>NC_043757.1:16066341-16388841 GCF_902148845.1 Salarias fasciatus
GGGCTCACCAAGTCCGTTTCTGTTAGTAACTCGGTGGATGTAAGGAGTTTTACGAGCTGACTGACAGTGAGCCACTGCTTGTTCATCGCACTGCTATGTTGCGTCAAAGCCAAAAACCACAGATGTCTTTGTAAATGCGAATGCCTTGAATAACATTAAAAATGTCTGACCGCCAACTGTTGTGAATGTGTGGCGACGACTCCGGCTGCCGTCTGAATACTTACCAGCTGAGTGTGCGGTAGTGAGGACAGGATACCAGAGGGCTTCGGCTTCACTGGAGGCATCGGAGGCTTTGGCTTCATTATCTTTGAGAGAGGATATCTATGTTTCAAACAAGTAGCAACAGGATAGATAGATATGGGACTGACAATGACGGGGTTGAACTGCAACTTACCGGTTTAGCTGAAAGTGGTGGCAGTGGTCGAGATGGAGGTAGTGGCTTTGTCTAACAAAGAGAAGATGAACAAGATATTAATATTATTTTATCAATCAGAGCTAGTGAAAAAAGAATATTAGTAAAACCGCCAGGTACCTCAGTATAAATTGGCGTCCTTGAAAGAGATGGTGGCTGCATGAACGGCCTTACAGCCTGAAAAACATTCAATGTGTTAAACATGATCTCTTCCTACACATCAAAATAATGCTGCATTTGACTATGAACATAAAAGTAGGGTAGATCACCTGTTGAATCTTTGATGGTTGAGGTACAAACGGCACTTTCCTGGGTGGCTATAGAAAAGAAAACAGAGATAAGAACAAAATGAATATTTTTTTGTCTGTTTTAGATTTATTTTTAGTTTAGCAGATTTATTAAAGTACAGGGAATTTATAATTGACAATCACATTTTAGTTGTTCTTGTGGCTCAGAGAAACTTAAGTCATCTCAGTAGCATTAAATTTAAAGATAAAGGAAACGTTATCTACAGCACTACTACATGTCAGTGCTAAAGCTGTAAGTGTAAAGAGAAAGTTCACCTCTGGAGCTGCTCTGCTGGGCCTTAGTCCTCCTGCTTGCGGTCTGACAGCAGCAGAGAACAAAGGTTTGCAGGCCTGAGTGGCCGACGACTCCACAAACGTTGGCTGGCTAATGTGCGTAGACCTCAGACGAGGGCTGTCTCGTGTACTGCTCGACCGAAACAATGGATTAAACTGTCCTGAGGTAGATGGAAAGCATCTAAATGGAAATAGAAGAAATAAAATCAAAGTTAGAAAAGATGCAATGTTTTATTTACAGTGTGTCTTAATGTAACGGAGCAAACACCTACCTCTTCTTAGGATGCCTTTTCTGGATGACATACATCAAACTCCCAATGACCAGGACTAAAAGGAGAACGACGCCCACCACCACTGACACGGTGAACACAGTCAGGCCGGACTCTAACAAAGACAAAAATACAAAATGAATTATGTCAATCTGCTGCTCTTAATGACATACAAGCATGCATCTCAAGACGTCATCTCCCCAGGAAACAGAATTCACTGTAACATCATTACTGCTTTTGCACAGACTAAGAGGGGAATTCCTTCAAATCAGTGTCTGCTGGCGCTCATCAGAACAGGGCACAATTGTTTTAGAGTCCATGAGAAATCTAATACTAGTGTTATTAAATCTTTGTGTGAGACAGACCATGGTAGTCATGTGCAAGTCACTGCTGTGAAGAGGTCATGCTAATATCAAGGCAGATTACACAGACTGTCAGTGGAAATGTGAGGGAAGCAAGTACAATACCTTCAGGCAGTTCTGACAGCTGGAATTCACAGTAAGGCGGCGCCCAGCCGGGATCACAGTGGCACTTATTTTCATGGTTGCAAACCTGTCAGAAATCACACTCACAGTCAGTGATATTGTCATGAATCCAGTGTTACTGAGTGTTGAGATTTCAGACGTATTCTCACCCCACGGCTGTTGCACTTTGCAGAGCATCCGTTTGTACCATACGCATTAATTGTTTTGATGTCTTGACATTGCTGATTGTAGCAAACCTGAACAACACAGGAAGACAGCAGCGCCGTTCACACATCTGCAATGCACAGCACGAACTTCTGTAGAAGAAAAACAGCCAGCGGCATTTTTCCTACCATGTTGTTTCCACACTTGGTGCCAGTAGGTACCATGCCCAGATTTGCAGGGTAGTTATCTTCGGGGTTCATAGTTGCCTCATTGCATATCTCTCCATTTCCTATTTTGTAGAATGATTTTCTGGATGTCACTGGAAACTCCCATCCTCCGGAGCAGAATAGTGTTCCACAGGACTGATCTCTGTCAAGAAAACCCACAAGCCTTCATTTCAAAAACCAAAACTTTCCAACTGTTTTGACAGGCTACAATAGTTAGTGCCGCTTTAGCCTGTAACAGCTTACCGGCTGGAGCATCTCAGGCCAAAAAGTGATTTTCTGCACTTTCCATGCTGGTAGAAACAAGCATCTGCGCCGACCTCAGCATCTGGAGGAATTAAAAAAGAAAAAAAAAACCTTAATATGTCTTGATGCATCAAAGCAATGCAAGTCAAACAGAACTGTACTGCTCTTTTTACCAGGTCCCCAAAGTCTTTTGCAGTGTTCTTCTCGTGAGGGACACTGCCCATTGTAGCAGTATCCTTTTCCACGGTTGCATGGCAGGCCGTTTTGGGTGTAGGCGTCAGTTGGACAGGCGGCAGCGAAGCCAGTGCAGTACTCTGCCAGGTCACAGTCGCCTGCTTTTGGTCGGCAGACACTGCCTGTCGCTTTCAGCTGCAGAGCGAAGAGAAACACAGATGGTGATGTACCGACTACTAAAATACATACACTCACACATAACCAGCCAGACGGCACAGTCGGGCCGTGTCTAGTTATACGGTCAAATAATTAGTATCAGCGTGACTTCACTCATCGAGAGAGGAAGTCACACTTACTTGGCAGTTGTGGCAGCACTCCCCCTCTGCACACTGAGCTCCTGCGTTCAGTTTGCAGGTGGTGGCGTTGCAGCAGGGATTCTTGCAGTCCTGAAAGGCGCCCACAGATTTTCACAAATTTGTTCACCTGTTATGTCATTCTATCGATGAAGCATCCGCTTAAAGCGCAGACCTGCACTGTGCCGCAGTCACACTCCTCCCCGGGTTCCAGGAAGGCATTTCCACACACCGGTCCTCCGTAAATACGATCAGTGGAGGGGGCGTCCAGTAGACAGGCAGGGTTGATCTCCTCCAAGAACCTGCTGAGCTGCTGCTGACTGCAGCTGCTGAAAAGCTCCGGATAGACAATGCTAGAGAGAGAGAGAGAGAGAGAGAGAGAGAGAGAGAGAAATAACAAGAGATATTCGCTTTCATATGTAGGGGTTGTGGATTTGAGGTTATTTGTGTGCAAACAAGACAGAGAACTTACCCAACACTCTCTGCCATGATGCAGCCTTTCTTTGACGTGAGGGAGCCGCACATGCAGTATTCAGTATCATGGGACAAACCCAGGTTATGACCCATCTCATGAGCAATAGTGGAGGCCACTCCTATTGAGTTAGTGTTATGGTCCTGAGAGCGGAATAGAAAGCAGTGGCTTACATCACAAACACATTACTGTCTGCAGAAAGAGGTTTTCTTTTCTCTTGTAACATCTGTGTCTTTAGAAAAGTTATCTTGGTTTGTAAATATGGAACTGTCATTACCTCGTTGACGGCTCCAGAGTTGGAGGTACACATCGCATTGGTGTTTGCTAATCCAACGGTGGGACCATCAAAATCCACACCTCTGAATGTAGAAGAGGAAATTATTCAGATACAAGCTCTCACATATTATATACACTATATTGCCAAAAGTATCCGCCCGCCTGCCTTCACATGCACATGAACTTGAGAAACATCCCATAACTAAACTGTTAGGATTTAATATGATGTCGGTCCACCCTTCGCACTAAGAGCTTCAACTCTTCTGGGAAGGCTTTCCACAAGGTTTAGGAGTGTGTTTATGGGAATTCTGGTCCTTTGTTCCAGAAGGCCATTCGTGAGGTCAAACACTGATATGGGAGGAGAAGCCTGGCTCACAGTCTCCACTACAAATCACTCGAAAGATGTCCAATCAGGTTCAAGCCCTATCAAGTCGAGCGCAATATAATCCCTCTGCCTCAAACATTTACACTTCGTACAATGCAGTCCAAAAAGTACATGACGCTCTCTGCACACTCTTCTGGAGCTAAATTGCTCCGGATTGCTGAGCAAACACTTTTTGGCAACATAGGGTATCTCTGATCCGTCATTTTTAGTCAGAAGGTAAAACATCTTACGTGATGAACTGAGCGTTGTCATGCTTTGTCCTTGGGAGCAGGGTCCGTTGACGCCACCGCAGGAATCGACTGAGGGTGTGTTCAGGATTGGAGCTGACGTCTATCTGATCTTTGTATGACCAGATGTCCAGACCAACCAGCATCACGCGGACACCCACCGGGCGATACAGCTGAAACAGAGCAGCGTTTCAGCGCCACGCAGCAAGCGGCAGTTGTCTGAGGATTTAATGCTAATCCGTAATTCATTAATGGAGTCATTTTGTGAATGTGTCAAACAGGCAGTACAGTAGGTCATAAAATGTATAGTTCAGTTACAGGAAAACACTGTTGGGTCTAGAGCTGCCTGATCATGCATTCATATTAGTCCTACTCACTCGGGAGCATGCAAAGAGGATTGTGGGATACGTGTGAAAATCTTCAGCTGAGGTGTGAAGATTCACAGTTAAAGTTAGATTTTCACAGTGAAAGAACTTCTCATTCCTTTTATTGGTCCGGTTCCAGTTAGTACAGAACAAAGTACTGAGACGTGTTTCTTCTATTAGACCCAAAATGAAAGTGAAATGCAAAAAAAAGGAAAAATGTGGCAAATCTGAATAATTTTTATAGACCTACCTTGTCCACGTGGTTTGCTATTTCAAGTGCTCTGGCCTCGATTGTCTTCTTGCTGCCAAACTTCTTGTACTGTAAGAATTGAGTACCTAAGTTAGTGGCGGAAGCAGCAACTCAGCTCCAGCGCAGAGTCATTTCTCCTCTTGATTATAATTTATGCTCATGATGCATTTGCAGCCAAAGATGCAGTCATAGGTTAGACAGCAGGGAATCTCACCTCCGTGTTGTCAACCACCACCATCAGCTCCACAGTTCTTGGTTTTCCTCCATGGCCTTTGGTCTGAGCTCTGCTTTTCTGCGATGCAAAAAAAAAGCAGAAAAAATGAACAATAAATGTTTCTGTTTTTGTATCTTTGTGGGAACCTAGTTTTGATTTCACCTTTCCGAAAATTTGTGGACTATAACTGTATTTTTCTGCTGTAATGACATCTTAAAACTACGGCTCACTGTTCTATTCTTCTGAATTACTTATCATTGCATAAAAATGTGCACAAGACGGCACATCGAATGTTAGCATTCTCCAGCCAAATATCTCAGCTGTGGGATTCGAACCCTCTCTGTGTCCATGTTGTGTGTCTTTACCAGGCTGCCAAGCTGGAACAGTCCAGACGGACGAGCTCCATGATCATAGAAAGTGGTCGTGTTTCCATGGGAACAGGAGCTCCTCTTCCTCCTCAGGTGTTTGTAGTTGTAAACAGCATGAAGACCCTCATCACTGTGATCTTCAGAGCTATGCTCGAAGTCCTTCAGCCCGTCCTCGGAGCCGGGAAGAGGCTCAATCAGGTACGTCTGATCCTGGAGACGTACAAACCCTCTGCAGCAAAAAAAAAAAAAAAAAAAAAAAAAAAAAAAGATAACATTATAGAGGACAAAGGAAAACTGTTCTTCTGCAGCATGTTGAAGACTCAGTGTAGCAGTACCTGTAACTTATTTACTTTAAAATGTTCACCTTATTGACACTACGCACACAGACCGTTGCACCAGATAGTTCCAGGCTTTCACTATGAGGGAGAGCATCAATGCTGAGTCGCAGCAGGACACTTAAAGCCCCGTATCTTAAGATTTTAAAATATTTATGGTGGCTCCTCTTGAACTGAGACATAATTCTTTTGCAATCAGAGCTAAAAAAAAATGAAAGAACAATTACAGCTAGCATTACTCACTTGATTCCTGAACACAGTCCAATGCTGGCAGAGGAGTCCTCTACTCCCACAATGTGTCCGTGGTAGTAACAGTGAACCTGGAGAGACATGCGTCATAATCAAGGGAGAGATTCAGACTTCCTCAGTCCCTTTAGCACATGAATACGTAAATGAAGAAGCTGTGACCTAAATCTAGGGATCTGCTTTACACTGCACATACAAATTGTATTCCGGATGTGTCTTGATCTGCGAAACTGACTATATTGACCATATATGTCAATTCCTCTTGCACAGGACATTTTCTGTGTGGTGTCATCTCCTAAAATGAGGAACTCTGCAATTGAGAAATCTCAATCATTTCATGTCATCTGATATTTTGAAACAAGCAAATTACGGAAAAGTGTCATAATGTAGGTGAAGATGATGAAAAACGCTGTGGTTCTTGGTATAATGCAAATGTATGAATGCTATTGCAGATGCTACAATTATAGCAATGTATGCAGTCTCAAGCCAGATTCTAAACTGATGATTTCCAATGTATAAAACGTTAATTGAAATCGGAGTCTAGAATGGCAACACAAAGCATTACAAAAACTACAAGAGATCTGGCACAGGAAATGAAACATATTCAAAACCACCAAAACTGGGTGTCACCTGACAAAAGACATTCTGCACATTCACAATTCCTGTAGTGTGTACACTCAAAGAAAATATTATAGAAATAAGAAAAGTTACAAAGCTAAACACCCTGTGAACTCTATTTTATTTAAAATGTTACTTACCTCCTACCAACACATCTTCTCAACTTAAGATTTAAATATTAACATATGGAAAGATAGAATATAGTTTTTTTGTTTTTTTTTCAATTAACTGAAACTACTGAATGAAATGATACATACCCCAAGGTCGGGAGTTGTTGTCACTGGGGTGCCCTGATCCGAATAATGTGTCACAGAGAAGTTTTCTCCAACAAGACCTCTGAAAAAGTTTTTGAATCAATAATATTGACAGAACAAAAGAAAGGAAGAGCAGACAGTGTACACTAGCACAGTGATAAAAAAAATATATATATCCATGTTTTCTCACTTGTTCTTTTCCAGGTGCAGAGTGTAGTTTTGCCCAGAAATGGTTATGGAGTACTGGAGTACATCAGGGTATTTCTGTTCACACACACACACACACACACACACACACACACACATACACACACACACACACACACACACACACACACACACACACACACACACACACACAAAGAAAGTAGAAGAGGGGTGAGATCAGAAAAGGCTTGATGCATTTCTCAGAAAGGTAAAAGTTATTTTAGATTTTAGAGATGGAGCAGTACTGCAGAGTGCTACCTTATGAGACGTGGCATCATTAATACTGGACGAGTCTTTCATCCTCTGAGGTATCACTGTTCGGTACTTTATTACATGAGGTAGATTCCCCACACTGCCGGCAATTACTCCTGCAAGTATCACACATAACTTATGACAAAGACAAAGAAAGAAAAACACCAGAAAGAGACAAAGGAAAAGAAGGAAAGAAAAAAAGAGAAAGATCTTTCTACTTACCCACTGAGGAGAAGAATATCCATATAAAACATCCAGACTGTAGCATGTTGCTGAGTCGGATGCTCTCTGGTCATTGTGTGCTTGCCTGGCAGTCTGAGAGAAATACTGGGAGTCTTCAGCTCTCCGCCCCTCTGCTGTGTCATATCCTGAAAAATCACCGTTTGAGGCTGAGAAATCACATGAGTCACAAAATGATCCTGCAATAAAGTTGAGCAGTGATCGCTCTAAAGCAATCTACAGGAATTGTTTAAGTCACTGAGTTAAACGCAACTTTGTAACCGCGTTTCGACACGACTGAGTTCATTTTGTACTATGGTGAGAAATAGGCGAGTTCATAAATCTTGCACCACCAAAACTATTTCCAAAAGGATTGCATGGTGTTTATGTTTTAGATGCTTTAAATGGTTTCGAATACCAATACGAACTTTATTCTTCATTTTTCAGTCGATTAGATTACAGTAAAACTGATATTTATTACACATTTGAGTTGATAGCAGTTTAACTTATTGTGGTATTTGCTGCCACCCAGTGGTCAGGTTTCAGAATTACAGGAGAGTATGTCTGTTTTTCAATCTTGATTACAATTTAATTTATTTCTTGTCCTAATTTAGTGTTTGGAAGTTATTTATTTTTAAAAATGCATTTTATGACTAAAATGGGACAAAATACCTTTAAGTTTTCGTCGACTAAAATGATCAAGGACAGAAAGTACTAAAATGTGACTAAAAATTACTATTTTGTTTAAAAGACTAAATCAAATGGCTGTTATAAACAACATTGGATATTAACAATAAAAAGAGACAACAGGACGCACACTTCTTATCATAAAAACAAAACATAAATCCTGACAGTCTCTCGGCTAATATTAGAGTATAACTTTAAGATTCATGGTCAGTTATTTATTATAAAACTGACTGTATGATTAATGAAATACATGGACAGTTGACACAATAAATTACAAGCAAGAAATGCTTTACCTAAATCATTTACATGCTGCTGTGTGATAACATGAGACAAGACACCAATCAAATTTGATCTGAAGCTATAGACAGCATTTCTTCATTTGTAAAAGAACAATAAGACACAACAGATGTATTTCAATAGATGTCTGTGCTTCCATTTAAAAGCTGCCTTTGAATGATCATCGCTGTATCGAAGGAGAGGGTGGAGGAGCTTCTGCATGAAACACATCAAAAAGATACAAGTGACTTAATTTTTCTGAATTATACTGTTCTGGAAAAAAAAAGGCATCAAACAGTGACAAAAAAGGTTTTGAAATAAATTTCTTTGTCAATTGTTGCTTTCCAAAGATACAGTACCTACTTTTGTTTTATTTATTTATTTATTTATTTATTTATTTATTTATTTATTTATTTAAAGTACACCATAATCTATACTGAAATTCCTCCCTTTGAATAATAATGTTTTTGTCACTGGCTCTTTTCCCACGTTACCAAGCTGGCCCAGTAGGGGGCGGTAAAGCGCTGTTTTGTCTTCTTCCGTCATCATTCAGCGCCATTTTCAACCAAGCCGACAACATGACAGCGGAACGGAGCCTCGCTGAAAGTATGGTGCGACCTGAATCCCTCCTAAGTTTGAGGGCGGATGAGGTTTTAGTCGGAGAGCAGCAGGAGCCCGAAGAGAGAAACCCGTTCAGCTTCCGCCCTCAGCTCATCCACCTGCACAAAGACCACGAGCTTTTCGAGGTAACCGAACCACGTCCAACCCACCGACTCACCTGCCGCCACCGCGTTAACGTGCACGTGACTGCCGTCCGCAGGATGGAGACATCAAGAGACACATGTACCTGCAGGACCTGTACACCTGCGAGGCGGAGGAGAAGCCGGCGGTCAGGTGAGCCCAGAGGGAACAGGGTCTGGTGGAGGACAGAGACAGCGAGGACGCAGAACATGAGCTCCAGACACAGAGACATTTAGAAAATAAATGAAAGACGCTAAACAGAGGAAACATTCATCATCATGAGATAGCATTCAACAAAAAAAGGTGTGTGAAAGAGACACAAAAACACCAAATTACAACACTGACAAGCAAACTTATACAGAAGATAAGAAAATAATTTGAGCCAACTTGATGAATATGAAACTACCCACAAGAGAAAACTGCAAAATTTACCATTTACAACAGTGAGTGGAATTTTGTCTGTTATTTTAGTCTCCTTCCTATCATTTCCTTTCTGAATTAGCACCTAACTTCAGAGATACAAAATAACGACAGACACATAGAACGTCAACAGAGAAATACAAACATTGAGTTTAAATTAAAAAAAATGAAATTAAAAGAGAAGCAAATGATCATAGACAGACAAAGCACGATGCCCAAGAAAAACGCCCATCACATGTTGACTCAGAACTATTCCAAAGAGACACAGCATGAGCATAAAGTTACTAAATTATGTGTATTTCTCTTACATGGCACAATTTCACTAACAGCACACAAAGTGCTTTATTCACACTCCACTGGAGGCGGCTGCCACACAAGGCCTTCAGTCCATCCACAGGGAGCAGTTTGGACTTCAGTGTCTTGCTGAAGGACACTTTAATGTATGGACAGATGAGAAAAAACTCCACCAACTGAGCCATAGCCACTCCAAAATGGCATGAGTTATGAAATATGTCCCCCAGAAGAATTGATTGTCATTCAACTTTAAAAAATAGAAGCAAGATTATAAAAAAGAAACAATTTTTTTCATTAAAACGTATTAACACTGTAGACAAAAACCCAGGTGTAGAGACGAAATACCTATCAGAAAATGCTAAGTGATCTTTAAAAGACATGTAATTTGTTCAGAAACAAAAAAATCACAGTAAAGCAAAATACCTGAAAGAACATAATCTGAGGATATAACATCAGATTGAGACACAATCTTCAAACAACACAAGGAGAGATGAGAAAACGGTAAAAAGGGGAAAAAAACTACGCTATTTTGCCTGTCAAAGACGTTTTCATTGTCTTGGTGAACGTTGATTTATATTCATGTCTTTAAGTGGTCAAAAACATTTTAAGCTGCTCCTTTGAGTGTTTGGATGTATTTGCAGCATACATTCAAGATTGAAATGAACACTTAACCTTCATCACATTATTTCCAAATGGGAGTTAAAATGTCACATGTGAATGTAATAGGATCTTGAATGAGACTCATTTTACAGATTTAACTGATGATCTGCAATTTAAACAAACTGTACAAAGAGTTCTCTGTAAGTCACACTTTCAGCATCTCGTTCTCATTCGCCTTCGTTGTGTGTCGTCTCAGTGTGTCACAGTTCGCCTGTCACATCTCCGGCTGCAGCGCGACCTTCAGCACGCTGGAGGAGTACGAGCACCACTACAACTCCCTCCACAGACACGTGTGCTGCTCCTGCCGCCGCTCCCTGCCCAGCGCCCGCCTCCTGGACATCCACATCCAGGAGTGGCACGACTCCCTGTTCACCATCCTCTCCCTGAAGCAAGACATGGTGAGGCTGTTTTCACACAGTTCGGCATCATCATCATGTCTCCTTTCACCGTCTGATCTGCTGAAGTTTAAATGTCACTTTCTTCTCTCTTTGTGTGTTTGTTTCAGTACCAGTGTTTGGTGGAGGGCTGTGAGCAGAGGTTCAGAACTAGTAAGCACAGGAAAGACCATTTAATAACTTTACACAAGTATCCTCCAGACTTCAGGTTTGATAAACCCAAGAAGGAAAAGAGGTAAGAATGTGCTCTATTTTGTCCACTAGATGGCGCCATACATCAGTAGAAATCATCAGTGTGTATTGTTTTAAGAGAACTGCATTTAAATGTATTTTTCACACTTAAAAGTGTCGATTTAAGTGTTGATTTTAACTTCATGTTTCTTGTGTCTTTAGTAAAATATTTATGTCAAGCCATCATTAAATCCAATTTGTTTTCTTTCATAAAGATAGCTTTTTAAATCTGTATACTTCTTTTATTTTGCAAATAAAATATGTATTTCTTCATATTGTCCTGATCAAATCTAATTTTCACGTTTGATTTTGTCCCTGTCTGTTCGTTAAACCAGATCGACAAAGAGACATCCTGTAAAGGACACACACATGGAGGCAGTAGACGACATCTGTGAATCTGAGGGTGTGTGTGAGGTTATGTGTAAAGTGCTGTCAGATCACGCTGATCAGGAGGAATCCATGGAGACGCAGGTGGAAGATGATCTTCCTGCTGTGAATCAGGACACAGAGCAGACCAGCACAGCTCCACCACCATCAAAACCACAATACTCCTACAGGTCTGTGTTTGAACTCATCTTCTTTGGTCACTTCCAATAATGGAAATTTCACTTTATAATCTCCTAATAACTTTGTACATTTACAACATTTTTTTTACACAAAATAGAAAAACTGCTCTTTGTTTTGTGCAGTTAGAATTTTATCAAATCAATGTGTGAGCTGAGGTTAAAATAACATTTACTGTGCTCCTGCAAACAGCTGGAGCCTTGAGGACTGATCAGCCATGTTTGTTTCACTCAGGGTCCCTCCAACAGTGTGCTTTGGTCACGGCTCTGTTCGCGGCTTCAGAGGACGCCGGGGTCGCAGAAAATGAAGCACCACAATAAAACAACAACCCTGTGATCAGTATTCACCATTTCCACTGTCAAATATATGTTCTCAAGTCAAAATAAAAGTTTTTTCTTTAGTAAAAAGTGATGCTTGTGGACATTCATTGCAAAAACCGCTTTTCTTTTGGTATGTAGTGGGGATAAGGGACACTTTGTGAGGAACTGCTGATGGTGTTGATTGTTCTTCACTGCTGAAAAGTTAAAGACATGAACAAGACGAGCTGTCAGCATTTACATAATAGACTTTAATAATTGTACAAAACACATCTTCACTCCTCGAATATAAAATACACTGTACACCAGCGACTGACGTGAGCTCATCAGCCATGTTTAGCACTTCGAGTGTTTGAAAAAAATAGTCGAGGACTTTTATTTACATTTAAGAAATAAGCTGGATGGTTTGGAGAGCTACTGACATCTGTGCAAAAAACATCCTTCGGAGGTAACGAGAACAGTAAAGCAAAGTGGAATCTATGTTTACATGAGTAGATTCATAAGAAAATATATTTGTTTTGTACGTTATGCTTCATGGTTGACTTTACAGCATTGAAGAGGAACAAATAAATTCTCACTGACAAACTTCTTGATGACTAAAAGGCACCAATGAGCACTTTGATAAAAATGTGGACTGCTGTAAATATGAGTATATTGTTTAAATGTAGATTCAGCATATTTGTTTTCATCCGTTATGTTTTTGTGCTTTTCATCAAATGACAATGCTGAAAAATTAATTCCACACATCCTATGTAATTGTTCTTAATTGTAAATTATATCAGTCTATTTTTTTTTATTTGGATTTTTGCTGAAAGAATACTAAATTATATACTTAGATATTTTTTTATAATCTAGAAATATCCTTAAAAATTAAAATTAATTTGAAACTTTGATGTCTCTTCTGGAAGTTGGGTGCTCAGTGTGTCATTTTTGAAGCTGCCTCTATATAAACTGTTGTGCTTCTGTTTTTAGTCACGATATGGCTGAGAACAACTGTGCCATGTGATGAGTGAATAGTTTTTGGATAACAATGGAGCACTGTGGCACAGAGGAAGAAGCTAAATTGAGCTTTGGAGAAAATACTTCTTGGAAATCACCCTGTTTAGTGGACTTCATGGCTACAAATGTGTATAAAAAAATACTAAAGCCGTAAATGTAGAGGGTGTTGAAAGGTGTATTTTCCAAAGGCAACTGGGCTACAAAAACAAAACAAAAACACACTCTCTTCAATGGTTCGTCTTTTAGTTATTGCTCTCGGCGAAAAGCTATCAAGACTTTTAAAAAAGTCACAGTCGTCTTCTGTCGGGACAATAAAATCACATGAACTGAAATGTTTATCAAATTGCCTCTGCTGGTACAGAAAAGCGCAGGATACACGCAAAGATATAAACTCTATCGAAACTGAGCCCAGGTTATGAGGTTTTTCCCGAAAATACTGTAAAAATAACTTTTTTTTACTTAGAAATAAATTATCAAATCGTGAGATTCACATTATTGCTTACTTTATAGGAGAATGAAAAAAGATTGGAATGTATATACTTTTCTTTCAATTGTTCAGTTGGAAATAACTGCTTAAAACATTAATATTGTACCATTTTAAACTAGAATAAAAATCTTTAATTTGAGACGTAATGAAGAGATGGACGAGGTTGGTTATTTGCTGCATGAAGGCTTAAAAAAAAACCAGCTCTCCCCAACGAAGCCTCTTAAAGTGAGTGAGAGTTAGGACAGGTAGTACATCCCGTAAGGTCCGCTGAATAGTCCCGGGACGGGCACGGCCGGCCGCGGGCCGTACAGGCTCGGGGCGCCCATGGGTGCGCTCAGGGGGAACGGGAAGGCGAAGGCCGGGAGCAGCGGCTTGGCGGCCAGCTTGAGCTTCTCCAGCTCGGCCTCCTGTAGTCTCTTGGCCTTGGCCCTGCGGTTCTGGAACCAGATCTTGACCTGGGTCTCTGTGAGGCTGAGCGAGCTGGAGAACTCCGCTCTCTCCGCGATGGAGAGGTACTGTTTCTGGCGGAACTTCCTCTCCAGAGACAGCAGCTGGGAGGTCGTGAAGGGAGTCCTGGGTTTTCTGTTGTTCTTGTGTTTCCGCAGGTTGCACGGAGGCGGGCTGGGGAGTCCTGGAAGCACAGTTTTACAAAGTTAACTCACTGGAATATGTATGTGATGGAACGGAGACAGCAGTCTGTAATACAGATTTTTTTAAGGTAATTTTAAAATCATTTTTTGTGAATTAAACTGAAATAAATGTGGAAAATGTAACAAGTTTCAGGTTTCAAGGCCCTTTGTGCGCGCACTAACTTACAAAATCCCTTTCTACTGGTCCCACTTCCATAAATAAAATCAACCATCTCAGATAACTTTACATTCTTCTGATTGATAAAACATTTAATTCTGCGCTCCGTCAACACTGTGCGCATCCGTCTGTTGAGATTCCCGTCCCTACTTTAACTCTATAAATAAATGTGTGTGCGGAATTTATTTCACGAAGAGGCCACATAATCACTCACTCGTAGGGGATGCATACGGAGTCTGGAACCAGGTGCTCGCGTCCTTGTCGCTGAGATCCACCGCCTCGGGTTTGGACCCATACAGTCCTCCCGGGGACGCGCAGTCGGTCACCTCAGCCGGGGCGCATCCCGAGCCGGGCTCGGGGGAGAGGCGGCTCCTGCACGGCGTCCTGTCCGATATGATGGACTCCACGCTGAAAGGCAGGTCTGAACTTCTGGCTTTGCGTCGTCTAACGAGTGACAGGTCCAGCTCTTCGCTTTCGGCGCCGCCAGCCGCCGCGTCCTCCGGTGAGGTCTCCCCGGGAGAGGCCGACCGCGGTGATCCTTGCGCAGGATTCATTACGCACGACTGAGGTGCCATACAACCTCCCTCCCCGCCGCTCGCGCCCTGACTGTCTGTGTTGTTTGGGGAAGCCACTCGTGGAGATCCGTGTTATCACTGAGGTTCCTCCCGTGATGCGCAACTGCGTGTCCAACTTCTCTGTTTTACGCACGGGATCGTCTCTCCTTCAGTAAAGTGCCGTGAGTCTCGTGCTGCCGCCTACCTATCTCAGCCATTTCCACGTGACTCGGCCGGAGCGGTCTCTGATAGGCCAGAGGAGACAGTGTTGCTGCTCAGTTCATACTTGATGGTTTTTGCTTGATGTAAAGCTGTCATCATCAGAACCGGAGCACAGAGCCACGGGGCATCCACCAAACCCGCATTCTCCAGTACGCACTGAAGCAGCATGAAAGCTGTTTCCATCAACAAGTGGAACTGCTGGGGATGATATAAAGTGGGGTTTGTTGTCCCTTTCACTATACACCCCCCACTAGATGGCGCTATTATAAACCATTGGTAGTGAAATGTTCAAAATTGGAGTCAGAATTAAGCTCCTCCAGTAGATCAGCAGCATGACGCTGGATGTGAAGATGAGAAGGCTTTTACTGTTCTTCATGGGAAAATGTAAATATCACTCTCTTAAATATGTTTTAACATCCATGATAATCTATTCAGTTCTTTGAGTCTGCTCTGCTGTCACTGGTTGATATTAACATTTCTGTGTCATGATTTTGAAAATACATTTTTCATTTAGCTGTTCTTTACTTGTAGTCAGCACATTATGAACTTTGGAAGAACATGCCCACTGGGTCACTGAAAAATGATACTTTGGGCTCCCATCACGAGTTAGAAAAAGACTCAACAGTTTGTCATTAGTTTTAAAGACAATTTTAATTGTTTTTGCTCACATGATTTTACAGCATCCATGAACAACTCGATTTGCTCTCAGCAGTCTTTCCTCATTTGTCTCTGCAATTGCAATGATTTTAACTTCATAAGTCTATGTTCAATAAAAGAACCGGGAGCTTCATCCTCTACTTTTTTTACTTTAGTTTTACAAAATTATATCTAAAATCAAAAGGAAGAAAAAGCTGCTGCAGCTCCCTGGAAGCTCCCTTTCTCCCACACTTTAAACTCCATGGCTCTCAAGAGCTGCAGAGCCTGCAGAGCCAAGACCAAAGCAGAGCTATGAGGTGAGTCAATATGAAACCTGCAGTCAACAGATCAACAGTCTTGTTTGAAATGTGCCCAAATCCACATGCATAGTTTGATTTGCATTTTCACATTTTGCCTCTTCATGGACTCTAAGCTTCATTTAATAATCATCAAAAAAATCCCACTTTTAGTACATTGTTTGGTTGAGCTGTAAAAAACCTTCCAGTGATGTTACTTGTTGCCTTGTTTTGAAAGTTGTACTTGACAATGTACTGATAGTTTATCACCGTGCTTCATTAAAAGGCCACGATTTACACCAGCCTTTTTATTCCCGAAGAGTTATTATCACTGTAAATTTCTTTCTTGTGGCCTGTAATCAAATTGTCCATGGCCATATTTCAGCTCATTGTGCTCATTGTGTGTAATCCCTTTGAGAGGCAGTAAAGGGCCCATTGAAGGGGCCTGTCCAAATTGGCCTTGTTCTGCTGCTCTTCAAATCAAGTCAAATCATTTTCAGTGAAACCTAATATGTGAGAGGGTTTTTATTCTCTCTCTCTCTCTCTCTCTCTTATGGGAACTGCTGTTGGGCCTGCAGCAGCACACTGACTGTCTGTCTGCAGGACAATTGGTTAAATGGAGTTAACTGTTTCTCTCCCCGAGGTATGTTCCTGCTTTGATCCTGCTGCGCCTGGCGCCTGTCTGCTCCCTCTCCCCCGCTCCCCCTCTGTGTGACAGTGATAGATCGCTGGGTAACCATACAAGCTTTCCACCACTGTAATTTAGTGCAACATTACTTTCTCCTCTGCTCGCTGTGAATATTACTACTTGTGGCGTTCATCCGTTTTAAAGAAGACTTCAAGCTGGATGTATTAGTTATTCTTCCACTGTTTTGTAATGAATGACTGAATAACTGAATTTAAAAAAGTTCAGTTTCTCTTTGAATTAAATTCCTATGTTCTATTAGGAAAGTTACTTCTAAATATTACTTTCCTACAACGAAACTCTGATCATCTGTATGCTTTTCAATGCATTTCATTAAGTATTTAAGTTCTATGTTTTGATGACTTGGAGATTTTTTTCTGCAGACATCTGCATGTATTAGTACTATTCATTAAAACTGACCTGTAATGTTTTGCTTATTTGTCCATCCTCTCGATGTGGAGCTAATTTACTGGCTACAAGCTACAAGCGATCTTTGACCTGTTGGTGGAGCTATGAACAGTACAGTGTCACCCAAGACTGACCTGAGTGAGTAAATGCTTTCTTTTTCTCTTCCACAGAAAGCACATTTCTGAATCCTGCTGGTTTGCCCCAATGCAGAATTGTATCAAGAGTTAATTGTGATTTTCGTTTTTTGTTTTTTTTGTTTTTTTGAACAGCATTTTTCTCTCAAACCAAACATGTTGAGGCAGGCTTACTATATTTCAGTTTTTTAAACCTTTCTCTTTCATCAGAGTTGGTAGGGCTTACAGCCATCCTAAGCAAACTTTGGGGAGGGGGCCTGAGTGCTGTGGGATAAACATTTATGAAACGCACAGCAGGGGGACTGGTGGTGGTGAAAGTGTATCGTCTTTAAAGGAGACGAGAGGCCTGCCTGGTGAAGCATAACAGAACATTATTCTGTGTTTGAGGGGATCTGCCAACTCTGGTATGTCAAATGTCAGTAAATGTAAGATCACAAACTCCCCAAGCTGATCTTTATGGTATCAAACAGTCAGTGTGGGTTGCATAGCTTCCTCTGTGAAACCAGCGGAGGGTTATTTACTGCGTTTCAAACATACATATAGCTTTTGCAGTTGTAGTGTGCATTGGTGTGATTAATATATGTGCTGCTTCAATTACTGGAATTGTGTTCGGTATACATACAGACTCCGTTGGCTCCATCTCAGCTTCGCTCAGGTCCGATCATGCCAGCAAACCAGCGAGGATGAGGAAGGCCCGAGGTCTTTCCAGTGACAAGCCTCCTTATCTGATGTGAGGCTGAGGGGAACTGCAAAAACATGTCAGGCTCAGTTGGCTGCTTCGTCTCCGTCAGTGTCAGCGCCCGGTGATACACGAGTGACTGCTCTCTGCTTGGATCCGGGGTCAGATCTAACCTGCTGACCAAATGTCTGAAAAAGGCCCAGTTTTTACTTTTTCTCCCTGTTGTCACCTACTTCAGTCAACTCACTCGACAGCATTTATCTGCGTGTCACAGATTAGCAGAACATGGCTGGGGTGCTTTTTTCCACTGCAGTGCCATCCATCCATCCATCCATCCATCCATCCATCCATCCACTTCTACACCGCTTTCAAGAGGGGATGCTCTCGCTATAAGACACGAGTGCTAACCATCACACCACTGCATATAATTTATATAGATTGTCACTTTTGACAGAGTGTATTTAAAAATGAAAGTATAAGGGAAAACTATTGAATAAGAGGACACATTTATGTAGCTGAATTCATCACAAGTATCCTGGAAAGAAAGTAGAGAAACAACTTTCAGTGAGGAAAGTTCGGTCAGATCATGGTGGAATCCATGTTTTAGTGATATTTGGTCTTTAGGCATCCATTCATGCAATTCAATTTCACTTATACGCCAGAACATAGTCTCACATAATCTTGTGTAATTTTTTTTTAAAGATGGTATCTTTTGTTTGTTCTGCACAGCTCTCTGGGGACTGGCACGGCAGATGAGGCTTGAAGCCTTTGTAATTAACTGATGGGCCGCTGATTGCTTAAGTGCTTTTCATTTATCCTTTTGTATGTTAGCATGACTCGGCTGGCAGGAGCAAGTGTTGACAGGCAAGCGGCGAGCGGGTTATTATGCCTCTGTGTGTTTTGTATGTAGGATATTGGGTTTGGTGACAGGAAGGCGCGTCCCACATGGCGTCCGACAGAGACGAGCAGAGTGTTTGGCTGACGGGGCAACTCGGCGGCGAGTCTTGCCCGCGGTGCCAGGTGCTAACAGGTGAACACAGAGATATTGTTGCCGTATGGCCGCGGTTTTGCAGGAATGGAGGACGGACAAAGGGAACCGGACACCCTCTCCGGACCTGGAGCGAGCCAGGGGTTAGACTGAGCTCAGCGGCGGCGCTGACAGCAGAGCGGGAACTCGGATGGCAGGCTGCACTCAGTGGAGATAATGACCACGATTATGATGTTAGAGAATGACCCACTAAAAGAGGCCAGGGATGTCAAATTATGACACTGCAGACTCTTTATTGTCTGGTCATGATAGCAGATGCAGGCATCATTAGTATGAAGGTGGCGACAGCAGAGTAGCAGGGGTGCCGCGTAGTACTAATGGATGAGAAACCTGACACACACACACACACAGACTGCGAAAACAAACACTCGGAGACATGTTTCTCCCTCTGCAGTGTCCAAGGCTGAAAATACTGCAAAACTCAACCATACTCAACCAGAGAAGTCTGAGGATAATGAGAGAAACATTTCAGAGCAGCACAGTGGGGCACAAAGGAGTGGCATGTCCTGCCAGTATTTATAACCTTTTAGTGGTTCGCTAAATGGCGTCTTTGACCACAAAATATAGCACGGCACTTTCTTCACTCTCGCTTTCTCTCTTATCTGTCTCGGTCGTCCGTTTCTCCCACAGTCTATCGATTTACATGGAGTTACAGATGACAAATGTGTCTGTCACAGGATCAGTTTCTCGCCGTGCCTCTCGGAGAACAGCAGAACGGGGTCAGGCCGCAGCACAGTGTCAGATGCTTTTGTGAAGGAGTGGCGGTGGCTCTGCGGTGGATGGAAACGGCGTGAGGATTTGTGTCAAAACCGCGGCGGCCGATTGACTGTTTTGCAAATTAGGATAAACATTTCCCTACAATTTTCCACAATGCCACTGCAGCGATGGCAGCTGCACAGCAGCATGCTGTGAGCATTTAAACTGTGTCCAATCGCACATCAGCACCTGTTGGGAGATGAATGACCTGCTGAGACATTCAGACGACGAAAAACAAAACAAAACAAAACAATGCTCATTTCCTCAGTTTAAACAGCTCTCCATCCGATGCGGCATTGTTAAGGTATAATGGAGGAGAATCTTTGTTAAAATGCAGTTGAGCACTTATCCAACTCATCAAAAGAGAAAGTCAGAATTTGTCGTTGAAGTTAAGTTCCCTCTCATATTTGTGTTGTCAGCATGTAGTTAAGTCAGCTGCTGGTGAGTTGAGCTTCAATATCACGGCTGAAAACATCGTACATAAATGTCAACATCTTTGCTGCATCGAAATGTGTTTCAGTGGAGGACTGCTTCCGAATTGGTGAACTTCATTTCAGTACAATCGATCTATATTTTTCAAGAAAAGGTCTGAAACATGCAGATCTAAATGCAAAATATCTGTAGTGGTTCCCTGCTGCCGTTACAAAGTTAAGACTGAATTAACATTTTTTTAATCGAATCAGTTGCATTATCTTGTGTTAGTCTTTTCAATATGGAAAGACTAACTGCTTTTAAGCTTTTAGAGTAAATGTAATATTGATTTTAGAACGCAATGGTGATTATTTGGCTACTTTTATTCTTGGTTTGGGCTTTTTTTTTCCTTTTTTGCTCCTAATGCCTATTCAAATTGACCTCTGTTTATTTGACTTCATAAATACATGTGACAGTTTAATTTTTTATTGGCGTCTAGTTTTTACTGATTGTTTGTAGTTGGTTTTGCTTTTCATCAGAGCCTGGCATAAAATGTCAGTGTTCCCAACAGTAGTTATTCGATTTCGAAAACGAAAGACAAACTGCAGTTATGCTATAAATAGCAAACCTATGTGATGAAACTTTAAAAGCCGTGCCACGTTTACATCAAAGGTTATAAAAGAATTATGGATCCAGACAAATTATATTTGGTGGAAGAAGGACAAAAATTATACTTTATATTAGAGCGTAACGGTTGCAGACCCCCGGCCTGGTGTATATAAGGTTCAGGCAGATCTTTTTGCAGAAATTTAACTTAATGTTTAACTTTTAGCAGTTTTTCCTATAACAATAGAATAAGTTCACATCTCGGAGTTGGATTTTTTTTCTCTATTTGCAGCAGTGTGACTCTCGGTGGAGGCGTGACCCCGTTTCCTCTCTTACATACTTCCTAGCTTGCTTGTGACTCATTGACTTCAAAAAATGCTGTGGGCATGTTGCTTATAGCAGTAAATGATGACATTATCATCTATCCGAGGGTCTGATAATGTTGGCCACAGGAAAGCCATAACTGGAACAAATTGGGGTTTCATGCCTTGCTCAGGGGCATTTTTGTGTTAGCTCTTGATGGTGGGAATTGCCCCTTGCTTTCACTTTTATCCTCAGTATGATGTTGTGGTGACCCACTTCTCTACACAATGTTGAGTAACTGCACTCCTCCAGTTGTCCTTATTTATCTCATATACTAAAACAGATCCTATATAAAGATATATATTGTCGACTTTAAATATATTTACGTCCCTTTCTCGTGGATGTGCCTGTGTGTCTGTGATCTCAGCGCAGTGACAGCCTGAACAAATATGCTGAGTTGATTCTTCTGAGATTACAATAGCTTCCGCGTCGTCTCATGGAGCTCTGAAAGGGATGGGAGGGCACCGCGGAGGCCCCTGAATAAACAACCATTAAATTCTCCCTACGCCTGCGTGAAGGGGGATTCCTCCGAGCAAGAGCCGCGCTTTACCCGAAAACACAAAGCCAGACGCAAACAGCGTTAAACGCAGGCAGACGGAAAAGCGTTTCAAACGAGGATGTCCACTTTACCTTCGCTGCTTCATCTTTTCAGTTAAAGACGCGGATTAGCGGGTAAAGGGAGGCGGACGTGTGAAGGGAGGGAGACGTGGCTGAAGGAGATGAAGGAGAAGATGAAAGCTTTGTTGTGCTGATGTTTAATGAGCTGGAAAACACAATTGAACTTCTCTGACTGTGGAAATTGCTGTGAGGGCATCGTAAATTAGCGCCAGTGTGGGAGCTAGCCCGCTGACAGAAAAGGGGCTTTGTGTGGCGAAGGCTTCCTCGCAGGCCCGCGGCCGCTGGTGTCCTCACGGCGGTGTCATAGCTTCATCGAGACAAGGGCTGCGACGGACCCTCTTAAACGCCATCAAACGGGGTGTTTAATCATCGCTTTTCTTCATCTAAACTCCTGATGTGAGCTTCCATTCCTCCTCCGCCTTCCACCTGTTCATCTGCATTTTTCAAATAGCGTCACTCGAGTTTCATTCTGCCGATCTGCTACCTGTGAACCTTAATTCTGTAAACATCCAAGCCAGACAATGGGCGGACAAAGACGGGGCGTAGTGGGTGAAGGAGACAGTCGGGGTGGAGAGGAGATGGGCCTAATTCTTCTCTGATATTTTGGTGAACTCCAAAGGGTGACTCTTCATTCTGGCTTTGCGGGCTTGGCACATGCCTTCTGTTACTAAGTGGCTTCATATTGAAAAGCTCTGCAGCGGCTATTCTCTCTCCCACTGGGTGCCAGCCTCTCTGCCCTGGCAGCTGCTGGGCTGCAGAATAGACCCATAGTTTCCCCTCTGCAGGTGAGCTGCACAGCCAAAACAGGGCCCCTCAAAGGCCTTTTCAGAGCCTCAATAGGAAACTGACTTGGGGAAAGAGGAACGGGCGCACAATGGCCGCCTTCTCTGTACACAGAGAAGATGGAGATGAGCTATTGGGGTGCTGCTTTAGTGTTGCTTATAGCCATGTCGGGGAGAGGTGATGAGAGAAGAGAGGAGAGGATGATTTCCCCCCCCCCCCCCTTTTCTAAGTCTCTGAAGGCGTGGCTCTTTCCCGTCGGCGTTTTTTCGCTCTGCCCCTGGCGAGCAGAGATGTCCCGTCATCCCGCGTCTCCGCTGTAATTGCCGGAGCTTTTGAAACCCGATAAAACTAAAATGTCTTTTCCACGTCCCGGGGCGACGGAGGTGACACTCCTCTTTACACCTCCCCATCCTCCTACCCCTCCCGCCCTCCCTCCCTCCCCTCCAGCCCTGTCCCCGGCCGCCGGGACTCCCTTTCGCCCTGGCAGAGCTCTTCTCGGGCAGACAGGAAAGAATGCACCTCCCTCTGCTCCCTCTTACCTCCTTTTCATAGTCTGCTTTTTAACTTTTATTAGCAACAGCTTTCACTGGCATATGAGGAGTTGGCAGCGGAGACGTTGGGGTGAGCGAGGGGGTGAGAAACGGCGAGAGGATTTCAAACTCTGAGGACAAGACTAATAATGGAGAAGGTTTTTAGATTAAAAACACTGGAATACAGGAAAACTATGATGAAATTGCAAAACTTAAAGTCCATCGTCTGAAAGTTTTTATTCAGCCGCTTCAGGTAAAATTCCTTTTAGAACACTTTGGTGTAGCTCCCGTCGAAGTCAGTAAAGGATATTGCTATTTTAATTTTGCACACAGCACCAGCTTCCTCTCTAAATTACAGAAATATTCACGCACCGTCCTTTTTTTGTTATTGTTTACGTTTCACATGAGATTCTAAACACGCCATGGTCTGGGAGATCATCAAGCCTTCAGCTGTCTCATATAATTACGTTAAGCAAGAAGATGCTATCAGTCCCTGCCTTCATTTTTTCCTTTTCTTTTTCTTCCCCTCCTGCCCTCCTTCCTTCTCCTCCTCCTCTAATCAGTTCCACTTTGTTATTGCTGGCCTCGGGCTGTTTGCCTCTTTGCTAAACTGCTTTCACAAGCAGGAGACCAAAGGCTGCTCGAATATCTATCAGGCCCTTTAAATACCCCCGCGGACCTCCAGTCGCGGCGTGGCTGACCTCATGCCGGTCGTCGCCACCCTTACGGAATCGGCGCTGATCTGACTTTCTTCACACCTTCTTAAGCCTGGAATCGATTTCTCCTCAGAAGTCGGGCCGGCCACGTCTGAATGGAGGCTCTGAAGAGGCCAGAGCCAGACAGTGACCGCAGCCCCCGGAGGACCCGAGACTCCACGAAATGCAGGACAGACGGTTCAACAGAAGTTCTGAAGACAGACACACTCATGAATGCACCATGCCCGGTGTAGTATTTGCTCTGAGGTTTTTGGGGGGAAAGAAGCATTTCCTGCAGCCAGAGCAGCTGGGAGTGATTTAGTGACATTAGTGAAATCCCATTTCGGTGAGCATCTTTCCTCGGGGAGAGGTTCACAGGGCCGTGGAAAACAACATGGTAACAGTAACCCTCTGTCGTGAGGTTCGCTTTGCGTTTGCTTATTTGGAGACGACACAGTGTGCAGCGTTATTGTGTTAGCTTCGAGTTTAACCTATCCCTCTTCCATATTTTTCTCGTTTTCAGGAATAGTTGTAGAGGCACACAGCCACTGTGACGGTATGGACTGTATCAGTAAACAGATGTTGAATCCTGAGATACTAAAAATACAATTGATTTTTTCGATATGAAAAAATTATGACTGTAAATTCTCTTTCAATAACATTAAACATCATTCGTCAAAATTCGCAAGATCTAGGTTAGTTTGAAGTATACCACAGCATCCTCACTGGAAACAGTTTTAACATATCGACTCTCTCGAACACTTTCATCTTTATTCTTTACTGGAACAAATAAGAAAGTGCAGTGATTTTACATGAGGAAGTTAGTAAATGCAAACACAGAGAGAACATGCAAACTCAAGACTGGAAAGGATTTTCTTACTATGATAAGACCACTAATCCCTACATCATAACGAGCACACGTCCAACTGTAATAACCTTATCAGTCAAAACAAAATGTCCTCAGACATTTTGGATGATGATCTCGCACCTCACTGATTGATTCATTGATTTTATTTTGGTAAAACACAATGAAATCAAAGGTTCTATCTGACACAAAGTAGTCAATGGCAGAAAGTGTTCATTCACATGTCTCTGATAGTAACAACTTTCTCTTTCATGCCGCATCTTTCTTTACTCTGCTGTCGTCTGCGTTCTGCAGGTATGTAGTTATGGCTTGAAAAGGTTGCAGCCAGAACTTCCAGGGGCACAGCGTGGGAACAAAGCAGGGTCTGGGAGCCGAGGTCAGGGAGCACGGAAATAAACCTCAGAGGGACAGTCGCCATCGCTGGATGAAAATCCGCCAGTGGATTCAGAGGCATGACTCACATCCTCTGAGCAAGGCGAAGATAGTTAACGTGGCGCTGGTTCTCTGCTGTGAGCTGAGATCATCACAACAGCTGCCGCAATCCAATAATGACGCTGTAGTTTATGGACGTGAGTTTGAAATGATCAAGCACCATCACACAGGAGACAATATGTGCTGAAAAATCGAGGAAATTCATCCACAGCTCAGCTCCTGTTCCCAGCCTAGATCATATTTGTTATATAAATATTAACTGGAAACTCAAAGTAGTTTGAACTGTAAGTTTAGAACTAAATTTATAACATCCTTGATTTCAGAAGTATATTACTATGTGTTTTTAATGTGAAAAAGTGAAACAAACGACACATTATGCCATAAACAAAATAACATAAGTTACATTCACCTTCTTTAACATGACATTTTCCCACAGGGTGAACTTCTTTATTTTAAAGGGATGTTTAAAGTGACCGTGTCTGTGTAAAATCCTGTCTGTATTGGGGGAAAAAATAAACTAAACTAAACTAAAAGCAGAGAAAAAGCGTAGAAACTCCCATCCGCCGACGTAGCCGCTCAGAGCTGGCACATGTTTCTTTAATAAGGATGAAAGCGCAGCACTCTTGTAACCGGATCTTTCTGTAGCAGGCAGCTTTCCATCAAGGAACAGCAGGATCCTCTTTTTAACCCAGGAGCGTCAGGACAGATGGGACGGTGACACGCAAACTCGGGGGAGACGCACAAACTCACGTAGCGACAGCCGGACGGGACGAAAGCAGCAGAGCTACACCTGCGCGCTCCGCCGGCACCTGCACTCACCGACCCTCCAGTGTTTGCTGACATGATCGCACCTCTGAAGACGTGCTCCCCCTGAGCTCCTTCATCTAATGACCCTGTGATGAATTCGGGGTCTGGAGGTCAGAGGTCAAAGGTTAGGGATTCTCCAGCTGGCAGCCAGGGCTGCTGTGGACTCCAGTGAGGAGGCATTCAGCGACTGGGGCAGGAGGGGCAGAGTGCTCTCTCCCTCTCTCTGCCATTGTGTTTTGTTCTTTGTGTTTTGGTGTGCTCCACCCTGCCAAGGCCCTGCATCCTTCACTCCCGAAGACCGTCCAACTAAACACAGATAGACACAACTGCAGTGAGTCTCTGCAGTTACCCTGTAGCTCCGATAGAGAGCAGAGCTCCCGGTGGCTGCCGTGAGCCGCATGTGCCAAGTGCTGGCATGAAGTGTGTTTCATTTAACAGAGTTTTCCAAAACATTAGTTCTCCTCGAGTGGAAAATCTATTTAATGAGAAGCGTACAAAACACAGTAAATAGCCATTAAACTTTAACAGCTCCCACATGTTTACTGAGTTTATGAGGGGTGTGATTGCGGGAGGAGAAGGGCACACGGCATGTTTGTGCGCGAGAAAGTCAGGGACCACCTGAGGTTCCCCCTCCTCATTATTTTATGTGTGTAATGCATTATTTCCATGGCTGGCGCACGCCGTCGCGTAAAGCAGACAGCACAGCTCATGGCCATCCTTCGTGTGGGTCGCTCAGATCAGCCTCTTCACATGAGCTTCACGGGACGATAAGGTCGACCGTCCTCCTGTGTGTCTGCTCTGAAACAAAGAGCTTCCCTCTCATCTGTCGCCAGTTACATAACGGAGCATTCGGTCTGTCTCCTGCGGAGATCCCGGTCCATCTCCTCCCCGTCTGGCGCCATTGTCGCTCAGAAGCGGTCTCTTCGGCCAGGCGGAGCCAGATAGTGAGTCTGATTTCAGCCCCCCTTAAAATCCCACCTGTTCATCGAACAGAGGTTTCATTAAACAAGGCGGCGTAAAAAAAAAAAAAAAAAAGTGCCTGCAAGCAACTGTTGAGCAGATGGGTCACTAATTCTTTCTGCGGCCACGTCCAGAGTCTGACGGCTCCCCGGTTTACCAGACCATCGTCACCATATTTCATTTTCGCCTCCGCTCCTCCACGGAGGTCTCTCCCAAAGCCCTGTAATTCGTGCAGTAAACTCCGTCGTTAGATGTCTGATGTGTATTTAATGGATGTTGGTGAGGCATCAATTAAGTTAATTGTAGATCATTGAGTTAATTTTAGTTATTTTGAAAACCCCCGGCTTTCCTAAATGCTGTGAGTGTGAAGGGATGTGACGGAAGACTGTGTGTAAAGACAGAGAAGCGGTTAGCCTCAAATACAGCCCTGCGCTCCGGGACAACCTTTATGGGATTTACTGATTGTAATGACGGTGATGATGAGGCTGTGGCGCTGATGATTGTTTTAGTGCGCAGGACCGACTCCTGTGTTCCATTTCATTTCAAACGGCGGGGCATTAAGTGTTGAGGTTTAATGTGGAGTCTGACGTCCCCGACTGATTGTCACCCGTTAAATATCATGTTCTCCATTTGTTTCTGTAGCAGAGGAGACACCTCGGTGAAGGTGGCGTTTTAAGTCAAGTAGAAACAAGACAGCTGCATTCCTGAAACGCAGAGCAGTAAGGAGCTGTTTGAGGGGAGAGCTGCAACATCAGATGCTGCATTGAAGTTGCTCTTTGAGCACAATTTATCTGCAAATATTTGGACAGGGGGTCCAACTCATCACAGCTCAGAGAGGGCCACAATTTGACAGTGAGGCCGCTGAAGCAGAAAGATAACATAGATATAGTGTAAATGAGAGCTGCCAAGTTCCTCTCTTAGTTTTGTTACAGAGAAGTTTGAATTAATTCAGAAAGTTGCAGTTAATGACATTTTATTTTGTTTTTCAGTTTTTTTTATTCACAAAACCTAATATGGAACAACTGAAGTATCTGAACATTTTCAATGAAAATAAATGAAATCTGAAATGAATGCGGTTTCTCTCCAAAAGTACTTTGGCAAAAGCTCGTCGCTTCACTGTTTCTGCAGCCGTTTCTCTTTTGCATCTTTTCTCAAACTCCCCCTCATGCACGGACTTCCATCTAGATGGTATCTCACCAACAATCAACCAGCTGCCAGAGGTCAGACTGGACGATCTGACATGCAGAGCTAACGTCTCTAGTGTCTGACTGCACAGTGTGCGTGTATTGTAAATGTCTTACTCCATGAAGTGTGTGACAGAAACAACCATGATCATTTACTTGGAAATGCGAAATTTTGTCAAATGTTCCTTTTTAGTGGTTTTCTTCAGAAAATTGCTGCAAGCTGCAACATTTGGAGCAACTTCTTCTTATTCCTTTTTCTTTCTTTTAACAAGAATTGGAACATAACTCTTGAGTTAATGGTCCATTCAAACAGTTACAGACAAGCAATTTATTCTTGGCTCACATGTTGTGTTTTTGTGTGCATACTTTTCTCACCATTTGTTGGCAACAACGACCACGACTCCTGTTCATTCTGGTCTTGTTTTTAAATTTTCTAAGAAGGCTTATCTTTCACATCACGATGCATCATATCATCTATGATAGCCAGACAGAAGAACACTGCGATGGGAACAGGATTTCATGCACTTGGCAGATCAAACTGTCTCTGAGAGCTTCTGAAGCCGTCAGAGTAAAATCTCCACCCGTCACTGAATCATCCTCATATCACCTGCGGCCAGTAGCAAGAGTATTTAACAGCTTTCAAAAAACATTTTTAATACTGAAGAGTGAATATATGAATTGCTCTATCTTGTATCTGTTGGCTCAGATGATAAAACCAGTATGGATTTTAACCCTGTCGACTCCAGAGTTGCAAAGCGACGTTTCTGTTACAGAGATTCTTTTCTTCTTTTAAACAAGATCACAGGAAAATGAAACAAATCTGCTTTATTTAACACTCACATATGGTGTTTGTTGAGGATTTGATGCTCATCCGTCTTACAAATAGAGCACCAACTTTAAAGGAATTAAACGGTCTTTCTGACTGTCTAAGAATAAATGCCAAGAAGCAGATAAACAAATTTCCTTAGGGTTGTGTGCAATTTAGACAAAATCAAGCAGATTTCCTTTTACTTATGCTTCCTGTAACTTAATATCCAGCACATAGACATGATAATCATTTAGTTGCTTTTTTCGTTTTAGAACCTAATGAACTGTACAAGTGTGAGAAACAGTTTGGACTGAAGAGTCAAACAATCATTGTTTTATTGTCAGTATTTTGCAGACAATATCAAATAAGTCAGGCATTTGTTTGGCTGGGAGACCCTCTGAGGCAGAAGGCAGCAGACCACTCTCTGACCTGGAAGTGGGGCTGGCGGAGGGTAATATGGGACTCGTACATATGGATCTGATAGAGCGGGCAGATAAGCAGCAGACGTCGTGGAGCCATCTCCTCCATGTAGCAGGAAGTGTGTGTCGTGCTGCAGCTCTGTTGTCCTGAACCCTGCCGTCGTTACACTTTACTAACTCTCATGTTCACCTAACGACTCTCTTTCTGTGGGACGAACAGCGAAGGGCTGCTGAGTCTTCATCAGACACAGAGAAGTTTCACTCTGCAGCAGTTTTACAGTGCAATTGGATCTTGGCATTAGAGCCGACACACTCGCTGTTGATTCAGTAAGCGAGGCGTCTGGCAGCGAGATCACACACTCATCATCTGCCTCCAGTGTGTCCTTCCACCCTGGATGTCTGTGAAGGGCAATTAGTCGTTTTGAGTGTTTGAAGCTGAACACAGTAGGACTCATTCTGCATGTGAAAAACTTCTCCTGAAGGTGAGCCAAGCCCAGGGAGCGTGTGTGTGTGTGTGTGTGTGTGTACCCTGCTGCCTCTTGGTACAGCAGAGTGCTGTACGTACATCCAAGGCTTGATTGTTATTTTTGGACACACCTTCCCCTCTTCTGAATAAGCGAGTGAGACCAAGAGCAAAGTTTTCGTGCATGATCTGAGCTCAAATAGTGTGCTGACACTGAATCTTGTAAAAAGACAGATTCACTTTGCTGTTGTTGTGGTTATCACAGGACTGAAGATCAGTTACGTCTAATGATGGCTGGTTTCTGAGATCTAAACCAAAGTATTGTAAAAAAAAACAATCAAACAATAAGTTCATATTTTCTCCTGATTGTGTTTGATCAAATCTCAAAGGACGACCAACATTAGTTCAATAGAAAAAAGCACCAGATCACATGTCTGTTTTGGTTGTTCAATGTTCTTTGTCTTTATGACAGCAGGGCTGAACAGTTCACCACATAGCGATAAGATCCCTGATTTAAATCTGTGAGGACATAAACATTAGAGGCTATTTAAAAAGATGATGAAATGATGAGGAAACTTGTGTTTCAGTTAGGTTGCTGTAGTCCAAACAAACAGAAATGAGATATTAGCAAAGTGTTGTATTTGAATAAGTACTAAAACAACATAGAACTAAAAACAAATTGTTGTACCTAAATTATCAATAGAAATCAAAGACACAATAAACTAGTCATCTTAATAATAATTTCATAATGTTTTTACAAAGTGTGACTTAATCATCATTAGTCTTTAATGCATTTTGTGTTTATTCCACATTGCAGTAGCTATAATATACTTTGTGTTATACAAGCTTAAGCTGCTCTGTAATCTCACATTGAGGACATAAAAGAAACAATTACAGCATCATTTTATCTTATAAAATACCTTAACCTGAGCTTTAAGCAGGTAAAAAAGATTGGTAGATATGGAGCCACAAACCAGATAAGGAACTGCATGCGAGGGAACAAAGGTCAGGATAATATAACAGGTTTATTGGTGGAACTTTGGTCCCTTTTTTCCACTGCAGTTCAGCTTACGAAGGTTTTCTATTACAAAACATTGAGCTGACAACAGAAGAGAACACCATGTTCAGGTACGAGAGCTGCGAAATGTTTTAAAAAATGGTCCTCACATGCTTTTAATAGTGAAGTCTTTTTGAATATCTTGTTTCTGGTATTTCCACAGTGACGTGTGTATTTATTGACCCCATCTTTTCTTTTTAAATTTGTAGAATTTCTCTGATCGTTTGTGCTTTGCTGATACTTGGTGTCACTGCAACGCCTTTGGTATGTATCCTGCTCTTGACTGTTCAGAATATTACAACTTTTACTCCTTCAATTCATTCGAAGTGTGTATGTCTGGAATGTGGATGGTGGTTGTGTAATGTTATGTTTTTTTTTCTTTTCAGAGCAAAGGAAGAGAGGAAGGCTCCCAGGAAGTCATCGTGTGAGTTGTTTGAACTAAAACTAGAACATTTCATGTTGTTGGACTTGAGAAATGCAGGTTGACGGTGTAATATACTGATTTCAGGTCCTTGGATGAAACGGGGAGGATGTTGCGGGGACAGCAAGTCGAGCCCCCGGAGGACATGGACAGCCTTCAGTTTAATATTGACCCCAGGATGAAGATCTGGAAGGGCCTGAACGACGGCGGCAAACAGCCACCAGTGGCCGAAGAGGACTTGGATGAGCTGCACCATCCATTCATTGATGTCCAAGACCAAAATGAAGGTTTCCCCCCCGTCGCAGACACCAAGGCAGAGCCGTTCGGGGAGCGGGTGTTTGAAGAGCCCGAGCAGGACATGGACGAACTCTACCACAGAGCAATGGGGGAGCTGGAGGTATACCTGGCCCCGCTGATGGCTAAAGACAGAACCGGCGCGCTCTCTGAACCAGAGCAGGATTCCCTGGATCAGCCCGCGCAGGCCGAGGCTCTGAGGAAGGTCAGAGTTCACCTTCAACCCGAGGAGGACCGGGATGACCTGCATCACCTGGACCTGCGCTTCCTCCAGAACCGCGGCTTTCCACAAGCTGCTGCTGCTCCCGTCAGATTTCCATCTCAGAGGAAACACGCCGAGCCAGAGGAAGACCGAGACGGCCTCTACCATCAGTAACTCCTCAACAAATCAACCTTTCCAGCGATTGATCATTTGATAGCAGACGAGCGTCTCACGCACCAGAGATTAATGTGTAAATATGTCCAGAAAAATAACTGATTTGATTAAACTTGAGCTGCTGAAGCAATCAATGCACTGCATAGCATATATGACGTTTTTTTTTATTATTACAATAAGATTTCAACATGTAAATTTACACAATTCTCCAATCATTCAAGTAAACTGGATAAAAATCCAGGTTATACGTAGTCACAGAAACAAATATTGAAAAAAATATTTCACTGGAAATTTTATTATTGACTTTTTCAGCAAACATAATTGATGTAAATGAACCATGACGTTGAGTGTTGATCACTGCAGCTGCTCAGCAGGAATCACTCCTTTCTTCAGAATCAGGTTCCCATACAGAGCAGTTTCCCTGAGGACAAACAGGAAAATTTCTGTTATCAATGATCATCTATGAAATTGTTTGCAGACTATAAACTTCAATTAAATTGAGGCTTACTAAATGTAAACTAACTGTTCAACTAAATGCGATATTAAAAAAAAAAACAAACAGGTTGGAGTCAGTGTATTTCCATTTTAGTGTCTGAATGAACATATTTGATGACCCTCTGCCCTCTGAACATCATCTTTTTGTTTTTTGGTTTGTAGTTTTTGTTGAAACTCAGCAGGGAGATCGTTCAAAACATCTTGTTCTTGACGAAATCCTTCTGAGTCCATAAGATGCTTTCTTGAATGTGTCACTTGATGGAAAAGTTGCCTCATGCCTGCCTAAAAGTTTGAAACAGTTCTTGAAAAAAAAATCATGCTTTTTTTTATTCAGTTTAAAGTAAAGAAAATAATCCACCCACCCTGTTGCCACAACAGCGTAGGCCTTCTTGGCTCGTTCATAGAATGCAAACCGTTCCACCTTTTCAATTGGAGCCTGAACAGAAATAAACACAGAAAAGAAAACAAACATGTATTTACTGTTTCACACCCTGTGTAGCGTTAAGTGGCCATCTCACCTTTGACCCGGCCTGACTGATGAGCACCATGTAGGTGCCCCACACAGGGACGACCAGACCGCTCTCTTTGTCACTGTCCACCAGATCCATGACAGCAGCCTGAGGGACACAGCACAACACAACACAACACAACACAACACAATGCTTGGCGAGTTTTCAAAGATAAGGAAAGTCACACAAAGAAGCATTGACTCTTGTACCGGACAGTCAACGTAGGTATCCAGGGGCAGCAGCTTCAAAATGGCCTCCAGAAGGTGTGGGATTCCCAAACCTTCAACACAAAACAATTTGATCTGCAAACATGACATGTTCTATTTCTCACATTTTTCTCAATTACTAATGGACATTGTTATTAAAAAAAATCAAAATATAAAGTTTTTTTTTTTTTTTTTTATCAAAATATGTTTTAAAAATAAATGTTGATACAAAGCAGGGACTGTTTCTGTGAACATATATAAACTCCTGAACTGACCATTATTATAAACTGCACAGACATCCATAAAAGTGCAAGTACTACCAAATGTGAGCATTAGTATCCATTTCTTCTTCTCCTGGCCATGACTTACCATCAGCTCTTATCTCTTTAGGACCACAGGCACAGACTGAAGACGTCGGGAAGTTTGCATCAGCTAGCACTAAAACAGAAAAGAAAATGTAAATATAGTGACTGAATGAATTCAGTGTGCAACAGCTGCATGATTCACTCTCTGTATCTTGTTGACATGAGCTCAGATGGAGCGTGTGTGCGCGCGTGTATGTGTGCTGTAACAGGTCATCTGTGCACATCGGTGTGTAGGTAAGTTCTGATGATACCTATTTCATCCCCGTGGCCCATCTTAGCGAGAGCGTAGAGCAGCTCGGGGGACAGCACCGAGGGGATCCCCTTCAGCACGACCATGATGGCAGAGACACCCGGAAGTAACACTCAAAGACGACTGAAGCGGAGCGAGAGCATTCACTGCACACACCCGCCTCTTCGTTCTCAGTCTCTCTTTCTGTCTCTGTCTGTCTGTCTCTCTCTCTGTCTCTCTGTCTCTCTGTCTCTCTGTCTCTCTCTCTCTCTCTCTCTCTCTCTCTCTCTCTCTCTCTCTCTCTCTCTCTCTCTCTCTCTCTCTCTCTCTCTCTCTCTCTCTGCCAACCACTAGTTTTCCCTGGTTTCACAGTAGACTCACCGCGACCGATAAATTTAAATCTGTAATGCCTTGGTAATAAAAAAATACAAACAACCATAGATAATTTAATTTCAGCAAATCCTTCATCAGATCTATCAGGCATACATGTGATATCCACAGCTTTAAAGAATGTGGAGTATTTTAGCAAGTTTACTCTCAAATAAATACACAAAGACGATAATGGATTCATAACCGGAGACTTGCTGAAGTGTGTAGAATTTTATAGATAAAGACAGAGTAAGAAAGAGGAACATGAAAAGTTTTGTTCATTTATGAGTTATTTGAAGTAGAAGAAGTTCCATACTCTCTTGGGAAAAATATATCAGTTGAACTGGGAAACTTATTGTGCATTTAGAGCACTTTCAAATGCAGTTCTGACATCTGACATAACACTGCAGTGGATTTGGTTAAAATTAAGAGATATACTTTTCACCTCAATAAATAATCATACTGCTCATTCTCATTTGTATAAACCAGACTTGTTTCTTATAGTTTTTAGTAACCTCGCACTTTCCAAGTGGGAAATTGGGTGTGTGGGTATTTTCTCAACTGGGAGCTTTCCTACCTCAAAGTTGATTAAGTCAATAAAAAAAATCAATAAATAAAAATCCATCACGAGAAAAAAAAACGAACATTATCTTGATGCAAAGTGGTTTTAGTTGTCTTTGTGTGACAAACAGTCACGTGACCTTACAGCCTAATTTCATCAGTTCAATGCATTTTCTTTTTTAGCCTTGACATAAAATTATGAATGTCTTTCACAATTTGTCAGACTCGTTTCATGCAAAAGGGTGGAGTCATTTAATAAAAACAGTGAACATACCTGCACATCAAATATGATTTCACTGACATAACTGTGTCATTTAGTTGTGCAGTCCAAAGACAGGAGGATAGGAAGACTGAAGGTGGGGCAGAATCATTAGTCCAACAGACCCTCCATTAATTTTGGGTGCGTGCTGTTTCTGACACCCTTGGGTGGGCATAATTCAAAGCAGATATCGGTGGATGTGTTATTCCGACACGGTCTCCCACGCCAAGAATTTGAGATAATGAAAATATTTGTCAGATGAAAACCACTCCACCCGGCCTGTTTCATCTGAGCCAGAAAAACTCTCAGCTGGATAGCAGGAGAAAAGAAAATGCTGAGGAATCCTTTCCACTGACCGCAGAGCCTGTTTCTGTTAAAAAATAAATAAATAAAAGAGAGCTGATCTGCATATAAAAAGGCTTTTATAAAAGTCAAGTCACAGTTGCAGGCTTGTGGGCTGGTTCACTGACTTTACAATCCGTGTACAGCTGCTGGTAATAGTGCACATGGCAGGACCGCATGCTTTCACCTCAGAATAAAGTTTTTTAAAACTTTTTCTGCATTGTGCATTCGGCACTGATGGATTAATTCTCCATCCTCTGCAGAAAACAACCTTTCATGGGTTAATATCGCGTTTGCTGCGTCTCTTTTCACTTTACTTTATTGTGAATTAAGTTGGCGGCTGATATAAAGCCTCCATCATTGCGGGTTTTGGAGGGGGGGGGGGGGGGGGGGGGGGGGAGGGGGGGGGGGGTTTGAGGGGCAGAGACGGAGGCTCCGGGAGAAAGGGCCCTGCAGGAGCCAGGCCTGTCTGGCAGACTGGAGCCCTCCTCTCCCCTCTCCGGACTCACGCTGCTTTCTCTTTATTGCGGCTTCTTTAAATGAGTTTATCACGCCATGAGGGCCCGCGCTGCCAAAATGTAACGTTTTGCCCCCTTTGTCCGCTCAAGGAGCCTCAATTGAGTCTACATTTATTATTTTGACCTTTCGGTAGCCTCAAAGCCGGACTTTCTTTTCGGAGCCTCTCCGCGGACTTTTGTGCGTCCTGCAGAGCGAGGAGACGGAGTTTTTTCTCTGCTCTCTTTTTAAAGTTTTGTTCCAGGGAGGTGACAAGAAAGCACAAGCTCCGGGGGAATATTGAATGAAAAAAAAAAAAATCAATTAGGCCATGGCCTTGTGGAGATATGGGGCGCCGCGTGAAGATCAGAGAGAGAAAAGGTCCAGATGATTGGAGGGAGACAGAAAGGCTCGCTAACCAAATTTGTTCTGGTGTTTCCTTTGAAGCCCAGATTTACACTTTTCTATGCGCCAGGATGTTTACAGGCACAGAGATGTGCGAGCTTCAAGAAAGATGTTAATCTGTAAACTTATTCTGCTCGCTGGAATTTATGACTTTCACCAGAAATAAAATGAAAATTTGAAAATTATCTCAATTTCAGAATAAAACTAAGTATTCCAGCACTTAAAAAAAAACGATTTTACCCCCTGCTGATTGACTGAACGCGCTCATCAGATCATCCCGGATCTCCAAAAGACGGAGTCAGTCTACAGCTCTCGTGTGTGTAGGATTGCAGCGCTAGAGCACCATCTAGTGGACAAAATCAGGAACTAGGTAGAGATTGGTTCACGTTTGTGGTGAGATCCCCTATATTTACACATCCAGGCCACAAATTAACCTATGAATGTTTTTGGACTAAACTCCCCCTGAACTGGTTTGGAAAGACACTGAAGGCCACAAAGTTGTGTCACGGTCAGCGCTGTTGTAGTCAGAAGCTTCTTTGGAGTTGGCATGTTCTCCCTGTGTACGCAGGGATCCGTCACACTGCTGTCCTATCAGTCTGAACCACGAGCACTTCAGGATATCCCAGCATCCACTTCATTACAGTGCTGCGAAGCACTTTAGAGCTTTATTTGTAAAATGTACACAAAAAATACTGCAAACAAAATGCAGCAACCATGTGACAAATGTGAAGGAAAAGTTCGTACAAATCATGAGGGCTACTTTGTTTTGTTAGACATTTGTTACAACGGTTATTGAATCATCGCCGCACACAAACCACCTGCACGAGCACTGCATTTCATTCTGGTGCAAGCTTAGTCCAATCTGAATAGTGATACTCCTCGACCGCCATGATTATAGCATCGTTCAGCATGGTGCAGATAAAGGAAGTGACCCCGGTGCTAGCAGGAACCACAAGTTCTTGGCTCAACTTTTTATGTTCTACTTGTCCTGGAAGCTGGCCTTTCTCTTCTCTACAAAGGCGGTCATGCCTTCTTTCCGATCATCCTGCAGAGGGGAAAAAAACAGAGCAAAAAGATGTACACACCAATTCCGAACCATCGCAAACCAGAGCGTGTCTCACTGCCTCTCACATGCCATCCAGTACTTACTGTTGCAAAAGTAGCATGGAATAAACGCTTTTCCAGGCGATTGCCCTCAGCCAAGGTCAGCTCAAACGCTGCAATCGGAGAGTCGCCACAAGTCAGATGAAACTCACAGTCTGGAAACTTAAAATACTTCACCTGTTAAAACCAGTAGGAATGCTTCACACACCTGCATTCACAGCCTCTTTAGCCATCGCAGAGATCAGCTTGGAGTTGGATGCAATTTTCTCCCCACATTTAATAGCTTCAGACACCAACTGGTCCGCCGGAAACACTTTGCTCACCAAACCTGGGGAAAAAAAAAAAATACGCTGCTGAATCCAGTGTACAAAAACCATTCAAAGTAAAAATGTTTTCCTGTGAAACTCAAGAAAAGTATTATGAAGCGATCTGTCCAGCAGTGTCCTTACCCGACTGCTTGGCCTCTTGAGCCCCGATTCTGTCTCCTGTCAGGACCAACTCCATAGCAAGGGATTTGCCCACAGCGCGAGTCAGCCGCTGGGTGCCGCCCGCCCCTACAGGCAGAGAGGCATCATGAGGAGCTCCTCCTATAGCAGTGATCAGGCTCAGGGGCTAATAAAGAGTCTCTTACCGGGAATGGTCCCCAGCAGGATCTCAGGCTGACCAAACTGTGCTTTCTCACCGGCGTAGATGATGTCGCACATCATCGCCAACTCACAGCCGCCGCCCAGCTGAAACACAGTAACAACAGAATCACAGTTCAGCTCTTCATCACCAGGTGCTCGTTGACATTTTTTGGCATTCAGAGCTAAACTGTTCAAACACTGGGTGGATAAAGCCAGGAGTTGTTCAGTATCAGATCAGGAATTCAGTTACTTCAGCTGGTTTACACACTTAGAATGAACAGTTCATTCAAGCGTGTTACAATAAAACTGCTTGTTGTTATGATACAGAGAAGATCCAATTAGAAAAATAACAAATCACTTCACTGTCATCAAATTTTCATTTTCCAAGAAGCTTAATTCAGCTGTAGAAGTGAGACCTAAATCAAACAGGTGGGTTTAAAATCATATCTTCTCAATCAACCTACAAGAGATTTGTCTGTGGAGGAAACAATGGTGTAAGATAAAGAGGGAGGAGGAGTGAGAGAAAAGAAAGGTGGCATTTTTGTTGGATAAATGGAAAAAAACATGGCATGTTAGCAGAAGCAGCACATTTGTTTGTTTTCCCTTCATTACTTCATGTGTCCATTTACTTGCTTTGTAATGTATCAGTGTCATTTGGTATAGTTATTTTTTCACTTTTTAATCTATCAAATAAATGTTTATCGCTCTACAATTCACAGAAATACTGAATAATATTCTTAAAACGGGTGGCATACAGCAAATCCGTTGACAGCTGCGATCACAGGCTTCCTCACTGTGGACACTCTGTTCCAGTGAGCCAGGAAGTTTCCACTGTAATTCTCCTGGAAGGTTCGATTCTGCATTTCTTTGATGTCAGCACCGGCTGAAAATCACAACAAGAGCAAGAACTGGAGCCATCAGTCATTGTAAGAAAGTCTAAAGAGCATTACAGGCACATAACAGGAGGCCAAAGTGCAAAAAATAAACATGAAAAATGTCTCTAAAACCCTCACCTGCAAAAGCTCTCTCACTGCCAGTGATGACGATGGCGCCAACGTCACCGTCGGCCTCGAAAGCGTCCAGCGCCTTTCCCATCTCCGTCATCAGGCCGTCACACAGGGCGTTCAGAGCCTTCGGGCGGTTCAGCTGAATGAAACCCACATTTTTGTTCTCGCCTCGTTTCTCCACCACGATGTACTCATACTGACCACCTGCATGGAGACGCAGCACAGACACCGACGGTCAGGGGAGGTCGCAGGACACAGGACAGATTGTACAATGTGGCTGAAAAACTTTTACACATTATTGTGTAGTGTCCAGCAGTACAATTAGAATAGAACTTCATTGGTCCTTCACAGGAAATTGCTTTGTTTCAAGATTCAATTAATCACCACAACACGATGATTCTTTTACTATCATTTATAGAACTAAAACTACCACCAGTAGCTAGCCATATAAGCATTTAGTTTTTGTTATATAAATTCCATGAATTGATTTTTTGTTGTTGTTGTTGGTAACTGTAAATTGATTACATGAGTTCACTGAGTGTTTTAAAGACCTTTATGCACCCTGTGCTATCACGGCTTATCAACTCCTGAACAACCACTCCGTCTTTCAACCTGGTGAATTATTCACTGAAGTGACCCTGATCAATTTGTCTTGCTCTCATGTTAAAAGGTAAACTTAAATTTCCATGTGAATTTAAATCAAGCTGTTAAAAGTTCAGATTTTTTTTAATATATACATGAACAGCAATAACAGAACCAATCTTAATTATTTCTATGTAACCCTTTCATCAGAGGCTTGCAGCACTGGGCAAAGCACGGACTCCTCTTAGATCCAAAATACAGTAGTGAACTCACAAGAAGTTTGGAATAACTGGTCCCGTGGAACCAGATGATGAATGCCACTCTCTACTCCAGGCACATACAACAGAGATGTCAGACCTCTAAACTATTTTGCTCAGCAAGGTCTCCATGCCAGACCACCTGTTCTGGTACCTGACCACACCACAGGCAGAGGCCTCACTGTTGTTCCACTGTGGTTTGTTAATGTTTAAATTGTCATTACATGCTTCTACCTGCAGAATAAATCAAAGTTAGCTGAAAAACAAACAAAAAAACAGCACACATATGCCAGAATATATGAAGTAAAGTGTTAAACTTTGAGTCCCCCGCAATCATTCAGCCTTAAGTGAGGTCAAAGTTCATGACTTGGTTAAAATAAAACAACCTCAGAAAGTAATCCTGTGTCATTGAAATGACAGTGTTTCCCTGCGGCGCCCACAACTTTACAGGCTCCTCAACACAAAGACCGATTCTTCATGACCCTTCCTCCAGAGTTCAGCACGCACAGAGAACAGAATGCGAGTAAGTTTAAAGAAATGAAAAGCTGTGTTGTGGTTATCGTTGACTGAAACTCTGCCTGCGCCGCTCCTGTCGCACGCGCAGTGACGCAGTCTTGACATTGTGGCTGCACGAGCGGCTCAGATCAGCTCCAGCTGCTTCAAACGGAGGCGGGCCGCGGTCTCAACACTCACCCGAGCTGTAGAGGCGAGCTGCGGACACGACGGCCGGAGCGGCCCGGCAGGGCTTCAGCAGCACGGCGGCACTTCGGCAGAGAAAGGCCATGGTACACGGAGGAGCGTGAACTTGATCCAAGAATCCAGACTCTGCTGCTTCTTCTTCCTCGTTGCTGTTTGTTTTTATCTGGAATGTAAAAGAAAGCTCATTATCTCCACCTACTGTCCGCCCAGGGTACAGCAGGCAGCGTGCAGCGTTCCTGTGCCTCATTTTGAACCTCATTTTAGATTACATTTATTTGTATTCATTCATTGATGCTTGATTTTTTTTTTACATTTATTATTATAATTCCAACCTGAAATATTTGATCAATGTTACACACTTTTGGTGTAGGACCATATGTAAAAATGTATTGTGCGTCTGTGCACTGCTCCCATCTTTCACAAACGGAAAAAAGACTTGATCGATCAATATACTGAGGATGATTGGCAAACATCCATACGCCTAATTAGATCTGTAACTTGTTATCAATTGAGAGAAACCCAGTGTGTAAGATACTTCACAGGTATTACTCCTGACATTTTAAAAAAAGATTGATCACTCCGTTTCACCTTTATGTATTAAGCACAACTCAGGGAGGGGGATGTATTTCCTCTCCTTTGGGAATGTCAATTAATTTAAAATTTTTGGTCAATTATTTCAAAAGAAATTAGTGGGATATTGAAAAGAAAATTAAGAATGACCCTAAAGTCTCCCCGTGTAACCCCCAACTTAGGGACACAGAGTATAAATTGCTTTTGATGACTTGTTCTTTATTTTTGATTACATATTGGGGACTGGAGACAAGAGACAAACTGTTTTTTTAATTTAAATTTCTTTTTATTTATTTTATTATTAGTCATTTTGTTATCATTACTGTTCTGGTTAATTGGACTATATTTTGCATTTTTTTTTGTGTAAATGGATGTCATACTGGGTTGTGTGTGTAGGGTTGTGTGTGGAGGGGGGTCTTTAGTCTGTTTATTTTATTTGTGAATAAAAACAATAAAATGTGTTTCTTAGAAAAATCTGTGCTCCTTTCCGTGAATTATGTGCATTATTGTATTTTTTATTATTTTACTTTTCAATCTGTACTGAATATGTTGCTGCATGTGCTTCATTACATGTATGATGTTTGCTTTACAATTATTTTCACGCACGGTCAGATTATGCTGTGCTGCACCACAAATCCACGGACTCACAGTTTGATACAGTGTTGAAATCATCCTTCCCCTCTTTCCTTTATATGCATCCATTAATACTTTGATTACTCCATTCTGCTCTGTGGCCATATCTGTTTTTATTGCCCTTTTATAATAATTCCTTGTCTGCAAATAGCTGAAATAATCTTTTTTTTCTAAACCAAAACTGTCCTTCAAATGTTGAAAGGCCATTATTTTACCTTTTTCTATAATTTTACATATTGCTGTGATGCCTTCCCCGGCCCATCTCTTAAAACCAACATCTTCTCTCCCTGGTTTAAATTTTGTATCATATATTAACCATCTTATGATTTTTTTCTCTCTTTTTCTAGTTTGAAGTTCTTTATCATTGTATTTCAAATATTTAAGGTAAATTTAGTCATTGGGTCTAGCTGGTTCTCCTCTTTCTTATATAGTTCTCTGTCCCTTGATAGTATTTGAATCTCATAGGTCCCTGCCTTAGTTTCAATATCTTTCCATTTGGCTACATAGTCGTCACTACACCAGCATGCTACTGACTTGATCTGAGCTGCGTAATAAAAATCTCTGAGATTTGGGACTGCCATTCCACCTTTCTCCTTGGGCAATTTTAGTGTCACAAGTTTGATCCTGCGTTACTTGCCTCCCCAAATGAACCTTGATATCTCTTTATGCCGCTCTATAAATTGACTATGTAGTATTGGTAAAGAATGATAAAAATAAGATGATTATTGATCCGTTTGTAATTTGCATTGTATAATTTCTCAACGCCTTTTGTAATATTCGCCCCTCTGGTTGTTGGTGTATAGTTTAAAGCGAGTATCTGTGTTTTTGTCACATTAACTTTGTATTCTGAATATTATCTGTATTCCTCCAGTAAGTCCATTAGTCTGCGGAAACTGATGTGTGGTTGTCCTATGTATGCTACTACATCATCAGCAAATAAACCTAGTTTGTGCTCTGTTCCACCGACCTCCACCCCTTTAATATTGTGATTCTGTCTGAAGGCCTGTGCAAGCAGTTCTATAAATACATCAAAAAGTTTCGGGGATAAACAGCACCCCTGTCTGGTTGACCTCTCTAACGTTATTGGACCAGTCAGATTCCCGATAACCTTCACTCTTGCTGTCGGCTCTTAATACAATGTTTTAAAACATTTGACAGAGTCTTCATTGAAACCAAATTTTTCAAGGAAATTATATAAATACTTCCACCTCACGCTGTCAAATGCCTTTTCAGTGTCCATAGCTACTTACTAATGGCACACTTTCTCCCTTCTATTTGGCTTCCTCTATGATATGTAATGTTTTTCTTATGTTATCCGGTGCCTGCCTTCCTCTTATAAAGCCTGTCTGATCCTCTATAATTTCAGGAATGACTATCTCAAATCTTTTGGAGATTATGGATGTATAGATTTTATAGTCTACTACATTAAGCATTGATATTGGACAATAGCTACCACACAGTTCCCTATCTTTACTTTCTTTTGGTATTATGGAAATTATTGCTTCTTTCCAGGATGGTGGAATGTTTCCCTCTTTCATGATAAATCTGAATGATGCCAACATTACTGGACTAAGCTCCAGTAAGGGGAACCCATCACTACCTGGTGATTTGTTATTTTTCATTCTGTTGATTGAATTCCGCATCTCTTCTTCTGTGATGTCTGAGTTTAATATTCTATTCTGGTGGTCCCCTATTGATGGCAGATCCAGCTCCTCTAAAAATGTTTGTCTATATTCTTCATCTGCTGCATCTGATTGAGTGTATAGTGTCTTATAGTACTGTTCAAATGCCCTCTCTATTGCCTCAGGTTCACTTAATAATTCATTGTTTTGGGGGTTTCTGATTTTGTGAATAGTGTTCAGTGTTTGTTGCGTCCTGATCCTTCTAATCTATAGTCTACTAGCTTTGGACCCCCCTTTGTAGTATGTCTACTTCACAAATCTGGCTTTTCCACCTCTGTTAGCAATATATTGTCAGTTTCTCTTTCAATTTCTTTAATCTTTTTAAGTGTCTCTGGGTCAATCATATTCTGATGTTGTCTTTCCAGCTCCTTCAATTTTCTGTGGGATTTGTGGTATTGTTCGAGTTTATTTTTCTTTATGAATGTTGTTTGCACTGTGAATTTCCCTCTAATCACTGCCTTCAATGCATCCTAAAGGACGGTTGGGTCCACTTCTCCATTATCATTTTCTTCTCTGTATCTGATTATATCTCTTTATTTCTTCCATCATATTTCTATTTTTCAGTATATGACAACATTCAACCTCCAGATTGTGTTCCTCTTTCTATAGGTTTAGTTTTCTGTTCACGCCTATCCTGCAGTCCTCCACTCTGTGTATGTCTCTTTTTGTCATTAAGTAATAGTGTATCCTTGAGTAAATTGAAGTAAGTCTGATGCAAACATTTTTCCTTTTTCCTTTTTATTCTCCCTTCCAAGTCCGTCAGTTTGTCTTGTAGCTTTTTCTGTTGTTCCAGCAACATCTTAATAATGTCATGGACATTGGTGCGCCACTCCTCCCCCTCAGCCATGCGTTCTTCCAGAAGTTCGATATTTTTCCACTGCTCCCGCATTTCCTCATCCACAGCATCAAACTTTTTTTTAGTTTCCTCTCTGTAGCTGTCCAGCCCTCATCTCTTTCTAGTTTCATCTCTTCCCCGAGTTTGTCCATTAACTCTTTCAGTTTTCCCAAATCTTCACTTGCTCCTCTCCAGGTGTCCTCCGTTTGTTTGCTAATTTTGTCCAGTTTAGTACCTATCTTGTTCTGCTCCATTTCTATTTGTCTACTGTTTGTTTGTCTACTGTTTATATGTAGCTCTTTCACCCAGCGGGGATGCTCGTCTTTGCTATCTAGCTCTTAGTTAGCCACACTCCCAATCTGCACTTTTTCTATTCCAAGTCCCTATTGCCTCTTTCTTGGGCTTTTAGCCTACTTTTTGTTCATGAACATCAGTGGTCTCAGCCCCGTTTCTGTAGAGCCCCGATCCAGCAGGGAGAACTAAAACATGCTGGACAGGGGCTGAGGGTGCGGACACTCTGGTCCTCTCACATAAAGTCTATGAGGTCGCCTGTGTTCGCCATGTTGGCTGCAGCTGTTGATCCCATGCTCGTTGGTTTATGTTCCATGTCCATCATCCACTTAACAAAAATCGGATCGCTATTGAGCGTCACATCCTGGTCTTTGTCTCTGTCAGGAATCCTTTGCTCTGTAACTTTCTCCTTGTCGGGCTGCAGATTCAGATACTGAAATCCTCCTTGGAGTGCAGAGTTTTTCTGTTGGTCTGCTTCTCCCTCTGCTGTCACAACTCTGTGATTGTTCACAAAGCACTGACATTTCTGGATCTCATTGCTCTTTTCTTTAGTTTTGTGGCAGAAAAGAGAGCTGTCATGACCAAGAACCTCTTTGGAAGACTCCATCTGACCATTCTCGTGTCTCGGATTGGAGGCTTTTCTGAGCTCGTCATTTAAATTCTCAAACTCTTGCTGAAGGTCGGCTTTCTGGTGGCAGATCTCTTCTATCTCATTGTTGAGCTCTCTGTGTTTTTGGAGCAACGGAGATGCCTCTTTGTGCTGCTCTTTCATGACTTGTATTTGGTACTGGAGCCTGCTATTTTCTTCCAGCTTCGCGAACTTTGTCAGCACCAGCATTGAATACTCATCTGTCACTCGCATCTTTTCTTCGAAGTCTCTCCTCAACTCCTGAAGCTTTTGCCGGAGGTTTTTGTTCATTTCATTTGGTTTAGCATCCGCTCATGCAGACATTTTTCTTCCATATCTTCCGTCTCGGAGAGTTGCAGCCAGAGGTCTTTAGAGGTCTTCTTCAGTGCCTTATTCTTTTGGCTCAGTGTTGTATTCTCTGCCTTTTTTGCTTTGTACTCCTGTTCCAGCACTTTGGGGTCTTTGAGTTTACCACTCATCTTCTGCATTTGTTGCTGCAGAGTTCGGTTGACCCGAAGGAGTCTACCTATACTTCTCTGTTCAGCTTTGCATTTCTCCTCCAACTCCATTTGAGTTTGGTTACTGTTGAGGTCCTTCACTTGCCTCTTCAACAGCTGGTTGACACTGCTGGCAGCTTTCTTCTCAGCCTTCAGCTCCTTATACCTGCGCTGGGGGTCCTGGATTTTAGTGAGCTTGTTGTGGAGCTCTTCCAGCTGGAGATTCAACTTTATATTCTCTTGTTGGATGACTCCTGTTTCCCCAAGAAGTGCACAGAAGCTTCTGCCGAGGTTATTCCCCATCGGGATGAGTGAAGTGTTAAGCTCCGTGTCGTTGTTCTTTCTAATTTTAAACATCTTCCCTCCGGTGGTTATGTTGACTTGCAGAGACTCTAATACGAGCAGTATAGCCTGGTGTTCGCCGTGAAAATGAATGAAGAACAGAGAAGAAGCTGGGTACCTCTTTGAGACAATGACATAAAGAGACATCACCATGGCAACAACCCAATGGGTGATATTACAATGACGTCACCATGGAAACAACCCAGAGCATCGTTTTTAAATGTCTTGTGCCTTCTTATCTAGCTGATCTGTTGTTACTGTATGGACCCTCGCGGGCCCTGGGGTCCTCTGGCAGCGGCTTACTGTGTGTTCCTAAAGCCAGAACAAAAACCCACGGTGAGGCAGCCTTTAGCCTGTGGAATAGCCTGCCAGAGAACCTCAGGACCGCGGAGACTGTTGATATTTTTAAAAAGAGGTTAAAAACACACCTTTTTAATCAGGCTTTTAATTGACCTTTTATAGTCCTCCTATTTCCATCATTTTAATGTAATTTTATTCTATTTTATTATGTACTTCTAACTCATTTAACTTTTTTACTTTATAATCTCATCTTACTTTGTATCATATACTCTAAAGTTTTTAACTGTTTAACCGCAGTGTTTCCTCAGGGGGGGGTCCTTCACACTGGGAGTTGGTTCCGGTCCTCTGCTGGGGTTAGTGTGCTAGGGTCCTCTGGTCCCGACTGGCCTGGGGGGCTACACACCTTGGTCTGGCGGGGTTGGGGATCGGGTGCTGGGGCCCCAGTACTAATAACCTTTGACTTCTCCCGGTGTGGGCGGCCCCACTGGTGGTGTTTCAGATACCTGATTCCGTATCATTATGTTCTTAAGTGAGGACATAACACTTATTAGACTGTAGTAAGTGAGTAAATGAAGTGGATCATAGACCCCAGGCTGTGTTTAAGTTGTAAAAGTATGTGTTTTTAGCATCTTCCTTCACTTCCTTGCATTTTGGCTGCAGTAAGCAGAGAAAATAGACTTGCTGTGTATCACTTGCGGGTCCCTTGTGGTGCACCATGCTGCATGTAAACTGCACCCAGTGAAAAAAGGGCAATGAAAACAACTACAATGGGGGCTATTCGTTGCACCTGCTGCAGTGTGATGCGACGGAGCCCAGATGTAACAGGTCACAGAATCAAGCGTGACAATTTGAGGCATTAGTTTAAACGTGGAATAAGTAACATTGCGTCACAGCATTCTTCCTGCTCCAGAACCAAATGGATCGGAGGTGCACTGCTTCAGCCTTCCCAAGTTTGCTCTGATTGGCTGCAAAACAATAGATTTTACTGGCTTATTGAACTTCAGGGGTGGAGAATATTTATATTTCATTATAAAAATGTCCCGGTCATGTTTAAAACGTCGTTTTATCGATGGACGACGATCGGCGTTTGACGTTCAAAACGGCGTTTGGTGTTTAAAACGTCGTTTGGACAAGGCAAACTGTGATCATATCCACCCACCCTAAATCACATAGTTTTCAACGTTTCTGCTGTTTCCATGTACAACACCATCTTAACAGGGCTTAGTTTCTGAGTCCAAGAGTTCCTGTGTTCTCAGAGTGTCCAGTCTTTTGTTGTGTCCCCTAGCTGTCTCCCCTTCTCAGGTATTGGTCTCCCTAGGCCAGGGTGGGCCACCTGCCGGCCTTTGGGCTGTCGGGTTCCAGCCCTTGAGGGTGGTGGGGGTTCTGTCAGCACCCTTTGGTTCCCGCCCGTCTGGGTGGGTCTGCCTTCTTCTCCTGTGTCCATTTTTGTTCGTTCTGTGCATCTGTTAGTCCCATTGTGTGCCCCTGGCTTGTCTGGTTCAGTTTTTTTCTAAAACTGATTTTCAGAGTGAATAAACAAGAACTCTGTTAACAATCTCAGTCCTAGAAAAAAACAAAAAATCAAATCACATCTGTCCATAGTGTTAAAAGGAAGTGGTGCTTCTTTTTTAAATTAAAAATAAACGTTGGTTGTCAACAGTCAGAAATAAAACTAAACAGTCATCGTCGATGTTCATGAAGGCTACCTGATAGAACACAGCTTAATTCCTGAAGGAAATTCTTTAACGATGTTGGATCCCTACATGGCTTCATCTCCGCGGACGCGCCTGTCCGAGCGCGCTGCGCGTTCTCGCTATTGTCCGCGTGGACGCGCGTTCATCGCCCGTGACGGTCCCCTGCTTCTCCCCTCCGACTGATAAAACATCAGCAAGGATTCTAACACAAGGCAATAAGGTAAGAATCATTTATCCCGACGAATTCATGGACGCGGCGCATATCTGGTGATGCATTTGGCTTTAAACGGATTTATTTTCCACCAGACATCCAGCTCCGTTTCATGAGAGCAGTCGTTTGAATTTCATGCATGGATGCACCTATTTGCATTGTCCACATATTCACGAAAACATTTTTAATCTGGCGTTAGATGTGCTGCGAAAAAAAAACATAAATAAGAGCTGAACACGGTGATGTTCGTGTTACCTGCTGGAAACCAATCGGATTTCACATGACGGCCTGTCACGACCAAAAATCAAAGGATCGATTGTGTTTTATTTATTATCACTCACCAGATAACGTCTGCACGTCAGTATAATCAATCCAGGAGAATGATACAAGCCAAGAACAATTTTCTCTGTTGATCGTATTTATTCTTGTACTGACCTACTTTAATGGAGAGGAGCAACAGAAATGCATTTTTCTTTTAATATGAAGCCATATTAACCAAGTATTATGGGAGCATTTCATGATCAATGGAGAGAAAATCCTCTTCAGCTCACATATTAAAAATAATAATAAAAAAAAAATCTAAGGCCACACCTGATGATTAAACCATCTGCACCCTAAATATTTTGGATTGATGTGCCTCCACTCCTCTGTGTCTCCTCAGATGTCGGGGATGAACCAGGTGCTCGCAGCCTGCTGGACCTTCCTCCTGCTCTCTGCCTTCCTGTTCGAGCCCACGCTCTCCAAGGGCGGTCGCGGGGGATCCCGGGGCTCCTCCAGGGGGTCCCCTTCCCGCAGCTCCTCTGCGGGGACCTTCCGGGGAGGGGGAAGCTACGGCGGAACCCGCTCCCGCTTCAGGGCGGCGGGGCGCACCGGCCCCGTGAGGGTGGCGGCGGCGGCCGCCGCCGGGGCCGCGGTGGCCTTGACGGCGGACAAGTGGTACGCGTCCGCTTACCGCCGCAGCAACGCGGACAGCTCCGAGGAAGAGCTGGACTACTTCAACAGGACCAATTACTTTGAATCTCTGATGGCGGGCTCGGCTCAGAGCGGACCGTCCCTCTACAGAGTGATTTCTATCATCTTTGCAGCTTTTTCTCCCAGCTGTGGACTCCTGGTGGACACAGTCCTGTAGATCCTCAGGCCGTTTCCCCGAAGAAACACTGAGCCGAAGCCTGAAGATGCAATATGTAACTGTAAGGCTACACGGGCAGAATCCTGCAAAGTGAAGACCAGTCACAGGATAATCAAAAACTTCACTGTACTGTATGTTTTCTACAGATATAACTACGTGTACATTACCAGAACAGCATTCTGCTCAAAGAAACTTCAGTGCCAAATGCTGATCAGCCCCTTCCTCCGAGCTTGACTTCAAATTAAAGAAGTTATTTTTACTATGAACCTTTATAGTCTTAAAGAACGATCAATTTCAACATAAAACAATTTAGAAAAAAAACAAAACTATTTTTATATCATCTAAGATACAAAATGACTTTCACTGAAATAGAAATCATGTTCATCCTGCAGTAAAGACAGAAGGTCGTTTTCAAAAGATGATCTAAGTTGGCACTGGCGTTATTCTCGAAAGTTAAACAGCTGTATTTATGTTTCAGTTCTAGTTCCTTCTAAGCGTGTTTGGTAAGTTATATCCTCAACCAAAAATGTTTTTTTTCTTTTTCAAACTCTTATTGTTTTCCTGCAAACCTTAAGGATTTTATGTGAAAATGTGAAACCTCAAAGTGACAGTGACTGGGGCAGCCATAAAACTGATCTTCTACAATAGGAGAAGACATGAGCATTCTGTTCATGACAGTTTTAATTTTAATGCCATGGTGTTTAAAAGCGTATGAATAAACCCGATGCTGCTCTCACACTTTACTACAAAGTTTTAATGGTGTGACTATCAAACCAGGAGATCTCGTACACCCCCGAAGATACTCAGGAGCATCAGACTGTTCCACATTTCTAAGTGCACTATGATATTTATTGCAGCACTCCTGTAAATAAGAAACACTTTGCTATCACTGTCTTAATTCTAATAAATATTCTGTTTACAACATGTCTGATATTTGTCTCCTGTACACTAAAAGCAAGAAGAAAATGAATAAAGTGAAATTCTTTTATTTACAGAAGGTTTTTGTGTCATTTTTTTACATAATCTGATAACTGCACGATATCAGAAACTATGAAGTGGGTAAATATCACCAGTCTTTTTCTCTTCATTAAAAACGGATCAGTCCAGCATTACTTGTCCCAGTTCTCCTTTCCTGAAGGCTCTGATGAAATCATAAGCTGCTGCGGTGTAGTTTGGTACTGTGACATTGATGTTTCCTGTGGAAGATGAAGAACACACACTGTATTTAAGGTGCTGCTGTGATGGCGGCCACGCTGGCAAACTGAGGTAAATAATGCAAAAATGAGCTTGAGCTGATGTGGACTTCTTCAGTACGAGACGACATGACCGAGGGTTTCCAGATGTGGGGCACAGTATATCATTCTTGCTGGGATAGTGAAGCCAGGGGAGCAGCTCCCCTCAGTTTGAAGTCTTGATGCTAAAACAAGAGCCTGCTGGTTTCTGGCATTATTTATTTATTTAACTGCCAATAAATTCAAGAATAACTAGTTAGCAAAACTGCCCATGGGAGAACGAAGTTAAAAAAAGAGGATTTTCTTACCCACTCCCGTTATGGCTGTGACTCGCTGAGTCTTTCCCAGTTTGACAGCGATGCGTTTGAGGACATGCTGGATATCGTCACTGGGCTCTTGGAGACTGTATTTTTCTACATAACTATATAAAGGCAAACATATCCAAAAATGCTTAAGTTTTATTATAAATTTAATGTTCAATAATCGGGATTTTTTTTTTTAAGTCTCACCTGAAATTCCCGAGTCTGTTCAGTGAATACAGTAAGTAGTCAGCGATAATGTCTTCACCCACTAAATGGTCCAGGATAGTTCCTGCAGAAGAGGATCTTTATTATTCACAGTGGAAAAATGTATTCAGTCAAACTGAGAGGAATCAAGGTTACATTTTGCTCACCACATAACGCCAGTTTCATCCCTGTTTCTACACTCTCAATCCTTGGAGGCAACACTCCTGGTGTGTCCAGCAGGTACATTAGGGGTCGCTCGGACACCTGCAGACAGCTGCACGATTAACAAACACCAAACAGACATGAGAAGCGTGTCTACTACACTGACCTGAATTCTGGTGAGGACAGCTTTAGTTATTCCAGGCTCCCCGCCGACTCGAGAAGCGCGACCTGAAATAGACGTTCAGGCACAACGTGAATGACAGAAGAGGAGACAATCATCTTCAGGCAGCGGTTTTGTTGGCACCTTTTTTCAAATTGGTTCTCCTCAGTGCATTGATAAGAGATGATTTCCCCACATTGGGCACGCCAATCACCATCAGGCAGTAAGTTGTGTTCTGAAAGTTTTACAGGACAAAGTCAGAGAGCTTCCAGTGTTTTTGTATTTACACTCCAATGTATCAAACATCTGAGTGAGGGAAAAATAAATACATCAATGAAAAAACTACTACTAAAAGGCTTACGGACTGTATTCACCAGCTGAATGATTTGACTGGTCAATGCTGACCGGTATTCACCTCTTCAGGAAGTTAAATATTTACTCAATTCTTTATTCAGTGTTTTTACTTTGATTACATTTTCTATTTCACTGAATTTTATTAAAACAAGTTTTCCCAAAAGTGTTCGCCTTACATTTAATCAAATTACACTACAACATTGCTTTAAGAGTTTCCCAAAACACAAAATGTCATCACAGATGCTACAGAAAACCACCTGTACATCACAAGCTCAATTCATCACTGTCACAACAGACTGATGCAGATCGTACCATGTCAGCACATGGGGCAGAAAAAAACGATGAAACAAATGAAGGAAGTAAGCTTACCTCCGCTCTATTAAAGCGCATGCTCTTTTCAATAATTTCCATTACCAGTGGCACCACCTAAAGAAATAATAAAAAAAGACAATTCATTTGCAAATAAGCATTTTAAAAATGTCTTCTCTTCTTAAAGTATTCCTTAAAGATGACCTTCACCTTTTTAATACTGGTATCGCTCTGCTTTAAACAGTCAGTGAAGAGGACGTTCTGCACTCCACTTTTTTGAAGTGTCCTCACGACTCTCTGAAGTTTCAGACAGAGACAAAACTGTTATCAGTTTGAAACACAATTGAGGTTTGACTCTGCTTATGCAGAAGAAGACAGATCTGACCTGCTTGTTGGACACATCAGCGAGGTCCATCTTGTTTAGAATGAGCAGATGTGGTTTGACATTTAGAGTGTCCTCAAACACAGGGTTTCGCCCTGACAATGGGATGTTTTTCTGTTAAAGATCAATCTGTTCATCGTGTTGTACATTTAACAGCCTGAAAGCCCATCTGTAGTGGAAATGCTATTGTGCAAAGGAGCAGTAGTTGGTCCTGAAGGGCCTTTGTAAAAGAAGCTTTAGACAAAAAAGAACAGTGAGAGGCATGTGGTTGTAGTAAATAGAAGGATATTCTGGCATCATGAATTTCAATGACACAGTCCACGTTCTTCAGGTTGGCTCTCATCTGCTTTAGACCTACAAAACAAACAACTGTTATTACACACACTATGTAACTAAACGTTCATTACTGCAGGTTTGAAAGTTTGATTTTGATTATGATTTCCAGATGAAGCTGAAGCAGAGCAGCTCCGTCACCTTTCGCCATGTGTCCCGGGAACCAGTGAGCCACTTCACGACCCCCGAAGTCAAACACGCTCCTGAACCTGCTGGCATCGCGGAGAGCATGAAACAGCCTCATAACTACACTTTACACGAATATCACAAACCCTGGCAGTCACTGGCTTTGACCCGAAAAGCGTCGCTTCTCGGCTCTGAACCTGGCGCCACACTGTTTACATGCCGACTGGAATCTTCAGTCCAAAGCGAAAGTTCCGGTTGCGCTGTGACTTCCTCTACATTATGATAATGCAGATTAATTTTTTTCTGAACACATGGCCGCCCTCTAAAGGATGTAAAGAGAATCGCCTGAAATGAGGAACGTGTCTGCATTAAAAACAGAATTTCCAGCCAAAAACCCTTCATATCATATTCAAGGCGAATTTATATTGTAAGTATAATTGTATTATATGTCAAAGTAGGACTTACAACTTTATAATGATGCATTGCAGCTGCATTCTCAAAAAAAAAAAAAAAGCACAATGCAGTGGAAACATACATTTTAAAATTAATTAAATTCCATCTTATAGTTGTTGAAGGGACTTTTGAAGCTGAATTTTATGTAATAGTCTTTCTTTCTTTTGATTGATTTTGCAAATTAAACTCATCACATTTTGCATTTCTACCCTTCCTATTGCACACAAAGTACAGTCCGATTTGGAGATGTGTCACAGCCATATCCTTGGGAATGTATGTCAATGAAAGCACTGGCAACAATGTGTCCTGCAAGAGTCATAACTTAATCTAGTGATAAAAATGTAGATATCCCTCACAATTTATCAGTCTGGTTTCTCTAGATGCACTGTCAAAATCACTCCGAAAACTTAGTGCATTAAAGAAACCTTTCAGAGACTTTTTAAAATTAAGATAATGGCTGATAAGTATGCATGCATGTTATAACAAACTCATTCTAACCAGTTATCTTGTTTGACTCAGATGGACTGAAAAGTTTACATTCATGTAAGATTTTTTTTAACCTTTAGAAAGTTATATGTTTTTGCTTTTCCCAATTCATTCAATTGTTATTTTCAATCTCATTTTGTAATTTAAGTAACTAATAATTAATAATAGTCAGGATTTTATGTTCAACAATCAAAAGAAACATGTACAACTGACAGCTTTCAGAAAATAAGAATAGAAGTCTTTATTGAAAGTTAATTACAATAATGAACAACGTTCAGATTGACTGACAGGAAAGGTGAAAACTGTATGGGAAGGAATTAATCTTATATATTATACTGCATTGTGTTTGGGTGAAATTATGTATAAAAACATTAATCAACACATTAAATATATCCTTTATGTGTTTAAAACAAAGTCTGCTGAAAATTGTAAACTTTCAGTCACTACAGAAAGTACAGAAATTAAACATAATTCTGGAATATTGTCCGTCATTGAGCAATATCTGCAACAAAGTCATTCATTGAATTAATCTAGAAATGCAAAAATGTTCAAATAGTCACACAAAGCAGATGCCAATAATTTGTTATTGCAACAAGAGATTGAATTCCTCTAAAATTATTCATTTAATGTTATTTCTTTTTCTTTGATTTGCAAATTCTGATAATCCCTACAGGGTGTCATAATTTCAGAGAAAACTGGCTGTAAAATCAGAGTGTTCAGCTCAATAACAGTAAATTAAGGTCAATAAGACCTTGAAGTGATTAGGAAAATAGTACTTGATAAAGAGCCCTGGGTTTATCATTTAGTTTGAAGAGGAAAAATGACAACAGAATTCATTTGAGAGCAGCATAAAGTGGCAGCTACATCACACATCAATATCCACTACGTTTTCAAATTTTTTAAGTGAGTGATTCACATAAATAGTACATTCAACAAAGTCTTTCAGATAAACTCATCTCAATGTTTGTAGTCATTCGCTGATCACACAGCACTTGGTGAAACCAGTCTGGGTTTTTTTTTTAGAGCTTTGACTTTGACTGAGGCTGGGACGGATTGATGGAGTAGTGAGAGATGAGTCTGTCAGCTTCCCTCCATCCACTGAGGAGAGCGCCGTGGACGGTGGAGAAGTAGCAGGGATGTGTCGCCTCTCCAGCAAACAACACCTGCAGAGGCTGGAAGAGGCCACACAGTGGTATAATGATTAAATAAAGACACAAACCTTCAATTATATGACATTTGGTGTGCATGCTCTGCGTGCGAAAATGAATTTACTTGTGACTGTGATGCCTTTGGCGGCAGGGGCTCCCTCATGTTGTCCAGGTCCTGCTCTGAACAGCCTTTTCCAGGGAAGCTGTACGAGCCACATGTCCAGGGGTCATGAAACCACTGAGAGCGAAAGATTCGCTTTGGGGTGACGGCGGGGTTTCCTGAAAACAAACGGTTTAGTAATGAGTGTAGCGAATGGGATCACTCTGATAGGACCACGGTGCAAGAGTTCTAGTTGAAGCCTAAAACATTTGTTAATGAAGAAGTTTGATGATACACATGAGATTAATTCACCTGTGAACCTGCGAACAAGCTGTGTGATGCAATGTGTGACCTCCTGTTCCGACAATGTCTCCATGTACTCTGACTCGTGTCCAGCGATCCAGCCGCAGAGAACATGGCCGTACCTGAAAATTAAACATCACTGCAGTTACCAACAACATCAACATGCTCACCATCATCACCAATTTAGGGCCTGAGTCACAAAAGAACGGAGTGTGTTAAAAATGTGTCCAAAGACATGTTAAAGCAGATTTAATAAAGACAGAAGAAACTAATGGTGTGTCTGCTTCTCAACATTCACACAATTACTCAGTGCACCAAGAACTGCATCTGACCTTTCAGTCGGTTTGAGAACCGTGAAGCCAAACAGCTTCTTTATCCAGGATCGATGGAGATCCGGCACCTCGTCTGCCACCGACTCCTAATTCACAAGAAGCGGTGTGTTAAATGATTCACGTTAATGGGTTCAGTGTGCAAGCATTTATGCACCGAACACATCTCACCTCATCGTCCCACAAAAAATAGATGACCCCACAATCAGCATCCCACCATGGTGAGTCAAACTCCACAAAGATTTTATTGTTTGTTCCAAAGCCCAGTCTCTGGATGGTGTGTATTTTGTGTAGAGGAAGAGGAGGATGGAACAGGGTTGAATGGTGCTTCTTTAAGTATCCTGAAAAAACAGACCTATATTAGAATCAAATTATTCAGCAGCTTTGAGTTGACAGTGAAAATCTTTTTCAAATGCTGCTACATAAAAATGTATAATCAATTCAGAGAAGTGTGTGTTTATCTAATGAGATCCTGGTTCAATATCTGACAGACCCACTTATTAGTTGTACACTGAAAGGTAATCAAAACAGTTCATATTTTTCGGAGAGTTGATAAAATCCATAAAAGGTCTTTCTGAGGTTCTGATCTTACCGAGAGGAACTGTGACGATAACATGATCTGCAACAATCTTTTCTCCATCATTACACTCAACCAGCACAGAGGTATTTCTCGCCTCTGCGTTGTTCCAATGGACACAGCGTACAGGTTGGTTATAGGTCACCAGTCCACTGGGAAGCTCCGACATCAAATTCTTAATGAGCCCTTCAAAGCCACTGCACGAGAGAGGAGGAAAAAAATGAGTAGCATACTCAACCATTAAATCAGTGGAATGACAGCTGGCATAATAAAATCACAGTTCTTTATGTTTCTATGCACTGATGAACACTATATGTATGCTGTGGTGAAGTACAAACCCTGGGAATGTGCAGTCCAGTCCCGGCAGAGTCTTGTACAGTCCAAAGGCCCCCAGGCCCACCTCATCCATACTGTGAGCCCCATTAACGCAGCACTCCACCTTCAACAGGTTGCTGATAACAGACAGATGCAGACATCTGCTGGTCGCATCACTATCTTTCCATTTCTCTGCTGCTCGCCGCTGCACCTTGATCAAACAACAAAACAAAACAGACAGGATATCAGGTTAAAAAGACCCACAGCTGATTCAAGATGCTGTTTTCACAAAGGCATAGAAACAGACATACTTCTGACCGTATAAACTCTCCCACACTGTCATGGGGTTCTCCGATTGTGCTTGGATATTCAGAAATTTCACTCAGCAGCTCAAAAAACATCTCCTGAGCAGGAGAGACGTCCTCAATATTTAACCTCCGACCTGCACACATAATATATATACACGGTGTCACATTAACACTATCAGGGCTATCGTGCTATCCAAACCCCAGTGAGATTTATACGAACATTAAAACGCGTCAACCTGAGCTACTGAAGACATTGGGGACCCAGGGGGGGTGTCCTCCCACGTCCATGGCCTGGTTCTCCGGGGTGAGGGCCTCTGGATCCAGAAGATTATACTGACGTGCCAGACAAAACACAGGGTTCTCCTCAGACGGTCCATGGATCCAGTTTGCTCCAACTTCTATGATTTTGTCACCTGCAGGGTGAAATGAAAAGCTTTTCATCTCGTGTTTCTCGTCCTCACATGACTTGATGATGTTTGTCACTCTGCTATGCATTATGCACTTTGTCCCTGAACACTGTTGTTCACAGACTACATAAAGATAGAACAGTTATCCATGGGGGGACTTTCACCCTGCTGGACTGAACATAATGTAGCTCACAGCGAAGTACTGCAAGTATCTGCATGTTATGAAAGCCCCCAAAATCATTCAACTATGTTTAAGAGATATTTTGAGACACAGATTGAAAGTTTGACAGCTGTGGTTTGTTGAGGTGCTTTCTGCTCACCCATTCTGCCGGTTTTGATCCGCCCTCCGCTTCTTGGAGTCGCTTCAAGTATCCGGACATCGTTAAATCCGGACTTAACGAGCCGTTGCGCCGCCGCTATGCCTGAAATCCCACATCCTATTATAACTACCTTTGAGTTCACAGCCGGAGACATCGCCGCTGGCTGCAGGCTGCGGTTCGACTCTTCCTTTAGTGCGTCTACGGCGCATGACGTACTACGTCTGCTTACAAAAAAAACTACTTCCGGTGATACACATTAACTGGTTTCCTTGTTCCCTGGTGACTGACTTCCCTCAGGTCCAGCCACTAATTGTACTTTTATAGGTGCTCAAACCCTTTTCGCCAAAAATACCTCCATAATAAAGGTACGTCAAATCGAATCTATATTTTAAATGCAATTAAAAAATGTTTGCCAAGTTAGCAACAATAACCACATCCACAAAGGAAGTTGGTCATCACTTAACATGGAAACCAGTTAATTCGAAACCCCGGCATGGCCTTTTAGGTTCTAATCCCTTTTACTGTCGAAATTTTCAAATTAGACATCTCACATTTCACATTTACGCCAGGAACAATATTACTCAACAAGGCTGAATACAGCATTCTCACACCTAAAAAAAAACCAAAAAACTTTTCATATAAAATCCCATGGCTTTTTTTTTAATCCATTCCAGTTTTTGTCATTTAGTAAAAAATTATGAGAGAGTAGAGTAGAGTAGAAAATGCAATAATGTTTCATAAAACAGTGGCAACAACAACTTAATCAGACTTGGATTGACACGTTGCATTGACTTATAGAGAGGAGTCTGACACCAGTCTTTTTGTTTGTTTATTGTTGTTTTCTGACGGCCAGGCTTAAGACCTGTCTATTTAGTAAGACTTACAGTGAGGGCTGGTTCAGGTCTCATGCTAAGACTGCTGGAGGACCTGAACTAACCCTCTGTTCTCTCCTTTGTCACTCAACATGTTTCAATACTACGTGTCATTAACCATAGTCCCTCTTCTGCCTCTTCTGTAGTTGCTTTCTCGCACAACCCTTTTTCCCTCCCTCCAGGATCCCCTGGTTCGTGATCTGAAGTCTCCTGCATGATCCACCTGCAACAAATGGAGCAATGCTGAGCTGATTTAGATCAGTCTCTCTGTCCTGTACATGATACGAACGGAAATGTTCTAGAAACGGCTGTGTTGTATTTGGCCCTTTAATAAATAAAGCTGAATTGTATTGAATTTTGGGATACTTAAAAATGCATAATTAGTATAATCAAAGAGGAATGCATTGCCTCACTCTGCTGAGAACAGATTATCAATGTAAATAAAAGCTCAATACATGCTTTTAAAACTGTGGTTACACACACACCTCGTCTTCCCACACCAGCTGGATGACCTCAACAGTCAGCATCCCACCAGAGTGAGTCAAACTCCACATATATTCTGTTCCATGTTCTAAATCCTAGTTTCTGGATGGAGTTCAGTTTTGGGGCCGGAAGAAGAGGACAGAAGAGGGTGGAAAGGAACTTCTTAAGATATCTTGAAAAAACAATAGCACTCACAGAATGATGTAATCATTTCTGCAAATAAAACACTGACGCCATTTGTATCAGTGTTTTCATATTCCCAACTAGTTGCATTAACTTACTGGAGCAATGTTGTAAATCTTTAGTCAGATGTGTTTCATGGCACTTATGAATTTGGTGGACAGCACATGAATATCTAAGCACTGAACCAACAGCATGATCCACAGCAATCCGCTTATAAATAACAACGAATAACTCAAAAATCAAAACTACCAGAGTAAGGGTTATGACAATCTTTGACTGCCACATTTTTAGTTTTCTATTTATTGAAAACAAAATATGAAAACTATCTATTTTCGTTCCACTTCACAATTATGTGGCAAGTTGTGTTGGTCTATCACATAAAAATCCCAAAAAACTACATTTCCAGTTGTGGTTCTAATGTGACAAAATGGAGAAAAGTTGAAGGGGTTAACTTTTGCAAGCCACTGTATCTCTGGTCTTGCGTCCATCTTCTTGTTCTTACCACAGTGGGGCCTTTAGCGGTAACTATTGTGAATTAGTTATGTTCACCATCTTCTTTCCTCTTTTGAACGTCTGTAGATATGTGTCTGTAGGTCTCTCTTCACCTCCTCGTAATGTGAAATTTTGTCTGCTCTTTCATTCCAGACTTCTCTGTCTTCTCTATTTCTTCTGCATCCTTTTACAAATGCTTTGTAAAAACAGGCACTAATGAGGCTCACTCACGGATCTCATTGACTCTGACAAGTACTGAAACTGAGCAGTCCATGGGGAAAAATCATTAACAAAGAGAACACTAACATTAATTGGGCTTTCAATAAATTATTGGTTACCTAATTTGTCCACTGGGGGTCGCACTGATTTAGTAAAAGCTGTTGACTATGTTGTAAGGATTGAACAGCAGTTGGAAACAATGCTGATAGCAGAGAGATCAGTGAGGCTGCAGTGAAAGCCATGATCATCAAAGTCATGCCACAAAGGTGAACTTCCTTGAGGTCGCAGACATCCGAGTTCTGAGAAGAAGAACATTTTCTGAGAAGGAAAACTGACAGGGTTGACCAGAAGGTACACTTTCTTGACTTAGATATTTACAAACTTGCATTCGGTTTTAATCAACTCATTTATAACATGACAACATGTCAATGTTATATAGGTCAATCCTCCAGTCAGGTGATCTGACCATTAGCCTGGCGTTCCATCTGGAGATGGGTCCTCGGGCGCTCCCCGCAGCTGCCCACTGCTCCTACGGAATGCTTCAGCAGCATCGATGGATGGGTTAAATGCAGAGGAGAAATTTTGTTGTACATTCACTGTATAATGACCAATAAAGCACCTTACCTTATCTTACTTACCTTAACTATTATAATGTTATCTCGCTGGCCATTTGAGATCAAACTGGGCTGCTGGTGGCCATTGAGCTAAAATGAATTTGATACTCCTGTGAAGGCTGGAGGCATGTTTATCAAAATAGCAACAATTTACTTTATTTGTTTTGTGTTTTTTACTTCATTTAACACCTAAAATTCCAGTGATGAAATCGAAAGGACAAATTGAGAAAACACAACAGAATCGTGCCAAACAGTAATATAAGGAATAATCTTGGAAAGTTGCATCAGAACAGTTTCATGATCAAGAGACCACCTCATTGCCTCCCTGTCATGCCTTTACATTTAAGATGCAGGTTGCTGGGCCGTCAGACTCAGTTGATCAGCTGGTCGAAGGCAGGCTAAAAACTGGACAGGTCTAATGGGTGAAAACCAAAGGGTGGAGTTAATCCCAGGACTTTCTCAGATGAGGTGCTAACTGCTATTCTGACTACCACCTTTCTCTCCGCTGTTTTTTGAGAAAACAGCTAATTAACCCATTTTCAAATCAAAATATGACTTAGTCTCATCCTCACTTACCATACCATATGAACACCTGATGCTATATATACTCAACAAAAATATAAACGCAACACTCTTGTTTTTGCTCCCATTTTTCATGGACTCAAAGATCTAAAATTCATTCCAGATAAACAATATTACCATTTCTTTCAAATGTTGTTCACAGATCCGTCTAAATGTGTAATAGTGAGCACTTCTGCTTTGCTGAGATAATCCGTCCCACCTCACATCAAGATGCTGATCTGACATCATGATTAGTGCACAGGTGTGCCTTAGACTGTCCACAATAAAAGGCCACTCTGAAATGTGCAGTTTTGTCTCACAGCAAAATGCCACAGATGTCGCAAGCATTGAGGGAGCATGCAACTGGTATGCTGACAGCAGGAATGTCAACCAGATCTGTTGCTCGTGCACTGAATGTTCATTTCTCCACCATAAGCCGTCTCCAAAGGCGTTTCAGAGAATATGGCAGTACATCCAACCGGCCTCACAACCGCAGACCACGTGTAACCACACCAGCCCAGGACCTCCACATCCAGCAGGTTCACCTCCAAGATCTTCTGAGACCAGCCACTCGGACAGCTGCTGAAACAATTGGTTTGCAAAACCAAAGAATTTCTGCACAAACTGTCAGAAACCGTCTCAGGGAAGCTCAGCTGCATGTTCGTTGTCCTCAACAGGGTCTTAACCTGACTCCAGATCATCGCCGTAACAGACTTGAGTGGGCAAATGCTCACATTCGATGGCGTCTGGCACGTTGGAGAGGTGTTCTCTTCAACTTCGCACAGCCTTGGAAGAGGAGCGGACCAACATTCCACAGGCCGCAATTGACAATCTGATAAACTCTATGCGAAGAAGATGTGTTGCACTGCATGAGGCAAATGGTGGTCACACCAGATACTGACTGGTTCTGAGTCCCAGACCCCCAATAAAGCAAAAACAAAAAAAAAAAAAAAAAAAAAAATGCACATTTCAGGGTGACCTTTTATTGTGGACAGTCTAAGGCACACCTGTGCACTAATCATGGTGTCTGATGAGCATCTTGATGTGGCACACCTGTGAGGTGGGATGGATTATCTCAGCAAAGCAGAAGTGCTCACTATCACACATTTAGACAGATTTGTGAACAATGTTTGAAAGAAATGGTAATATTGTGTATCTGGAATTAATTTTAGGTCTTTAATTGCATCTCATGAAAAATGGGAGCAAAAACCAAAGTGTTGTGTTTATATTTTTGTTGAGTGTACATTCTTGCTCATCATACCAGATGGGGACCAGCATGCACTGCACTCTTTCATGATTGGCATAATCAGATGGAACCTAACAACACTCCGTCATAGTCCTTAGGCATAAGACACGTGACTTAAAGCCACACATACTCATTGCTAAGCATAACATATAAGAGGTTTGGCAAAACATAATTTCTTTTCCCTCATACCTGTTGGGAATCTAATTACACACAAATTCCTGCTCAGCCTATTTAGCGAGGACACAATGTCCTACAAATATTTAAAATCAGCAAACCATGTAGGAATGATCCACACGCATACTCCCTTTATTTTATTTTATTTTTGCTCAACTTACCTAAAGAGGACTCATGCATTCTTGCTCAGCTCAACATACCATGTAGCATGTGCCATTTATCAACACATGCTGATTCTTGCCTTGGCAAACTGATTACATACAGACTTCACATGTGATCAATGGAAAATGGATAAATTTACTCACTGTGAACTCTTCTGAACTCGATAAACACTTCCTATCTTTCAAGATCTTTATAAAAACTTCGCAGGCCATCGTCTCTGTGAGCACGTCCCTGACAGGAAGACTGCATCATCTCTTCTGTAAGCATCTCATGTGAGTGTTTGGTAACCGTCTCTGTTTATCTTCTAAATCAACATGCAGAGACTTGCCAATACATTTTTCTACAACTATGTCCAGCCTGAAATAACTCCTTCAGTCCTACGGAGGAGATGTGATCTGTGCTACAATTCTCCCTCAAACCTCTGCAGTGAATAGCAGTTTGAAGCAATTTTCATTAAAGTGTTATTAACAATTTTTTTAATGATTTCTGATCACAATCATGGATTGATCTATAACAAGTAAATGTTCAGCGTTGTTGTAAACAATACCCAAATTAAATAAATTAAGACAACTCTCAGGACGTCGCGATCAAATTTTCATTTAACAAATGAGAATGTAAAGGAAAATTTACTTTTTGCAATGTAGCTACTTATTTTGAATACTAAAAAAAATTAATAATTAAAACCACATCTTCTCAAACAGCTACCAGTATCACTTCAAACAGTACTAATAAAAGGAAAATACTTTAAAAGCTATTTTAAATTTGTTGCTGCGAAAATGTGTTGAGCTCGTGATATCATGAACATTATTTCATGATTAAACAAAACAAAATGATTTCAGGCTAATGTTTAAGGTCAAGGCTGGATGGGAAAATATTACAGTCTTACTGTTTGTGAAACTGTGGGAAAAAGGAACTGCACTCTTTTCTCAGGACACCCCTATTGTGTAATGTTGATAAGTTTGCGCACGCACACATGCACACGCACGCGCGCGCGCGCACACACACACACACACACACACACACACACACACACACACACACACACACACACACACACACACACACACACACACACACACACAAACATACACAGAAACGGCTCATGGGAACAAGCTGGCAAAGAGGATTGTTGAGAACAATGCTAAAATGTGCTCAATCCGTGGAAGTACAGGAAATAATAAAGACTGCTCTTTTGTTTCTGGGAAGCCTGAGCTGGGCATGATGCTTGGTATCAGTAAAGCTCCAGAGCATTCACCGGGGAAACACAAGATTTATTACATTAAAAATTCAAAGTCAGAAAAGACAAAATAATTATGTATCAATAACCATATATGCAGTAAGAATTATCATACAAAATGTGTATATATTGAAATTCAGTGTCAAAACTGTATATAAATGTATATAGTTGATAGTAAAAAATATCCACAAAACAGATCATACAAAGCAGGATATGTAGTTATAAGAGCAGAGGCACCGTTTCACCTTTATCGCTACATTCTCCGCAGCATTTGGAAAATTTCCCACAGTAAAATCAACAGTCGTTCACATTTCACCCACCGAACCCCACTGACCCCTCCCCTCTCCTCTCTCACACACACAAGCATACACACACACACACACACACTCATACTCTGTCGCTGCTGTGAGTTTTGCCTTCAAGCTGATGTAGAATCATAGACCTCAGGGCGCTGTACCTGCAGGAGTGGACACACACAGATATTGATTTGTCATACACATATAACGCACATAAACCTGCACATATCAAGACCGTGCGGTTGTTTTCCACAGAAAAAGCTTGTGAGCATAACACACATGTCCACATACAATCATTACACAGACTTAGTAAGAACTGAACCTGAAGTTAACCAAAACACACTGAAGATGTTGTTTTTTAATTTTTCAAGGACAGTGGTCACTGTGAGAAAAAAATTTCTATGCCCACAACATGAACAATACAAGTAGACTCAAACTCAGAGTCTGGTTAACAGGGCGGAAATTTCAGTCACGTGATCTACATAATCACAAAATCTTGTAAACCTTTGATTTGGCCTCGTTATGGTGGCAGGAGACTCTCGTATCAGCTTCATTCATAAGTTCAGTTCTGTTTGCTGAGCAGAGACTTACTTTTTGGTCAGTTTGGTTATTTCACGTTCCTCTTCCTCTTTAAGCTTTTCTACAAAGCTGTCTAAAACGGGGATTTCAAACTTTATGTACTGGGCAACCTAGAGTAAAGACAAGAAATGAAACACATCAACATGAGTGAGTGGCACAAATAGTTTAAATAATATAAAGCAGCTTTACATCCATTCAAGAAATACACTTGAAAACATTACTATTTTGGAAAATCAAAATAAAAACCACAAAATGTCTTAAAGGAGGTTTATTCTTTCTCACAAGAACAAGAACTTTCAGAGTAATAGCAATCATCGTCTCTTTAGTTTTATTTATATGCTCAATGCAGTGACAACAACAGACCTGCAGTAACAGCCTATTGTCAGATCAGTCCATAAACAGGATATCTTTTCTCAGCCTGCTAAATTTATCCTAACTATCTGTCACTGGCCTATTGTATCACTGTGATTGTGCTGAGGACTGCAAAACCAAAATATAAGCGGGTGAACAAGCTGTGAGAAAAGGGAAAGAGTGCTGACATGAGGAGTGGACTCACATCGTACGTGACCTCCTCTCCCAGGTCAGCCTCTGTGATGAAGATTTTGGAGATTTTCTCGCAGGGTCCATAAAGCACGCGGGTCACCAGTGGATATTCGCCATCTTTCAATCGCGTCCTCTCTGCCGACAAATAAAAACGAGTATAACTAACTGATCACAGGGTAAACGCAGACAGACAGACACGCACATTCCCATTCACACTTATGGACAATTTGGAGTCACCATTTGACGTCAAACCCATATTTTTTTTTAGAGTAGCTGAAGAAAACCTCCATGCAGGCACAGAAAGTTCATGCAAACTCCACACAGAAAGCATCCAAGCCCGAGGATCCTCTTGCTACAGAGTGATAATTACTACACCACTGAGAAGCCCATTATTTGGTTTTTCATCAGATAAAATCACAATGAAATAGAGAACTCACCACCAGACTCATGCACCATGTAAAGAACAAACTCTTCAGATTTATTCTCCACCTTGAAAAACAAGTGAAATTATTATGTTTTTTTTTTTTTTTTTGTTTTTTTTTTTTGCATTACATATTTATATATTTCCGGTTAACTTATACTCATTGATTTGTTATATGGGTACTGGCTTGAGATGAGGATGAAGTGAGAAGGTGACAGTTTTTCTTAATTGAAAATATGTATGGTGGAGAAAGTAAAAATTTATAAGTGTATACTTCTTTCTCATTTTCGAGCATTCTTATTTGATGCACAATTTTTTTTTTTAGTCTTTGTGTTTTTTTTGATGCTTGAAATAACTAAACAAATTTTAAAAAAAATGTGATTAAATTCTAGTACAACGTTTTAAGGAAAATCACTGACTGCGCTGCTCACCCTGAACTTATGCAGCAGCAGGTGGAGGACTTGTGTCGTTGTCATCGAGCTGTTTACTCGAACGTTGGTGACGGAACCGTAGGCTGGAGTAAACACAGATGTCTGCAGGGAAGACAGCAGACACGCACATTAGTAAAACCGAGAACCTCTTCAGAGAGGACACGGAGTGCTCGTGCAGGAACTTTTCCCGGACTTGAGCACTTTGGACGTTTTAGTCGGGAAGTCGCTCCATCTGCAGCTGGAACATGTCCAGGAGGAAGCGATGCAGGAACTCAGTGTAACCGAACACACATTAATGAAGCTCAGGCAGAGGTGCGGGCGCGCCCGTGCAGGATGTGTTTTAGTTCGACGCACCTTGTGGTTGTAGAAGTGGCCGTTGATCGAGAACCTGTGTGTGCGCAACCGCTGCAGGTCTCGAGCGGTGTGCGTGTTTGACCTCCTCTGAACCCGCATGAAGGAAGCGTCGCTCCTGGTTCTCAGCAGCTGAGGGGAGTCCTCCTCCTCCTGACCACCCACGTCACCACCTCGGGAATGAAAAAAACAAGTAAACAATAAAACACACCTGTCATGACAAAGGCAGTACGGTAGTACAGCAGTACACTGTGTTTACATGACAGAAGAAAATGAGAAAAAAATAAACGCAATTTTTAGATTTCAAGTGATGTGATATCTTTCTGAAGGTTTCACCTTCACTTAGACAGTATAAAAAACACTTCATTATTCATTTACCATTTATCCTAAGATTTCATTTAAGTATTAAAAAACATGCATTTTTTTATGTGATTGTAACACATTTCCATCATAATAAAAATGCTTTTCTCCTCATAACGTAAATCCCTGAAACAAACTGACCCAAGAAAATTCATTCTGTGTGACTCAAATTTTTCAACAAAAGTGTAAAATGATTATCACCACATGATTCAAAGTTTAATCAATCATCAGTGGTGGACAAGATGCACAAAGAAATCAGTCTGTTGCTGAGTTATTTTTGTAGTCAGGAAACGCCTGATAAGATATCAAAAACTGACACAATCTCATAAAAACCTTTGTACAAGCGATCACTAAGTCGCGTAACTCTGGCTATTATTAGCGCTCCTGATCTGATCTGGTTGGCATCTCGTGATAGTACTCGACACACAAGGCAGCCGCTCCAACGGAAATGCTGAATGAAGTGTTTACAGAGCTGTAATCTGTTTAAGTTCAAGTGTAATCTGTATTAATCTGCAATAATCCTTCAGGTGACAATGACTGCACGTGTTCATGCTCACCTGCTGGTCCACAATCCCTGCTCAGGGAATTATTGTTCGACTCTCCTGAGAAGTGCTTTGCCAGACCAGCTCGATCATTTCTGGAGAGAAAAAAAACAAAAAAAACAGAAAGTTTTATTCTAACATTTTCATGTTATATTAACTGAGGACTGAAGTGAGGTGTGGTTTGAGACTCTGGATGTCGACAGAAGCTAAACTTTATGTTCAAAAACCAACATAAATCTGTTCACGTGATGAAATCTGTCATACCGGTTCAGACGAAACCTTTCATTGTCATCATACATCTGAAGTCTTATTGGCCGCCGTAGACCCCAATAGATGTTTAGTAGCCCTTCAAGAATGAGTTCCTCATCTTCCTACACACACACACACACACACACACACACACACACACACACACACACACACACATACACGGGGGGGGAAAGAAAAAACAGTCATTTTCAGCCATCGTGGTCAGAGGGGGATATCCTGCTGGCCCGCAGCCACAGTGGTTCAGTATCAGATGTACGTGCAGGAACAGCCGCTCGCAGCTGGAGGGTGAACCCTGCCGTCTCGGATAAAGTGTGTCAGGTTCGACCCTCCCCTGGTCCCACAATACAAGGGTGAAGTCACGTCCGAGGCCGCGGCAGAAATGAGAATAGACACACAACTGCTGCGGGTCACGTACATGCAGAGGGAGGGCAGTGTCATTTCATTAAAACTCCTCTAAATTTAGAAGAAACGGCTTCAGGGCGTGCTGTCCTGGAGTACAGGAAGTTAAAACTGAAAATAAACACATAAATGAAAGGCAGCGAGTGTTTTGAAACAGATTTCAGTAAAACATTAATAAACAGACCTCAGTGGGTTAATTTGAGGTCAGCGGTGAAATGAGTTTCTTGTGCTTATTTTTATGTTTTACACCACATCTGTGACTGTTGTAATTGCAAAATGTCATACTATGATCAGATTGGCTCTTTGACTTGTGTGGAACCGCTTCTTATGTCATCACTATAATAAATGTATTAATTCTTTCAACAATGCGACATTTGTTCAGATGATGCTGAAGGAAAGGTCCATGAATCAATTTGTCTCAGGCGTTATTGAGGCCGGAGTAAAACAGATGGGACAGAGCAAAATCAACTGGAGTGAAGTGAGTCTCAGCAGTCAGATCAGCTGATGTCAGAACACCAGTGAGGATGCATTCACTGGTTTATTGGGTTTGTTGTACGGTTAAGATTCTAAACAATTTATGATTGTTGTCTTTTTTTCATTATTTTCTCTGACGGACTCATTATTCATCCATATATTCTTCTTTAATAAAAACTAATCAGAGGCATTGGCCATCCCTTTCAACAATGATCAGAGCTTTCTCTCTCAGATGAAACACGTTTTTTTCTCCCTCTTTATTGCCATAAACTTAAAAAAAAAAGGGGAGAAAAAAGAAAGTGGGAGGGTTTATGGAGGTGGTCGCAAGGCCTCATTGTTTCTGGAACATAAACATTGATGGCAGCTGCAGCGCTGAACCTTGCTAACCCGCCACTCCTCGGTTTCCTGAGCAGGGATGAACACGCCCTGGAACATACACACACACACACAAACACACACACACACGGTTTCACAGATGGGAGTAAGGGCGGCCAGACTATTTTTAGAAGCAGTGGCTAATCGCTGCAGCCTGCCTCTATAAAGCCTGGACACAAGCCCCGGTCCACTCATACTGAACAGCACGAGCTCCACATCACCCCGCTCTTCTCTGCGAGTCTTCCTCTCATTCAGGATCAAGTGACAAAGGTAAGACTGATTCTTTTTAATGAAATCTTAAAGTTACTGAAGATGTCGAGTTTGGATCCTTTATCGACATAACTTCTAATAACTAAAGCATGCTTCTAGATTAGCTGTAAAAACAGGTGTCAGAGTCTGACGTTATTGTTTTCTCTGTTTCAGAATGAAACGCAGGCGGCTGTTGCTCTCTCTGCCTCTCTTACCCACCATCACCGAGACGCTGGAGGACTTGCCCGTTCAGCCCTCGTCCAGCCAGCCCACCCAGACCTCTCAGTCTCTGGAGGACTACATGAGCAGCATCCAGGCTCTGGCCCGCCCCGCTGAGGCCCCCAGCTACGGCCCCGTCAGACTCCAAAGGTCCCCCAGGCTGCGGCAGTTTTCAAAAGCCCAGATGAAGCTCTCCGCTTCCAGCTCGTCTCCTCGCGGCTCTCCCCGCACGCTAAGGACTCCCAGAGCTCTGGGCCTGAACCAGACGGAGGATTTTACCCTCAGGATGGCCAGAGAACGAGACTGCAGGGGCAAAGACCCCGTGGACTGGCTGTTTGGACAGATGAGGACTTGAAGGGAGGTGCTGGCGGAGTGGGAAGCCCTGGAGGTACTTTGGTGGAGTAATCCAAGCGAGGCTGGAGGAACCTCAGGAGGAATCGCACTATCGTTGTCGACTGAACAAAGACGGACTGAAACAAGACTGGAGATCTATTTAATTCCATGCGTTGCACTACAACCCCAAGTACACATGTTTACATTGTGACTTTTTTGCATTGATGACACAGTTGTTGTTTCTAAATAAAATGCTAATTTATTCTGAAAAAAAAAATGAAGTTGTATGTTTCTTTTCTAAAGTTATTTATTTGACAAAAATCGAGCTCAGATCACACAAGCAAACAGTTCAAAACATGATAACGTGATCTTATTTTGTAAAACAACTGAGTAAATTTGTTGAAAAAAATGAGGATGTTTGGTCCTTGAATAGGCTAAAGAACACATAAAGAAACATAATACTACTAATTAACACTAATAATAATTATACGAAACATGTTTGAGAACTGTGAGAGAAAATTCACACTCTCACACACACACACACACACACACACACACACACACACACACACACACACACACACAAACACACACACACACACACACACAGATCAGACACTAAAGCCAGACCAGACTCAAACGAAGACATGTTACTCTGCAATGGCAGTGTGCTAATCACCACATCACTGTGTAGCCCTGCACAGTGCAAAACACAGAAGGAAAAAACATAATTAGTCATAATTTAACTGTTGAAGTATTGTTTCACAGTTTTTTGTTGCTGGAGACTACAAGGGAAGTTAATGGAGTCTCACAGTAAAAAGTGATTCCACCTGTTCATTTCTGCCATCTAAAAATGGAGAATAAAGCATGTCTGATGACAAATTGGTTATTATTCCTCAAACTGATAAGATTCTAAAAAGAGATTTGATTTCTGAGTAGACTTACATAAAATCCACCTTGGTAAAACTGATTATTTCCACACGTAGTTGCTTGCTTCAGGCAGAGCTGAAATATGCTGGGAGGACGGCATCTGTGGATGAAAGAGCCTGAAACAGGCCGTGTTCAGGGGCCAGTGTAAGACTTTTTTTCTCCAATTAGGCTCTTGAGAACAACTTCAGTACAATCTCAACTGCTGTTCCGATCATATATTGTCCATCTGCCTTCTCAGCCTGCTTTATCCAGACTATGGTCTGAGAGCTGAAGGCTTCCCCAGCTGACAAGAGCGACACGAGTAAAAGTTGAGATAGAGTATAAAAAGACAGATCACATGGCAAAAACTAAGAAACACATACTTACAAATTATTCCCCAATCAAACCAACAAGCATGCTGTTAGATTGTGGGGAAAAAGGACCAAAAAAGTATCTAAAAAAACAACAAGAATGGAAAATACTACATGAAATGCCACACAGAAAGATCATCTCACTGCGCCACTCATTTAATGTGACATTTGCACTATGAACTTGAATAAATTCTGTATTTGTACATATACCCAGCTGTTTGAAAGTTGAATCTATTCTCTATTAGAATTTACACAATACTGCACAGGCATTTGTTAGAAGTAAGGTAATCATTTTGTATTTATTTTTCTTTTGAAGTAACGTTCATACTTATTAACTGAGCTTATTAATGTAAGATAATAGTTATACATCAAGTCAGGTTTAGAAGGCTTTCTAGCGCCACACTTCCACCTAGTGGTGAAGGTCGGTGCTGCAGTAGAGAGATTTCAAAACAATGCATTCGACACTGCACCAGCAGAGGGCGCCACAGACAGACACATTCAGAGGCTCCTTTGTTGTAACGACAGTGAGAGTGAACAACACATTTCAGATTTTGACAAAGATGCAGACAAAAAAAAAACCAGTGATGAGGATTATAACGATCAGGAGAGGAAAGGTGACAGCTAATCGGCCCCTGAGCTCCAGGCTCAGCGATCAAGGAGTAGAAAGGTGAAAACTGTAAACAGGATAGTCTACATTTAATACAGTTAATACTCCTCATGTGCAGACATGTGAGGACATGCTTTCTCTTCCAAGGTCTGAATGGGCCTGAACCTCTCCGGTAAACCACCTGACATGTCCACCTTCAGTATGACTAATGCAGGATCACCTGACGATGCCTGCAGTAAGATCATGAGCTAATACTTAAGACAACACACAGGCCCTCTGAAGAGTCGCTCCAGTTTCTTTTTCCAGACAAACTGTTTACACTGGATGTAAATGAAATTCAATTCCTCAGTCAGGGGACTGTGACGCAGGGCTGTGGCTCTTATACATATGAATGTACAGACATACAATACTTAAGTTCACATTAGGATAGTTCAGACATTAGCTCTCGGCCAGTTTGAAACCTAATACATGTATTTCTGTTTTGTTTCTCCTTCCTCATTGTCCTTTGGCTGTTAGCATCAGGGTTCCCCCACAGTGAATCATCCTCATTTGATCCTTTTGTCACCATCGTGCTCGTCTCCATCCTGCCTGCATTTTCTCCGCCTGTCTGTCACACGACATGTTTTATCAGAGGCACTTGAACTCCTCCACCTTCACTGTCGCTGCTCATACCGTTTTCACCTGTCTACCTCTTATTCATGTCCCAGCTTGTCTCTATGGATATTCTTTTTTCTTCTTTCCATCACAGACCACCAACCCCTGTGAGTTATTTTCGCTTCTCCTGTCTCAACAGAGATTATAATGTAATCTGTAACCACTGTGGTCCATGGGGCCTCCTGCCTGACCTCACTGTCATTCTATTCAGTACAGTAAGCAAAGGCAGGCTCAGAGCTGATCCCTGAAGTCACACTATTCTTACCCTGAACCCACAGATGTGGCTCCACAACCACAGAATTGCCAAAAGAGTCATTCTTCAGATGAAGCACAGCTGGATACTGTGGTTAGATTTATTGCGTAAACTACATTGCTGTTCAAGAAATGTAAAGTTAAAATCATTCTCTGGATTAAAAGTGAGATTTTTTTTAATGTAGTTTCCCAATAATCTTTTTGTCATGAATTAATTCTAAGTTCATTATCAGCAATTTTTTTTCACCCCTCCTGAGTTCCTCATCTGCTCTGCTCTGCCATCACTTCACAAAGTTTGGTATGAAACATTCATAAGAAATGGCCAAAAGCTGATGACCCTAATCTTGGCGTGACTTGTAAGTAGGCCAACCACACACAACACATCAACATTATCGAGCAGCTGCATTAAGGCTTTTCACATCAGACTTTGATTGCAACAGCATGTTTGGAGAATGATTCACACTGCAGTCAAAACAGCTTCACCCAAAACCAAGCCATGACCAGGTCCAGCCCGGTGCCAGCTGTCCAGCACATGACCCACTAATGAGGCCACGGAAATCATCCAAACCATAGGAGCCCTGAATTTATGTGAAAAAGCCCCAAAGTCTGATGTAAAGGAAAAAAAAACAAAACAAAAACACCTACAAAAACATATACTGTATATCACAGTCTGTTTCAGCCAACTTTATCCTAAATAGACAGTCATGCTTATCTAAGCTCTAATAAAAGATCGACATGCAGTCCCAAATATGTGTTGAGGAGTTGCTTTGGCTTCTCGTTTGAATATTGTTTTATAGATAAGATATGTCGCACCTTCAGCAAACAAAACTCAGTGGCCTCTTCACTTATCTGTCAGTCTCCTTCCTGAGAGTGCATGCAAGAGGGTGATTAAAAAAAACAAAAGCAAGAATAAAAACTTAATTTCCGATTTCTATGTAAGTTTTTTTTTATTAAAGTAAAATGTAATATATATACCAATTATGTTAAATACATTCTACAAAACACAGGGCATTCAGTAAAGTGTTTTAGATACAAACTGATCAGTAGAACACAGCTGAGGGTGTCATCTGGTTCAACGGTAACAGTAAATATGTTCAAAATAAAGGTTTCATCCATTCATTCATTCATTCATTCATTCATTCATCATTCATCATTCGTTCAGCAGTAATAGTGCGTTCCAAGCACTAAATGCATTTGCCCATTGTTTTACAGAATGATTCTCATTGCACAATGTCAAGTGGAACAAGAAGAACTTTTTCTTCCTTTCTCTTGGAACCACTGGATGTATATTTATCCAATTTCACATTTCTTCTGTTTCTACTCCAGCTGCAGTAAAAATACATTTTTCTGCAATTTTGCAATTACAGCATTTCAGTCTCACCGGCCTGTGCAGACACTGCTGAGGTTGCACAGACAGAAACTTTCTGACCAATGCCATGGAAGCTGGCACAGTAAATGCACATTTAATGCTCGTATAATCACGTTTTGCATCAGCAAATACAGTAGCTTATTAGATTTAATTATTCTTAATTACAAAAAAGCTGAGCAGACATGTGTAATTTGTTAAAGCAAGCGCCATTACTGCAAGCTCAAAGGCCAAAGTCACCGTTACATCATATTGCAGTTGATGTTGTGCTGCTTTGGGTTAATTCTTGACCTTAAGTGAAGAAAACTGTCATTTGAATCACAGTTGTGGCATCTGGCATCGGTCTACACTTCAAGCTGCAATGACTCTGTCCTGTAAAATGGAGCAGCCAAACAGGCAGAATTGTTCTTGGTAGGTTTTACTTGCACTGTGTAAAGTTGTTTTTTTTTTATCAGTGAGTAGGCAATAAGTAAAAGAAAAAAAGACAAGTAAATCTGAGTGTCTCCACATTTTGCGCCCACGTGGAATTGTGGGCAGCCTGAGTGAAAACATCACACAAATCAAGAAGACATGATTGGCTTTTACTGCTGGAAACTAACTTTCAGTTATTTCTTTATAAACCAGCAATCACCCTGGAGAAAGACATGTTTTTCTTTTATTGAAGCAGAAAGTTTCAGATGATTCCCATGAAAGCCTTTTCATTCAAAAGCTCGTTTTTCAGACATGCTGTAGGATGACACACAGCTCCGATCTCCAATCCCACATCAAGGCTTCATTCAGGCTCTCACAGAGTCACAGTAACGTCACACACTAACTGGCGGTGAGTCATTCTCCATGAACTCAAGAAAAAGAAGAGTGACAGTTAGCAACATTATTGGACATTTAAGACACTCTTTTGTATTTTGGGGTAACATAACTTCCACTTTGAGATGTCACTGCTTTCTCTCCATACAATAGAACCATATTAGGCGTTTAGCCGCGAGGGATTTTCCACTGTGAGTCGGAGAAGGGGGGGGGGGGGGGGGGGGGGGGGGGGGGGGGTGGCTGATCTTGACCACCTTGGCCTGCCTGCCCTGTGCATGCATGAGCACAGGCACACACAAACACACGCACACACACCAAGTCCCTAACTCTCAGAAACCTGCTGGTGAACACAAAGGGGAACTCCAAACCATAGCATGAATATCAAACAAATAGCCAAACACTTCATAAGGCGTAACACTTGGACGTCCACCTCTGAAATGCTTTTTACGAGGCAAGAATTCAACGAAGGAAATTTGAGACACTCTGTCCTTCCATTTTCATTTTGAGGGAATAGGGGGCTTTTTGTGGTGTGCCAGCTCTTTGCCAACCCTGGAAAAGAGCCCAGGAATGTCAGGTTTACACTCCAAACTACAACCCTGTCTGTTTTCAAGTATTTTGTCCGCATTATCTCCGCAAAATGAAACTGCTGATTTCCAGTAAATGGTTCCAGTTTTGTGGTATTTCACTGTGCTGTGTATTCTGCTGTCGAGCAAAACACCTGTTTTTCTTTATATTGCTTTCATCAACTGCACGCCCTGTGTCTTTCTCAATCTTCTCACCTCACGAGTCCTGAGCTGGAAGTTTTTCCCTTCGTGGTAACAGTTGTAGGTCCTTAGCAGTGACAGGATGTCAGACCTGAATGTGAACAAACAACGACAAAGGCTGGATTAGTGCAAACAAGCCTCAAGCATTGTAAGGAAAGGCAGTGCATGTAATCACCACTGTCATTTCGCCTTATTGCATGTAATTACTGTGCAGTGAGAGAACTGGAAGGACTTACTTTGGTATGAGTTTCCCCTCACTGAGCTTCACGTGGGTCTGATGCTCTGCCATTCTGACCAGAGCCCTGATGGGACAGAAAATCATAAGAAAAAAATATAATAAATGCTCCATCATCTTCATTTAAGCAACTTCAGCTGATGTCTGTGTCGATCCAAATAATAAAATTCATGTACAAATCATCTGAATTGTGCTGACAATTGTAAAACATTATTTACACATGCTGCGGGATGAAGACGTCGGTGTAACATGCCATCATGTCTCATTTCTTATTCAGTTTGGAGTGACGCATATCTTATTAATGAAAAGCTGCTACAGTGTGAACGCCAGGGAGGTGGATTTAAGAGAAATCATGTGACAAGAGGCGGTTGACACGGAGCCAGCAGACAGATAAAAGAATCGTGTTGTGGCAAAGCTCAACAAAGCTCGGAAGGAGGTGTCTCCCACTCATTTAAGGATGACTCCTGCTACTGTTACAAACTCATTTATCACTAACTTCTTCAAGATGTCCAACTTTCCCTGGCAAACCCCGAAGAATGCTGTCCCTGATCTCTGCATCCTGAATCCTGTGTCCTGAGTTTTCAGCGGGATGGTGCCATGGGGAATTTCCTGGTTTGGAAAGCCCAGCGCAGCGGGGGTGGGGGGAGGAGCGAGAGTTTGAGAGCATAAAACAGCAACATGTGGCTCAGAGGGTTCAGTGTCAACGCTCAGCTCGTCTCCAGCATGAAGTTTCATCAGCAGTTCGTCTTCCTGAGCCTCTGCTATGTGCTGTTCACAGGTAAGACGCTGCAAATTCATCCAAAAACCAACGAAACAGTCAGAGCGAGTCAGGTTTTGTTTGTCAGGAAGGAATGTTAACTTGCAGAAACTAAATCTCTGCCCATGTGCTGCACTGAATTAACCTGTAATCCTGTTACCGTGTCTGCGCAGTGAGGGAGGCAGACAGCACGTTCGTCCCGGGAAGATGTTTGTGTCCACGAACCCAAATGGGAGTGAGAGGGAAACTGAAAGAGCTCACAGTCCTCCCCAAAAGCCCCAGCTGCCACAACGTGACAGTGATGTGAGTATAAGATGCAGCAGATAATACTTTCACCCCTCCACACACACACAGATGGCTTTGACTAAATATGTGGTCTAACATGTGTTTTTCAGAGTGACAATGAGGAGAAACGATCAGCCTGTGTGTCTGAATCCTGAGGGACGGATGGGGAGACAGCTGATCCGCTGCTGGAATAGGTGAGAACCTCATTCAGAAATACTTAATATGAAATGCATTTGCATTGCAGTCATGCTTTCAAAAACTGCATGTCTAACGAAGACTGTCAAATTCAGAGAGCCTACCTTTAGACATCACACTTTCAATGCATTTTCCTCCCAAACGACGCTAAGTGTATAGAGGTTTTCAGAGACTGGAGACTCTCACGTGTCATCACATTACCTGTAAATCATGGCCAACAGTATTAAATTTGTTGCCAAGCCAGTTCTTGTCCCAACAAAGCACCAGTGAAGCGGTTTCTTCAGCCTTCCTGTGGCTTTCACTTCATAAAGACGCTAAAATGACAACTCGCTTCTGTGTTACAATTCAGATGTGTAAACATTTACCACAATCCATTCTGTCATAAAGTTGATTTTGCCTTTTGTATTCATTCATTTAGACAATGTTAAATTTAAAGTTTTTCTGTTTTAGAAGACATCTGTTCTCCATACATGCTGATGCATCTTAATGCAAATCGTCATATCTAAACTTTGTGCTTTGTTTTTTTCCTTGTGTTTAGAGTTCATGAGTTGAGCCGTGATGTGAAGCTGTGTCTGAGGAGGAGGAAGGGGAGGGGTGGCGGCGAACGCCAGCGGCTCCGGCAGAGGAGACGCAGCCACAGCAGAAAACAGTCGCCCTCAGACGCTCAGTAGCTCAGCAGACTGACAGACGACACAAAGCTACTGCGCGGAGGGGATTGTGTGTTTGTGTGCAGGCTGATACTTGCCACGCGCTGGTCTCTCACTGTGGCTTCAGGCCGCCAGTGTCACGCTACCACTTTTCATTTTCTCAGTAAATGTGGCACTGTTGAGAAATACGACTATTTCAAACTGCTGACCTATCGATCAAAGTCTCCATGGGGCAGCAACAGGGAGCGTTATGTTGTTTGTGTGCATATGACTGATGTAATGATTTAAAACAAAGCCCTGGAGGCTTTTTGTAAATGTTAACAGGTTAGGATTTAAAGCATTGTTATATGTTCGAAACATTGTTTATGTGTGGCTCTGTATTCGCAGCTGGAAAAAGTTACTGAACACTTTGTTGCTAATTTATTTTTATATGACTACGAGAATTTTTCAGACATTGTTTTTTTAAATAAATAAATATATATCAAAACAATGCCGTGACTGTGTGAGCTTCCGTTAAAGCCTTTGATAATACTCATAATTGAAGGAAGGGAGAGATCGTTGCTTCCTTGGCAGGATATGCGAGGTCTCTTCAACCTCAGCTTTAGTTAATAAACTACAAGGATAAGTCAGCAGCAGCCATTAAACAAACATAACTACTTTAATATATTTGTTTTATGACAGAAATGAATAGAATGAATAGAAAAAAAAATACTTTTTTAAGTTTAGGTTTAGGTTTCTTTTCTTTGCACCCTGTACAATCTTCACAAAGGATTCTCAGGAGCCTGAAACACAACACCAATCCAGCTGAGAGCTCACAGGTTGACCTGGGTTAGAACTTTATGGACTGTTGTTGGTGTTGCTCAACATCCAGGTGATCAGGGCGCGGATCCCTGGGAGAGAGTGTTTTATGATGGAAAGCAAATACGCTTCCCAAGCTGCTGTTATTTCCTGTAAAGCATGTGACAGGATAGAGCCATGTAAGGGCACACACACACACACACACACACACACACACACACACGCAAAAAGGCAATGTTAAAGTGTATCACCATAACATGTACCAACCTGTTTTGTTTTCCATCTAAAACATTTTTTGAGGAATGAAATGGACCGTCGCTCTGACTGATCCCTTCACCCTTCAATCATTAACAGCATGAGTGTAAAACCTAAAGTGAAAGCAAAGTTGAATGGACTTTCTCATGTTATCTTTTATCAATGGAGACGATAAAAGGTCCTTTGAAGTCAGACATTTAGTCTTCAGTCATTTAATGACAGTGAGATATTAAAAAACATTGCAGATAAATGTCGTTACATCTCTGATGATACAAACATTCATAAAATTTTATATAATTACATAATATAATTTTTTTCTTGCTAGAGGCTGAGATTTAATGAAATATGAAAATCTTGAAAACTTGGCAGTTTTAAAAACATAAATATAGCAATAAGTACAGCATAAGGCAACTTTACATTCATCAAAGTCAATCTGTCCTAAATGATTATTAATGTAAAACATTTCCCACTAAACTCAGAGAAACTTTTATGAATTAACCTGTTAAAAGTATGTTGACAGTATGTTTATCTGCACTATTTCATTCATCATAATGAATTCACTTCGGGTTTTAACAGTTTCAAAATAGGAAAAAGAAACTGTCCAAAGGTCTGTTGATTTGTACACAAAAAATGTAACTCATTTACATTAGGATAGCATTATCTAATGCATACTGACCAATGTTAAATAACCAATTAATTAACAAGTGTGTTCATTAACAGAAGAAAACTTTAATCGCATAGCAATTATGCAAATAGTGTCATGGCGCCACCTAGTGTCCTGCAGATGGAAACAAATTGAACTTTACTGGGTTCACAGTTAACAGCATCCATTCAACTTCTATACTGCTTTATTCCCAACTGCATATGGGCAAAGGCAGGGCACTCCTAACACACACACACACACACACACACACACACACACACACACACACACACACACACACACACACAGGCAGCACATCATTTAGAAAGGGAAGTTCTTTGGGTAAAGAAATGAAGTGTGACAAATTCAGTCAACTGTTTCCACCTCAACAAACTTTGTTTTGATGCCTGACTGTCACAACCACGCTGATTTTAATCTGGCTTTGCTAGGCACAGTTTCATTTTTAGCTATTTTGTGAATGTGCAGCTCCGTCTTGCTCTGACACATAGGAAGTGACGCTTTTCCATTTCTTGCAGCTGACAGAAGTTGGTGGGGGGAAAAAATGCTTGCATGAGCATTAGGAGCCACCACAAAAACCAGGAAACAGACTGCCCAGCTGTCTGACAGGGAAGTGACTGCTGGGAGCTGAGGAGCTAATTCAGCTAAAACCAATCAACAAGAGAGAAAGATCTATTCAGAGGTCCCTCACCATATTGCATCTTTAATTATCTTAATATACCTCAAGATTGATGGCAAATCTGAGATCTTCACATTGACTTTTACATTAGAAAGATTTATTTTAATTATAGAGATGACTGCAGTCATCCTTCTCCTCAGTGACCTTTGACCATCTCCACCTATATATCCAAGAAAGGTGCTGACAAAGTGTGTGCATTATGGGCTGGTCAGCCCACCTCATACATATTAATACACTATAATGGGTGTATAAATTTTCCATAACTTAAAGGGTTTCAGTCTGTCACCTCTGTTATGAATTATTCAGCCAGAGCAGATAGCAGCAAAGAAGAAGGAGCAAAAGCTTGGAAAATAAATTGAGGTGATTCTAAGATTTTGGAAAATTTCCATAATCTGTCTCCATCCTCTCTAGTGAATAAATCAAGCCCGCCGTAGCCCTGTGTGGAAACCAACTCCCTCACTGGACAAAGAACATCCATCGCAGCCTCGTTAATTGGTTTCATCATCGCGAGACTCGCATCCAATTATCGCACCTTCCCAGCGGCAGCAGCGCGCGGAGACGAGCCAGCTCTGAGGGCAGGAAATATCCACGAGGGAGCAGAATTACGGAGAAAAAGGTCAATTTTGGTAACACGTTTCCATAAAACTGCACATGTCAGAAACCAACCCGGAGTGAATAATGTTTATGAGTGTCTGTAAACAACTAGTCTGAACATATCGAGTCTATCTCTTATAATATACATGTAACGGACGTGAGGGTGATGAGAATAAAGAAGATTAAAAAAAGTTGCTTTTTTTGAAACCAAGTTGAATTGCATCAACTTTAGAAAATGTAGAAAACGGAATTAATCCTGCATTGAGCTTGCGGACTTCCCTTCTCTTCAGATCGTTTGTCGATTTCGAGAGTTTGATTGCACCTTCAAAGTTTATTTGCATTTCAATCTTTCAGAAAACTGCAGCAAATAAGATGAGTTTCGGTCCTACCATAAGAGACGGTGTGCCAGTCCTCTTCCGTATATCCACCAGCGCTGTATCCCGCTTATCGTTATCAGTTTTCATGCGTCCCTGCTCGTGCGGCATCCAGAAGATGAGATCGACAACCCGATGATCCAATAGGAAGACGAGCTGAGACGCTTCAGCCAATCAGTATCGAGTGGGCGGGATCATCCAGGGCAATCTGTATCAAGGTGTCTCCCGGGGGCTTTGGCTCTGTCTGCTCCATAAAAGAAATCTACTAAATTGTATTCTACACACCTCTAACACAGATTAACATCACCTAGTGAGTCGAATTGATATATTTGATTTAATTTACTTGACTTCATATTGCCTTTTTCCAAAATCTGCTCTTTCAACAAAAATGAAGCCTTTATTCAGCACAAGATAAATCTCAGAATAGGAATCATATCAGCCTCTGTTATTTGTCTGAATCATGCCTACATTTAGTAGCTTTCACACCACTTGCTTCACTGTTTTTTTGTTGTTTTTTTTGTTGTTGTTTGTTTGTTTTGTTTCGTTTTTTGCCATTTCAAGTTGTTTTGCTGGTCTGCAGTCACATCTGCAGCGATGGGAAAATTCAGTTTCCTTCACCAACAGCCCCTCTGAAGACCTGCCATTGTATGTACTCTAAGCGGTAAAGGAAGAAGTTCCTGTGACCTGTTAAGATTTATTTCGCCCATCCTGTTTTTGAGCCTGGATCTGCCATCTAGGAAACTATTGTAGAGTGGGGAAAAACTGTCGGAAGTCTCTCTCTCTCTCTCTCTCTCTCTCTCTCTCTCTCTCTCTCTCTCTCTCTCTCTCTCTCTCTCTCTCTCTCTCTCTCTCTCTCTCTCTCTCTCTGTGTACGTGTTTGAATAAGATTGATGATTTAACATCCAGAGGAAGTCAGTTGTTCCAGCAGCTGCTCCACTTCCCTCACCACAGAGAACAGATTAGTCTTAAGGATGTGGGTATGACAAAGTTGGGCTTGTTAAGGAAGCCGATTGTCTCCTCTTTTCTATTTATTTTCCTTTTGTTTTTTGTTCAGTCAGCTGCTAATTGACCAGAGATGCTCATAAACATGATGCTCCAGCTCAGATCGTGGGTTTAATGAGCGCCCTCAGCAAATTCAGGACAAAGACTCTCTGTTCTCTCCCTGAACTACCAGAACATTTGATTCCTCCTGACTGGACTCACGTGTCACAGCTTTGATACATTGACAAAAACGAAAGAAAAACATGTCTAAATGGCTACAACTCTGGAAGTGTAATTTGTGTCGAATAGGCTAAGGAGAATAACCCAGTTGTTTAACCTTCAGGCAATTTATGTGGATGTGTGTTTTCATGCTGCTGTCTGACCCCTGTTTTCCGTGAGGCACTTTGTGATGAATGAGGCTCTCTGCTGTTATTGATTCTCTTTTTAGCTTTGATGCTGCAGAGAGATTGCTTCTTAGGGCAACATACAGCGATATCTCTTCAGTTCGGTGAACAAAGGACCGAGGAATACTGTGTGTGCATGGTGCGTTTGCTTGTGTGTGTGTGTATTTTACTATTTGTGGACAATAGATGAATATATCCACATAGAGAACAGCATTCTTTGTTGCATGATAAAACAAAAGAAAAAATGTATATGCTAATTTTACAGGTGATTTATAGACCTTCACTCTCATTCACACACCCGATTCATGTTATCAGTGTTGGGCTATTGCATGCTATTGTTACCTGATTTGTGGTCTAGACATGTCTTGGCGAGACTCGGGTTTATGGCGGCGCTTTGGTGGGCGATCTGGTGTCCCTCTCATCACCATATTAACAGGAAAGCTGAAGCCATCGGGAGCACTCCTCCCAGAGCTTTGTCTCCATGGCCACCGCTCACACATGACAAACACACAATGAGGAGGCTTGAATGTGAGTAAATCATGCACCTGCACACACTCCAAGGCCGGCTACCCTCAGTCACATTTGCATGGTTTCTCTGAATGGACGAAGCAGTTCATCTCATTTGTTGCCTTATGAATAATGGATGCTGCAGTAACTAGATTAGATTGCTTTTCATAAATATCTGCAATATAGTGATTGCTGGCTCTGTTAAAACAGGCAAGAAGGCCTCTAGAAAATTGTGTTTTTCTGATTGTTGGAGTTAAAATGATCAATCTTCAAAGTACCAAGATATTTTTAAATATAAAAAAAACAAAACATAAATAATTCAAATTTTTTGATACAAAAAATGATATTTTTAGTGTCGGTTATATAATCACATAAAATACACAGCTTCAAACACTCCTAAACACTATACTGCTGATATTTTCTAACTGAATAATAATCTGCTCATTATATCCAGTCCGCAGGAACACATTCATCACGTTTTCCATTGTGCTTTCTGAGAGCGCAGCTCAGTGTGAACGGTCCTGTTCAGTCTGTAATCATGGGCGCTGTGTCTGAGGTGGTGTCTGGCTCCGGCTGACAGTACTGCTCCATCTCCTCCATTTCTCTCTCAATAGGCTCCTCCCCACCTCTCCAGCATCTCAGTCCCTTCTCTCTCCACCTCCGTCTCTTCTTGTCTGTCTCTGTTGCTGCTGCCGTCTGTTGCAGCTCCAGCATGGCCTGGACGGTCTCTCCCGTCTCTTCCTGGATGAGGCCTGGGTCCCTGCTCCCGAGCGACAGGCCCGCTCCCCTCCTTCCTGCCACAATGTGGAAAAATGCAGAAGCACTATTTGGGACTCCTCTCTCTGTCACATGGATGCTGGTCGGGCCTTGGTCAGTCCCCTGAGGCCCTTTGGAAGACTTCGTCTTTGTTTTCTTGCTCAGTATGAAGTTGAAAAATGCTGTTACCAAAAGCATTGCCCCTGCAATCAGAATGCACAGTTTTATGACCCTTTGGTATTGCTTTAGCAAATTAGCATGCAATTAGATAATCATTAACACCAACGATATTGCAAAGTAAGCTGGGTGCTTTCACCTGGGATAATGGCGTGCCACACCAACACAGGATGCAAGAAGCAGACCACTGACATGATGGAGTAATAGAGGAATTTATGAAAGCCTCCGGTGTGAGCCATCTTCCTCCACAACACAAAAACTTGCCAATCCGGAGGACAGCTGTAAAGGTAAAAATGAAAAAAAAAAAAAAAAGGATGCGAAACACAGCATGGAAGGTACAACTTTGATTTAATATTTCTATTTGGACCTTTGTGATGTGACTGGCTAGTTTAAAATGTATCCGAAATATTTATGCTGTTCTCCATATTTCTATCACAGAAACATTTGACGCTACATTATGTTCAAGCATACTTACGGCAAACACATGGTGAGAAGAGCATCCACAAAATAGGCCAGCTCAAACATCATGATGCCAACAGATGACACCCTGGGGGAAGAAAATAAAAGCCAGATGAAGCTGCTGCTGTCTGAAGCAATCAGTAAACAGTTTATAAGCTGTGTAAACATGGTCCAAATAGTTTCACTTCTGTATAATCGGAGCTGTGGATGAAGTCAAAGGACAAAATATGTGCAATAAGGGCAAGTACCCCAAATATGGAGACAGAGGAGGTGGTGGAAATAGACTGATCTACATTTGTTTTCTGAGTGCTGACAGAATAAACATTCATGCATTTCTGGTGTCCTCGGAGAGACGCTTTCCTGTGACTCTGTGGGAGTCTGGCTGTGAGTCACAGAGATAAAAGAGGCAGCAGAAGAGGATCTATCTCCTTTCTGGCCTCTGAACCCTTCTTTGTGCCTCTGACTCCTTCCTAACCGCTCCATGCAAGAGATTATAAAAACAGATAGTGTGATTCATACATTCTCCGAGAGTGCCCGGGTTGCAGCTTATTTGCCGTATTAAAGTCCAGGGATTGTGTTTATAGCTCAGAAATGTCAGCAAGCACTCACAGGAGGTAGATGCCGAGGCTGCTGAAATCTCCTTGGTGTAGAGTCTCCACTCCCACAGCACACAAGACTGAAAAAAAAGACAAATTTATCTTATATTATCTTGGAGTTAGGAGTGAACAGAGTCTGTCCACCAGATGTCAGACTTGGCTCATAATGTTCAGACAATCAGAGCAGAGGCTAAACTTTTCATATCTTCATAAATACTGTTTTTATTTCTGCAGTGAGCAGCATAGTTTTTTTTTAATCTTCTTTAGTTTGTCTAACTTGTATCTTTGACCTGTTGGATTCAAGATAGCCTTTGTCATATGTACACAGATTTGAAAAATTAATTGAAGTCATGGTTGGACGCAATTTTTAAACAACTCACCGCAATCAACCATAAGACACACTTTATTGCCATGGTGACCTACCAATGTTTATGTGTATTCAAATCAGGTAATTATGGCAATTGATCCTATCATGGTCACAAAACTAAGGTCATAGTATAATCATGCTCACAATTACAACCTGAGTAGCTGTGAGCTGTGCGTTTGTGTTTGAGTGGGCATTCAGCCCGACCCAGAGCCACAGCAAGGAAGCCCAAAGCAGGACCTCTTGAAAAACCTCATGACTTGTTTAACGTGTTCTGATCGACCCTACCATTTGTCTTTACGTCTCAGTAAAATCTTTTCTTCTAACAGTGACCTCAAGCGGCAGGCCGCAATTACATCAGAAATGATGCAGATGATGAGACCACTTGGACAAAGATTAAAAAAGTCCATGGAGATGTTGGACACATTACCCTCAGACCAATACTTGGGATATTGTTTTTCGTAACTTGGTGAAGGCATAAGGCAAGTCATTAATGTTACATGTTTGGATATTATGGGTTTGCCACAATTTTTTCCTGAAGCTATTCCAAACTGTGACCAGGTTACAAGTTCACAAGTAGCGTGAAGTGTCAATACAAAGAATATTTACACAGTTTTTCAGAAATCTACAGGGCAATGGAAACCATATTTACAGTGTGTTACACCTAAAGCTGTTGTTTCTTTCCCCCCTCATGAATATCATCAATAAATGGTTTACGAGACATGTCAAAGTAGTAATAATATTGATCCCAGGAAAGGTTAGAAAGAGAGATTCTGCATTAGGAAGGGCATCTGATCCGTCAAGGTCAACAAGCACCACCACTGCGGCTGTGAGGCAACAGTGTGGGGAAACTGTTGCTGCTGCAGGCCGGAGCAGGAGAGGAGAGAGGCAGGTCACATGAGTGGAGAGAGGGAGGACATGCGAGAGATTGGTGTGAGGAGGGAGGATACAGAAGACAAAACGTAGGGGAAGAAAGTGGCCCACTGTGGCAATCCCTCATGGGAAAATATCCAAAGCAAAATAAACAGAGAATAAATTATTTCTACGGATCTATTTTTAGGAATGTGCATTCTTCCTTATAGCTTTCCTCTTCTCTGAAGGAAACGTCAAACTACTGGTGGTGCTCAGTTAGCTGAGAATAAAACCAATAAAACCAACGTTTTCACTTTGATTATCAGATCCCCGAGTTTGGATCCTGACAGTAAAACACTTGAGCTTCTACTACTGTACTGATGTGAAAGATAAGAAAAAATAGATCACAACAAAATCTTTGAAATACAAAAGAAAAATCCCCCTTTTATTAACCAATCGTTTTCCTGTGAGGTAAGCTTGGTTGAGCAGTAATCACTGCAACACACATGGAAGCAATTTCTCTGGCCTACTTAGCAGAATTTCAGAGATACAATCAGCACCAGAGGCAGATTGAGGTTCTGCAGCTAAACGATCTCTGGTAGTTTGGAGAGCAGGAGAAGAATTAACGCTGCATATAGACCGGCTGGATGTTGACATGTATGTGCGTTCTGCACGTATGTCTGCAGAGGCCGACAGGCCGACTCAGACACGTAGACATGTGCACACAGAGCGAGCCAGACAGAGGTGAGGGCACACATGCCATAAACGTGCATGCAAACACGTATTAAAAACAATGCACAGAAAAGCCCTGTAGGTGTAAATGCATAACAGCCTGTGATCACATAAGCCCCAATAACCCAGCTGGATGCAGAAGCTTCATGCTGGCGTGATGTGAGGCACATGTCTCTCTGTGAATGTTCAGTGTCTGCAGCTGTTTGAATTTAAGTGTGCTGGGGTTCCATGTTTTTGGCGAAAGCAGCAGCTAGAGACCGTGGTGATTTACTGAGCTGTGTGCAATTTGTCCCCGAGTGCCTGATAAAAACAGAGGAATGGAAATGATCGCTCCGAGTTCTGTATGATCACTGTGTTTTCATATATCTTCCATGAAATGATTTAGTGTTGTCGTGTTTAAGAGCACAGTCATTGAGGCACCATTGACCGAATATTTTGGGTTAATGGGATTCTTAAAAAACTCACTTGATATCTCTCTCCCAAAAGAGCGTTCAAGAATGTTTAAACTAAGCAAAGTCTCAGTCCAGAGATACTTTTATTGTTTTTTTATTAGTCTTATGTGACCTGCTGCATCATAGAAGGTAAAATATTACAAGTGTACCTGCTGGTTTTACTTAATAAATGACAGTCTGTGTAGAATGATTGATCCTATGTTTCTACAACAGCAGTCTCTGGCCTCAAAACTGCACTGGTCTGTGTCGCATTTAAAAAAACTGAATCAGAATCACAAAATAGCACAAGAATGAATCTAAAATACATTTTATTATGGTGTCTTGTTTATGCATTGTTCTCCTACCTGTGGCTGTAGAAATACCAAGGATCCTGCAGGCACACTCCACTGCAATCCACAGGCTTTCTAAGCTTCCCATGACCTCAAGTGCTATATCTTTCTCACTGTTCAAAAATTCAACGCAGTTTCAATTAGGTAGGGGGTCAGTCCGTTCTAACAAAGCATTTCAGATAGGCTGTAATGCTCACATACATGAAATAATGGCAAAAAAGTCATGAAGTCCATCAGCGCTGAGAGTTCACCTCAGGAAGGTTTGTTACTCAGTGGCCCCGTAACTCCAGTAACTGCTAATCACACACACACACAAACACACACACACACACACTTGCAAATACAAAGACGCACACATAACGCTCCTTTCATCTGGTTCAGCTTTTTGTCTTTCAATACGGAGGTGAAACTGCACAACTCAGGGTCATTAACTCAATGTATCACACTGGCCATTAACGCCGGTTAAAAATTATCTCAGAACAAATAATAGAGGAACCAAACAAATGACATACTGAGAATTAGCAGTGATTCGAGTGCAACCTTCGACTGCAGAGGTGATCGGTGACTTTGCATTTCAGCTGAAGGACAAAAAGTCATACATGCAGCCTCCTCTTGGCATTTTTGTTTTTACGAGAGGATTTAGAATAGCTAATGTTTACACCCACCAGGAAACAAACACCAAATATTATCAACAAATTGTGGTTTGCACATGAGAACAAACAGACCCCCCCTTGACACACTTGTACATTCATGAAAGCAAACTCACAGAAGGACACAGGCTTTGCTGAGGTGTAAGCTTGTTTGGGCGCAGCAGAGAGCCATTGGGACAAGCCGTCAGAGTCACACACACACACACACACACACACACACACACACACACACACACACACACACACACACACACACACACCCTGACTCCTGTGAGGACCCAAACTAAGCTACATAAATCTTCTTAAACCTCAAACAAAGAAACTGTTGTGTATTTGTACCAGTTTCACCTGTTTCCAGCTTAGCATTCTTATTTGTGTCAAGTGAAAATAAGCGTGCTCCAGAAACACCAGTTGTAGTTATTGAGAACTTCAGCTATTTTATTTTTTAAAGAAAATGCAAAGTTCTCCTCCAGACAAAATTATCGGGCCAAGCATCAAATCAAATTGCCACTGTGAGGCTCAGAAAACTCAGATTTTTAAAAAAAATTTTTTTTAATATATATATAAATCCAGGTTTTGCTGAGCAAGGAACAAAAAAACATAGCTCATAATGTCGCAATAATTTTGTGACACATGAAAAGGACTTTTCTTGTACCTCTTTTCATCATCCTACCAGTGCACCTGCACACATTTTTGGGCGTTCATACTTTTCTGGATAACACACACACCCCGCCCCTCTGCAGCTTGTTGACATGCCACTGTGACGTGGTTCGGCTTGACCCGAATAAAAGGGGATTTGTGATTTTCCTTAGAAGTCCAATTAATCTAAGTGGCTGCTAAAGTTACTTGAGTTGCCTTTATTTAGTGTGTGTGTGCCTGTGTGTATGAGTATGAGTATGTGTGTGTGTGTGTGTGTGTGTGTGTGTGTGTGTGTGTGTGTGTGTGTGTGTGTTTGTGCATAGTAGGGGGATTACTGTGATTGTTTCATTATGTAAAGTACTTTGTGTTACATTGCTTTTGTATGTAAACTGCTGTAAATGACTGATCGATAATTTAAAAATTACAAGTTTCAACAGAATATCCTGCATTCATGTGCGTAAGTTGGCAAAACGCTGTGATGAAAGTTGTTGTTAAAAACCTTATTTTGTGTCACAAGTAAGTCCTCTCAGCTCACAGTCGTCCCAAATGAAGTGGCAAGAATAAATGTAACAAGTGCATGTGTATAATGTGTACCCTGTCTTTTGCCCAATGGCAACTGGATTTGAATGACCCACTCAAGGACACTCCAGCATGAGGAGCAGCCGAGGATTTCATTCCAAACAACGTGCTTTATGGACAGTTTGTAGGCTCAAAATACACTCAAAAGTTTTCCTGGATCCAATCATTTCTAAAATAAAAAACAAAGTGTCTAGAAATGTTTAAAATGCATGTATATTTTTTCTACAGTGTATTATTGTATTTGACCCAGAAAAACCAGAGGGAGAGATGTGTACAGCAGGCCAGGCCATGCCACCATGCCCACAGTGAGTGGTGTGTGTGTGTGTGTGTGTGTGTGTTTATTTTACATGCTTGGCTCTCATGACATAAAAACAGTCTTACCAGATTTAAAGTAATAAGTCACTGCACGTTGTGTGGGGGGCCGCTGCTGACTTTTACAGTATATTATGAGTTTTATGACATTTGTCAGCGTATGCCAGAGGGTGAAACAGTTTAAACTCTTGTGAGCGATTGCCATCTAGTGAGACTGTAAATCTAGTGTTACAGTACAAATACAGTCTTGTGTTTTCATTCGGTCGGAGCGGCTAAACAGGCACATCTCCCCTCCACTCTCATCATCACTCAGTTTGACCGCCTGACCTCTCGCTCGCTTCTCGACGCTTTCTCGCACATTTTTCCATCTATGTAATCATCTGTGCATTATGCCTCCTCAGCCTCCTCATCATCTCCGTCCACTCCGCCTCTGGACATGAGACCGGAGATTAGCCATGCCTCACTCCCTCACACTTCTCCCTGCCTTCCTCCTCGTTCGGCCACTTCCAGAGCTTTCAGTGGTTTCTGGTGCCTGTCAGAATCAGGGAAAACAGCTCTTAATTACAGCAGCAGCTTTATTACCCCGATTTTATGTCTCGTTTGGACGTTTTCCATGCTGGTTTATCTAAAGACTGAAGAAGAGCAGTGGGGATCCCTAAATATTAATCTAATTAAAACACGATAGGGGAACAAAAGATTAAACTAAGAAAACATAAACCTTGCTGGGCATACTGTTAATATCACACCATGTATGCAGGACTGAACTCCAGGAATCCTGCCACAGTGGAGCTTAATTGCAAAATTCCCGATGCAGAGAGTCATCTAGTGGTGGAGCAGTATCGTTGCAGTGATGTCCTGAGGCGACTTGATGGCCAACTTCCATCTGCTTTCTGAGACGTGAGGGATGTATAAATACTAACAGTGAGCATTAAGCGTCCCGTTTCAGGGTTTTTTTTTCTCTTTATTTAATGGATGCCATTTAAAACAATCCAAAAAGGTCAAAGAAGAATCAGAAAAAGATGAAGTACAGACATGGGAAAGAGCAGGAAAAATATGTGGTTGTGAAATAGATATGGATAGTGGAGAATGGCTTGTGAAGACACAGATCGTGAGAAATGCTTCTCTGCTTAATGTCTGGCAATCCTTTAGATTATATATATGATTATTGAAAAACGGCTATGAATTTACATTTGTTTAAAACAATTGTCTTGCCAAGGTTGAGTGAAAAAACATTTATATAGATGTATGTTTTTTCATAATAGGCCCATATTCCTTTGCACAAATCAAAGCTAATTTTGAAATTTCATTAGTAGTTGATTTAACTAATGTAATTATTGTGTACTTCGATGGTGTAGGCCAGTGTTTCTCCAACTATGGTTTGCAAATCTATTCTTGATCTATATGGTAAACTGAATAACTATTTTGTGAATGAAGTTTACAACTATAATTTACATCTAAACTCACAAAACTGTGTCTTTACTATATGACGTTTGACTCAAATGCAACTGTCCATCTGTCTCTCTTCTCCCCTTCCCCTCTCCTGCATCCTATAATTTCAGTTTAATAATTTTTCGGTATTTAGAAAGAAAAAAATTTCCAGTGAAAGCAAGATTTGTGGTTTCTTGTGTTTTAATCAGAATTTCGTACATGTTGTGCTATTTTGTTGGATCCTTGGGTGTCACCAAATATTTGCTCTGGTTCTGGAGCTGAAAACGTTTGCCTGATGCAGAAGGTTTGAAAAAAAGGTGAACTGAGGCACATATGGTTCATTTTGATGGGCAAAGTGTGACTAGACTTAAAATAAAGAATTTCCTTTTACAAACTTTTTGTTTTGTTCATTGAGTTGAGCAACACGGAGTCGGGTATTTTATGTCCTCTGTGATGAAACACGTCGACTTCGATCTGCCGTCTTCATTCAGCACAATCTCAACAACACAACTGCTTTTTGTGGCGATCGTACCTGCAGCTCTCACTCAATCCTCTTCATATTAAACACGAGGATAATGAGATGAAGCACGCCAGTGCTTTTCAGCTTCTCTGAGCCAGTCTCCTCATTCAGGAGCATCAGTTCTTGCCTGTTTTTCATCAAACCAATAAAACCTGATTAACCGAAGCAACGTAACTCGTGATTGAGACAAACTCCATCAGATGAGTTATTGGACAAGTGAAGGATTTATTTTCATCCAATGAGAGGATGATAAAAGGCGTTCTGCCGTGCAGTGTAATAGCTCCATACAGCAACATCATTTTGAACACTCGGACTGTTGGATCCCTCCACATTATCTTCCATGGAACGCAGCATAAGAAGGCATTCCCTGTCAAGTATAAACATACACAACATGTGCATGCACAGAATTAGATTTGCACAGATTCACCAGAGAAGAGAACTGCAAGCAATTCAGAGTTTGGCCTTGGTACTGAGGAGTTCTGTTCTGATATTTCTTCTTTAATTTTTCTTTCTGTATGAAACATGTCTGTCCCACGAGCAGATTTTCCGCGGTCAGAGTGTAAAGTCTTTTAAGATGAAGTATTTGCCCTGTAACCAAGAGGTTGCGGCACAAACCCGGGCTGCTCCCTCCAGACTGATGGCAGCTTCCCATACGGCCTGGTCGGACTCTTTTGGCTTTGCTACACATGCCTTCTTCAGCAATACAAATCTGACAGGAGGAAGTGGATCTAAAAGGATTTTCAAATATGAATAAAAGATTCAACAAAAGCCACAGTGTTCCCTCTTCAAAACATATAGCTGTATAGCATCACTGATGGTATCTGAAATGGTGCTGGATTTCATTGCAAACAGAAAAAAAGAAATCTGTCATTGCACAGTCCAGCATTTCTTTAATAACATCAAAACCTTAGTCATATAAATCTGCTCTTCATTTTTTGCTTGTTTCAAATCAAGAGTGGAGGAGAAGCGTTCACAGTAATCAAGCCTGGCAGTAATGATTTGATGAATAGACTCTCTCAGAGGCATAAGTTCAACATTTAAAAAAAAAAAAAAGTTTCTGAATGTAAGTCAAAAAGGAGGGAGAAGCTAGAATTGCTTTTGAGTGTAGTAGATTTTAAGAATATGACAATGGAAATATAAGGTTTATCCTTCCTGGGATAGTCAGTGTGTATGAAGAGTGGCAGTGCTGATCTGCACTTCAGAAAAAAACTCTTTTCAATTCAGACATTTATGTTTAGAAGATCCAAACATGTAAATGGTAAAGACAGCCACTCGTGTCATTTTTCTATCCAGTTTAGCAGCCTCTATTGCTTTACACTGTTAGTCACAATCACATCTACAAATCCATGCACACAAGCGCACGTCAACAGAGACAGCAGCCATGTCAGGTGTAAAACAAGGCAAAAAAGTTAAGGTCCAGTGTCTTCCAGGAAATGTTTGACACATGATCGTGCAAAGCTGGTAATCAAATCACTGTGAGGCGGTCATAAGATTAGCAACACAACCCCATTTACCACCTTATGAACACTGCTTCACGTCTCTGTAACTTTCAGCCTAAAACCGATTTATTTTTGGAGGAATATTGGAATACAAGATACAGCAGTGCCTGAATACTGCTAACATGATGACTGTAACCAAAGAACATTATGTGATTCCGAAAGAATGCAAACGGTAGCATTTCTATGATATGAAAGAAAAAGTGAGAGAACAGTGAGCAGAAAATATCAGAAGTATGCACAATTAATAATACAAACTCAAGCGACACATTGGCAAAACCTTTCCTGATTCTAGGTGCATTCTGTGTTTCTAAGGCATTAAAATAACCCTGAAGTCTTGTAGATGTCCTCATCCCCAGGCTGACTTACAGAGCTGTCAGGTCTGACTAAAGACAGCTAATAAACTGGATGATTAAGCTTCGTCAGGAGAGAGGGATCATGTCCCATAATATGCTACATCATAAATACCAATTTATTAGTCATGCCCACTGCCTTTATACTGAGTATCAAAAGAGCAGTCGTCTTCTCCCAAATCCGTTACATATGGCAGTGTTTTAAGAGTGTGTGTGGTGGTCAGGGTGATGGCCGTACTCCAGCCTGGCTAAATGTTTCCATGCTGCCGAGCTCTCCCGGCTCCAGCTGCCCAGCTGGAGCAACGAGACGTCCAAGGAAGGCCGAGAAGGAAGATCAAACCGGCTGCTCTCGAGTTTTCTTTCACTCGATTCGAATGTATTTGAAGATGGGGGTATTTATGCACCAACTAATGCATGTTTACATCATTTTTAGTTTATGAAGTGCGTGAAAATTAAAGCTTTTATACACTGACCCACAAACTGAAACTGAGGTCCGCGAGAGTGGAGCATCTTACCAAGTCGGATTATTATTTCTTAAAATTTTCACTGATAAATAAAACAAACACTGTGACTGATAGGAAAACCCTCAGGGTACCAGTCAGCATTTGCAACCACTATTACTTGACTTTGATTAACCTTTTTGAATATGTGTTTCTCTTTATAACGCTGGTTTTATAACAAAAATGTTCACATCATTTATTCTGGCTCCCTCACAGGTTTTCTTTGGTAACAACATGAGATCGACTTTATGGGAATAGCTGCTACAGTTCGTCCCGAGTGTACGTGTATTTGTTGAGCACCTGTCACACACATAAATCACATCAGACTCACGAGAGCACGCAAAGAGGGAACGCTCTGTTGGTATTCTTTTCCATAACTAAAACGCATTAATAAACTTTGAGCAACAACAGACAGATTAGATCTTATTTAATCTACATTAAAGTTTAAAAAGTTGTGAATAATGTGTATTTTATAACATATTTGATTTTAAAGTCAGTCAAAAAAGAAAAATGTTTCATGTACGAGCAGCAAGCAAGCAAACTTTGGACACGAGTGACGTATTTTGTTTATATTCTGGACGACTGCGCTGCTTATTGGTCTCCTGTCACTCATCAGTAACCTTCAGCGGCTCCTCGGTGAACCCGTGACCCTGTTTGACCACACAGAAGCACTCCATCACCTGGGTCATGGCTGCTCTTTAACCCTCCTGCCCACACGCTGTAAAGAAATGCATGGAAATGCTATAAGACATCTTCAACACTCAACAATCTCCCTGTGACCCCGACATGCTGGGTCAACTGGCTATGGAAGCAAGATGTCATGGAAATGGGCCAATGATTTAAAAAGCCACAGTTATTGAGCCAGTTATTGGATATTTTAATGCAAAAGAGCAGATGTGCAGGAAATGGGGGGGGGGGGGGCGGAGAAAAAAATCAAATATGGAAAAACGGAAATGTGACCAAATCAATTTAAGTGATTGGTAAAAGGTTAAGAGCGAGGTCAGCCAGGTTTCATAAAGCAGAAGACTTGCAAAGTGTGAAAAGCTCTAATTTCAAGGCGTACTGGAAGTGGTGGCTGCAAGGTGAAGTATCCCAAGGGCCTCTTTTCAACCAAGACCATTTGTCTAAATGGACAAACTCAGCACAGTAATAACTCATGCATGAAATGTGTGTTTGCTCTTAACAAGACTCCGCAACTAAACACAAGCGTTGAGCACGTTCTGCATGCAAGACGGTTACGCAAATATGAGGGAACACGATTCCGTTACTGCAATAACATCGGGAGTAATGATTATAATAGTTTCGCTTTATCCCTGTGGAAGGTGTTAATCGCTCTGGGGCATTACGTTTCTTGACAGCGAGGGTGAAAGAAAAATACAATTATAATTATTTGTTCTGCTATAACCTGTGGCACGACTCCAAACTTTCATATCTCCAAATGTCAGCTCCTGATTACGGCAGCTCTGGTTTTCATCCTGGCGAAGGGTTAAAATTTCCCTCTGCGTTGCTGTAATTGCAGGTTTAATCACCACTGAAATCCACCTGCAATGAAAGAAATCCTTTGAATTACTATAAATCAGAGGGCAGTTTTTACATGAGCACAAAAACCTGATGGCTTACAGCTTGTTCTCTTTTTAACTGGCTTTTTATTCGGTAATGGTCAGAAAATTGTATTTGATTGAGAAAAGCTTTTTTTTATCTGCTGTGAAAACCTGCATGTAAATTTTAAAACTACACAGTACTTCCACACTCTGACTGCGATACGAGCTGCACAAAATAGGGAAATCAGCCTTTTGGGAGATGTAAACGTCTATCTTCTGCACTGCTTTATTTGACTTTCGATGAAGGTCTCGACAGGTCACCTGTCCATCTCAGGTTAAACCAAGACAGGCACAGAACTGCAGAACACACACACACACACACACACACACCTTCTGGCAGTTTTATAGGGCCCTCACTAAAATACCGGAAAAATTAACCCTCGGGACTTTCTGAATGTTAGTCTGTTTAAAGTCGTTTTTGAGTTTATAAAGTCAGAAAAGCATAAAAAAGAAGAAAAGCTTCCCACCACTGTGGGGACACTGTCTGTGTCAGTGATTCTGTTGTGTTTTGTTGTGTTGTGTTGTGTGTCTGCTGCTCGCTGTGTCTGCCCCTTGTGTTTCCTATTATCCAACAGCCCTCCCCCCATGTGCTGCACCTGTGTTCCCTCCTCTCCTCTAGCGCGATGCTGGATCACCTTTATTTTGTTTGCTCCCTGTCAACCTGCAGCCTGTTTTGCTTTTGGCCTAAATAAACCTTTTGAGCTCTACCACTCCTGTCGTCTGCTTTTGGGCCCATCGTGGCCGTGACAGCGAGGAAACGGACTCTCTCAGAGAAGGAGAACCAATTCCATCCTGGTCAGCAGCAGAACCACCTTCAGCAACGCACTCATATCACCAAAGTGCAGAATGAACCGATGAAATGATGGTCACACAGAAGTAAACGACTTCAATGCTTTTCCAATGCCACTGTTAAGAATGTGACAGCATTGGATCCTATCTCCAACTGTCCAAACCCTTATAAGTATAAATCAAGTTCTTCATTTTGCTAAACATACCTTTCTGTGGCAATCTCAGGAGACTTGAAATCAGGAAACCCCAGCAAGCTGCTTCCGATCTCCACATACCAAACTTTTGGCAAAAGTTTCTCGATTGGCTTGCCAGTGATGCTTGACACTCCACCTTGTCCAAATTTCATGGTTACTTTGTGAGAAAGAGGTCCCACTATGATATATCCTTACAGTTCTGACCTTTACCACCGTGGCCTCTGGCGACCGCACAAAATTGTCGAGTGAGTGATCCGAACATGATGTGCGATTTCAGCAGGGGCTCGCTGTTGAGAAGCCGTTGCATCTTGACTCGACGTGGCCCAATTTAACAAAACACAACACCCTTTTCCTGAAACAAGGGAAACTGCAAATAAAAACAGACGAACAAACACAATAAAACAGACCTGGTGAAGCACAGGTACTCTTGAAAGGGAAGAAACAAAAATAGAGAGGAACAAAGGACAAGTGTGACTTAACTTACTGGATCAATTTATTTCCAGTGCTGTGCACGTGCAGTTATGTGCATGTCTATAAGAGGTCAGATTTTCTCTAACAGAAACACATGAACTAATTGGCAAACACACCAAACCATTTGTCATCTGATTAAAAAAAACACAATACATGCAAGTGATACAGTATGTGTGGTTTATAGAGAGTTGATATATTTGACATTTTTGTGCAATAAGAAAACTCTAACACAAGACAAACAATTGATGAAGGCTTGCTGAAACATGATTGAACTGGCTCGCTGTTCTAAAGGCACTGCTATAAACAGTGGCTGACTTTGTTCACGGAGCCGCATGAGAATTCACATTTTCTGTTAAACAAACAAAAAATGGTGCATAATAGTTATGTTTTTTGCAGAGTGTCTGCTTTCTCTTGACAGTAGTCTGCAGCGCAGCACAACGTCTTTAAACATGCAAAATATGAGTGATAAGTCAACCACAAACAATTGCACTCACATTATTAATTGATTTCAAATCTGCTCTTGGTTCATTCATGTGCGGAATAACTTCACATTTTGTGTTGCCTGTCTAAGTTGGAACACTTCGAGAGGCTCGTCGCCCACGCTTGACAAAGATCCAATACACAGACACGCAAACAATCCCGTTTTAGGTGAAAAAGAGCAGATTTGTTTCACAAATTCTGTCTGCGTTTGGGACGTTCCCCTGAGGAGGCCACGAAATGTGTCCGACCACAGTCTAAACAAATGCCAGACAGATAAACCCACAGTGGACATCTCCGACACCAAAACACACATGCAAATATAAACTGTGCACATTCAGAGATGCATGAAAAAAAGGAGCAGATGGATGGATACTTTAAAAGGAAAGGGGACAACAACTGAGAGAGTAAAATAGTATTATTGATCAGTTGTTTTGCATAATTTTGTACTGACAATATTAATAATACCAGAAAAGCCTCAAACCACACTGTTGTTTAAATAAAATAACACATTTTTATCGGGCGAAACCTGAATTTGATGATGTTTTTCACCAAGAAAGTGGCAGTGGAGCAGTTTGCAACTGTTACAGTACACAACTTCTTCAGCGTAGTTCTGATATCAGTGCAGGCATCTGGAGCTGCAGGGGGGGGGGGGGGGGGGCAGGAAACCAGCCAAATCCATCAGGATCCATCAGCCCATTAAAGCCCCCAGACAAATTCAATTAAAGGAAAAAAAAATAATTACCTCCAACAAAATAACATGACACCCCCAAAAGATAATACTGTCTCAGATACTTAAACACACACGGCTCGACATGTATGGGAACATTTAAATGTGGGAGAACAACACAAAATCTGAATTTTTTTTTGTTTTTCATCCTGCATGTTATCCTCGAACTTCGAGCGGTGGGGTCCGCCGTGGTGATTGAGATTTCACGGATGAAAATGCAAGTCAAGCCACCTCAACAGGAAACAAATGCTGTTCTCTGTGCTTGTTAAGTGTTGAAAATATCTTCCTCAACCCGAACTGAAGCAGAATGTTAATAGGTTTCAAATTAACATTGTTTGGTTGTCCAAATACGTCTTTGAGCCTTTCCACGCAGCCCGGCCCAGCTGCACAAATATGAGTGAACTACCCACAGGGAGTATAGCTTTCATTTCATACTGAAACCCTGTGGCAGAGTCTGACACGCAAGCCAATGCAGATAAAGTTCAAACGTTAGAAATAAAATACGTCAGGGGGGCACCTAATATTTCAAGACAATAGGGAATGCCATGTAGAACCTCAACCACAGACATGGATCTGGGAGCAGGGAAAACATAATCTCTTCCAGAGGTAGCCATAGAATAACGTTTGTGTGTATTTTGATGGAATACAGAGATATGGTAATGATGCTTTTATATCTTCAAGATTGTTTCTTGAGGATTGAATGATACAGTAATTTTGAAGTCTATTGGAAAAGTCATAAAAGAGGAACTCCACATTTTGAATCAGGGTGAAATATGTGTCTCTCTGCTAAATATAAAATCGCAGATGGCAGTTGGGCAGCTCGGCTTATTGTGAAGGCTTGAGGCATTCACCCAGACATTTACTGCAGGTCAAGAAATGGTCTGGTACATAACCCCTCATAAAGCGACCAAGCTCTTATTTTTACACCAGGTAGGTATGTGAAAACCTAAGAGAGCGAGAGAGGGTGGGGATATGGGGAGGGGGAGGAGTGGCACACATATATAGATCAAAACAATAGAATATACAAACACTGCTCATAAGAAAAGCTCCTTTGTGCTTCGTAAAAGTTTTGTTTCAATCTAAAACAATCCAAAGAAAATGTACAATTATACAGCGACACACAGCAGTGTGTTCTCTACTGCAGGGTTTCCCAACCCTGGTCCTCGGGGAACACTATCCTGCATGTTTTGGATGTTTCCCTCTTCCAACACACCTGATCCAAATGATCAGGATTGTTACTAGGCTTCTGCAGAGCTTGATAACGAGCTGGTCATGTGAATCAGGTGTGTTGGAAGAGGGAAACATCCAAAACATGCAGGATAGTGTTCCCTGAGGACCAGGGTTGGGAAACCCTGCTCTACTGTATTGATGCTGATGAATGAAAACCACCATAAAGGTATTTCATAATCGTCCCAAATATTTAAAAGCTGGAAAAAAAGAATAAAATATTCTGATTATTCTAATTCAGATGATTTCATTCAAAAACAAAGATCATTGATTATCTTGATGAATTGGACGTAAATTATTTGAAGATATTTCCTTAAAGATGGTTAAAATCAATGGTTTGGTGATTGATGACTCGGTTCTTTCATGCTTGAGAAGTGTAAATGATGGCATTTTTTGTTCTCTTATTATCCGTTTTATTGGAAATACTTTATTAGAATTTGCTGCTTTTGCAATCTGTAAGATTTTGACATGTAAAACGAAAGCCACTGTCAAAACAAGATGGAGCAGATATGAGACATCTCTAAAGGCATTGACAGCAAGACTTTTTTTTCTCTCTCATTTGTCCATCCAACCATCCTCTGAGTTTCTATACAGGCCGGTATTGTGAGGAGCTGCCCAGCTGACACTTGCTGACTGGCAGAGGACATATTTGACAGGCAGCCAACCGGATCAGTCTTTTTTTGATCTTTCCTCTTTGAACCAAGCGAACTGGCTGACAGATCCATCATTACATTTAGCAGACGTGTGAGTAACATTACTGCCTCATCTCACTTCATTCAAGAAATACACTTGAGAAGTAATTTTGAATTTGCCAAGTGTGTGTTCTTTGAGGGTGGTATGATGACTCTCCAAAGCTGAAGCTGGGCCTGAAACCTCAACACTGAAACTAGCATCAGTGAAGCATTTGGAAAACTGAATGTGCCACAAATCTGCCACCGGATCCACTGGTATAAGATGCACAAGCAACTCAAAGAAATATAGAGGTTTTTGCTAACATATGGTGCTTTTACTTTCCTGGTTTCATCTAAAAAAAAAAAAGAAAAAGCTAATCAGAAGTGATGTATGCAAGCAAAGAAAGTTGACACCCCTCCCCTAATTTTGACCTCAAGCTGGAGTTGGTGCCAAAGTAAGCAGCACAGATTCCTTAATAATTTCATCTATTTTGCTTCTAATTTAGAAAAAAACAAAAAAACAACACACAGTATAGCCGCCATACTTTCCAGTCACTCAGCCGTGGTTCCCCTGCGTCCTTTGATTCACAGTCAATTAGAGAGTCGCAGAATCAGCCCCGCTCTGCAACGCAAAACCCCTTTCATCCCCTCTAATGTTTTTACAGCATCTATATCTGTGTGTCAGAATGAAAGCCCCCCCTCTTTCCTCTGGCCTCTCCTTTAGGTTATCAAGTTTTATAAGGTTTGAGATAGCGCCAGCAACCCCCTGTGGGTCGGAAGGTCTCTGTGGTCACACTGTGGGTATCCAGGGGTCTGGCTGGGGCAGACCTGGGAACAAGACATCTCTTATCACAGCGACAGCACGACACGGACCTGCGAACTAACCCTGCCTGATAGCACTGATGTCAAATGAGCAAGGCTCGTCTCAAAGGATGCAGGCTGCAGAGCTCAGTAACGTATGGACAGGAGTACTTACAAAATAAATTACATCTAAAGTTTCTTAATTCACTCCGCGAGTACAGATTTTTGACTAATACCACGTGCCACAACGCCTTTCCCAGTGATACATAAAAAAAAAAAAAAAAAAAAAAAAAAAAAAAGCAGCTCTTATTCCTCAACCATTACTTAAATTTGGAGACCTGCTATAATTGTTGGGGAGGTCCGGAAGGGAAGGCATTTGGCAGGCGTTTAAATGTGTTTATGTGCGCTGCAGGGTTTCTTGTTAGAAATCTCTCAACATCGTTACTGACCCCTGCAAGTTAACTTCTCCCAAAAATGGCAGCTCGACACCTCTTTAGACAAAAAAAAAAAAGAAAGAAAGAAAAAATCATTGTGTATCAGCCAAGTAAACCCTGTTTTTAACCAGCTTCACACAATCACCACATAATAAATAAAGACATGGTTTTTGCCGATGTGGGTATTACTGAGTGTTATGACTGAAAAGGAAACATAATGAGCTCGCTTGAAGAGGGTAAATGGAGGGAAGGCGGAAGTACGCCTCGCTGATTGGCCTCTGTATTTCTGTTCTCTCCGTCCTCTTTAATAGGATTCGAGTGAAAGCCACGTTTGCTGAAAAGCTGCTACACCATCTCACAAGAAAGACACACAATTCCAGTCCGAGCGAGCTCAGATTTCAACAGCCAGCAGAGATCTGAACAGTGGATTATCACAGCTTCTTGACCATTATACACCTCTTGAATGGTTTTGATTTGCCGTTAATGGCAGCAGCCATGCATTTGTAAAGCGAGGAAGTGAAAGACATTGTTGAAAAAGAAGGAAAAGGGAGAACCTTATTTCACATTCACCTCCTGAAACCTTTTCAGAGCATGTACAGCTCTCCCATACAAAGGTGCTTTTGTCTGGGGAGTCTGGGGTTAACAGTCTGGTAAGAGTCCGGAGGGAGCGCCAGTGAGAACCGCGCTCTCTTTCACTACAATGATGCAAATTCTTCTTCTTCAAAAAAGAAACTCAGATGACAACAGACACGATTTTAACTACAGTTATCAGCAATGTGTTTTAAGTCTGATGATTTGTAAAATATATGTGGAAAATGTCATTAGATAACAAACGAAACAATTGTGACAGTTATAATTAAAAAATCTGCAGAGTAAACTTTCCTGTTAAATGTTATTTATTAACTTTGAAATGGTGCCATCATTTCCATCTGTTATCCCAATGCTTGCAATTCCTTTAAAAGGTAAATAATGAAAGTCTGAGTGGGATGTGTGCTGCTGTACATCATAAGCAAAACAGATTTTCATGAAAACACTTGTTGACATTTAAAAAGAAGACAAAACACCTAGATGGGTGTATAGTTTCAATGTTAGCTCAATATTTTAAAATTAGATGAGAGAAGAAGCTCTAGTCTTTTTTCAACTAAATCTCAGCGACACACACTGATACCAGCTCGCTCACAAATGCATGTGCCTTCCTACGAGCAATGAGCAAGATAATCCCTCATTTGAGTGTGGCCAGCAGGCCGTTACAGGAGTGTGAAGTCATTGTCGCTGGAGAACAATTTGGAGAAGATGGATGAGGAGAGGAGACGAGAGGGGATGAGAGGAGAGGAAAGGGGCGGAGAGGACAAGGGGTGAATTTGTGAACAAGCTGCTAGACCTTCTAAACCTCACGGTGTTGGCACTGCCTTCTCCCGTAGCCCAGAGCGCAACACCAAAGACATGACGTTTGGATTTCTCCCATTGTGGCCTCAGAGAGCCATAAACAGACATTTGGCAATTTTTCATCTGTCGTTTTCTCCTTTTTATGGTATTGGCATCTCTTTCCACCACCACAGCTTATTTCTGTTTGGTTAAGTACATGTCTGATCCTGCAGCTGTATCTCTGCTGCAACAAAAACTATTAACTCCCTTGCAGTGAAAGTTGAATTACTGCTGTCGCGCTTCCTCGCATTTTTTTTTTTTTGCAGCACCTGCTTCAACCAGCAGAACCTGGTCTCTCCTGCGCAATGTGTGCAACACACCAGCATTTTATGACCTTTAAAACATAAAAAACACTGGTCAGGTTTGCTCAAGTGTTTAGGCCACATGTGGAGAAAGTTGAAAAGAGCACTTGTAGTGGTTCATGTGGCTACATCAAAGACCACCCATTATTCCACTGCCTGTCCTGTTTTGGTCCGTGTTCAGGACCAGCTTCCACTCGCATCGCTGCTTTTTCAATGAAGACTTCAAGGAGATATGCAAAAAAAATTGCAGACTATAGGCAATACTTCAGCCATGAACAACTTGACTTAAAGCATAATGTAAATGCCATGTGAATAAGAGATTGAGCTCTACATCACAGCATTGGATGGAAATTATGAGATCAGGCTGCTTGACAGATGAATTAGTCCTGGTTTGTAGCTACAAACAAAACAGTTTTGATTCAAATGGGAGACTTTTTTTTTCTGTCTTTTGGTGAACAAAATGACAGAGTGGTTGTGGTGAATTAAAAGTCACAAGTTCATTAAAAGTTCCTGGAAATGTTTTCAATCTCTTCCAAACGCCTGACCCATTAAATGTGTAGTTTTGCCGTTTGTTGAACGATGACTTTTTTTTCCACGACAACAAATAAGATGTGGAACAGTCTTAAAAGAGATTTTTAGTTGATTTTAACCAGCTGTGTTTCTGGTTAGCGTGTTATTTTGTGGGTCTGTGAATCACGCATCACAACTTTGGCTTCTTCACCTCCAATGCAGCGCTTCTAAGAAACGAGGAATCACAACACAACGATCCGCTCATGACTTAAATCAAAGTCAGGCTGCGAAGCTTTCAGTAGCTTTTCAAACAAACTTCGATTTTGTATTTCAAACATTTGTTTTTGAGTCGAACTAAAAATAAGCAAAAACATGAACCATCTTCAGCTGAGTTAAAGTTAACAGCAGAGCTTAGACAACATCATCTTTTCCACTTGTTTGTTTTGCATGTAAAGCAAACTTTTCTCTTGGTTATGGTTGATGAACATGTGCACAAGGCGTACATTGTCATTTATTTTTAGGTTTAAGTTACAGGAATTATAGTTGTTCGACTAACTGACAGCAGAACCTGGACGACAACAGAAACAACGATCCCCTGGACACAAGGCTGCAGATGTGTGGGACATTGGGACAACAAAAGCTTCAGAAGGCTTGTGTGAACAGTTTATGAAGGCATTCGTGAGCAACTCTGAAAACATAAGACAATGAATGATCTAACCAGACCAAACTCATTATGAGGAACACAAATAATTATTTTAGCAGTTTTAAACACATTTCATCATTGTTTGGCTTAAAAACCTCCAGCATGAAACAAACAGCATGCACTCTCCTCCACAGCACATTCAGCTTAAAAACCATGTCAGCGTAACAGACTAAAGTATGAAGGCAGTGACGCACGGGCACAAATCATTTTGCCATTTTACACATGTAAAAGAAGAACATTGGACTTTTAGTTTCAACTTGATGTGGAACTCCTAAAGAAACTTTCTGTTGACAGTTATAAGGATCCAACAACCATTAATAGATTATTTTATCTGTAAATGGAAATAAGCTATAGGGTCTTTACCTTTAGGCCTGTAACTGTTGCACTTGCTATTTTTCTGGTTGTTTCTTGTAGAGTATGTAGCTATTTCAGTTTGTTTTCATTCCAATTGTTTCAAAAAAATATTAATAAATGTTAAGTTTTAAATGCCACATTTTATTTATTATGAATACTTGTATGAAAATAATTGTATATCGTAAGGAATGCAAGCAAAAGAATTACTGAAAGAACCCCACCCCCAGCTAACTGTGGTTCCTCCAAACTGTCCTCCTCATGGACAGCAGTCTAAAGATAAGAGGCCAAATCACACTGAAGTCAACACACAAAACACAGAGAGAAGGACAGCATATCTCTGTGTCGAAAATGTGTGCACACTTTTCTGATAACTAATGTGACCCTGGGAATAGTGTTTGATTTTAAAAAAAAAATCCAAGAAGAAATGGAGACAGCTGAACCATCACATCGCTCTCCAGTTGAAATAAAACTTGTCGCCAGATGCACACTGTCCCAGATGGGGATTCCCGACCTCCTTCAGCATTTGTACTTCTCTGAGAAGGTGACTGCTGGGAATGCTTGCTGTAAAACCCACTCAGTTCTGAAATAATGAGTATATGAATAACATCTGTTTGCTACAGACTGTGATTATGCCTTTCTTTAATTCGACTCCACAGAGAGGAAAAGGCCAAAGACAGTACGACCTATAGATTGCACAGAATAGAAATACTGATGGGAAATACGACTGGTTAAACCTGAACTTTCTTGTAACGTTTCCATCCACGCAAGATGACAACTGAGCAGTGAGCAGAGACATATAAAGATTTATGGCCTTGTCATTCCTTCTGCTTTGCCTCATTGATTAAGATACCAGCGCATTTGATGAAAGCAAGGCCTTTCACCCCGTCCTGAAAATCACTTCATCCTCTCGCACATAATTTACCCAAGTAAAAAGCATGAAGCCCAGAATGGAAGCACCATTCACATCAGAAGCTGTTTGTGAATTATGATGACTAGTTTTTGAGGTGGACCCACAGAAGATGAATTTAGATTCATTGTACTTAGAGAAGAAGGCATGTCTCTCTCTCTCTCTCTCTCTCTCTCTCTCTCTCTCTCTCTCTCTCTCTCTCGCTCTCTCTCTCTCTCTCTCTCTCGCTCGGCTTCACCTCCACGCTGTGGTGAGTTAATGAGAAACAGAACATGGTTACAGTCGATAATCAAAGCCAGCTCTGGAAGCAGGCCCTTCGCTGGCCACTCATTTTTCTTCCTCACCTCCAGTTACTTTGGCTCTCCTCTGCATCATCTGTCCCTCTCCTCTCATCCCCGCTCTCTTTTACCTGTCGTTGACTCTATATTTCCTGTTTGCTCCCCTCTCGCTCGGCCTCTTCCTCCACATCCTGCATTTGGCGCCCGCTGTGGTCCTCAGTGACGTTTGAATGTTTCTGTCAGCGAGCCGAGCAGACGTCTCTGGGATCACTCGGCCTATTAAAAACTGCGGAGGATCAGAAGCAAATAACTGCAGGGCAACCAACCACTGTGTAAACACACACACACACACACAGAGAATGAGAGAGAATTGAGAGTGATTTCCAGGAAGTTTGATATCTCCACATCTCTTTCTCTACACCCTACATTTTTAAACTTTGCATACGTAATGCATACGTACACACACACGCATGTGATTCTGTGTACCGCGGTTCGCGAGTGGACACATAATCCCTTTCATGATCATTTATGCCGTCATGAAAAATCACCCGACATTTCTCAGCTGGGGATTCACTTCAAAGGCTCCGTCCAGGATGAATAGCATGTAACAATATCTTGCATTTGCTCAAGTGCGAGGGGACAAGATACTCTGTCTTCACTTCCACTGCTGGCGTCGTTTTCCCGCTCTGATTAATAGGCCTCTGATTGCAACTCCATACCTGTCTCCGAGCGCAGCGAACAACATGGCTGCTGACGATTACAGACTGCTAAGTTACAAAGAGAAGCCATAAAAGTGACAGTCATGTTAAGCTACTTTATCATTCTGAGTGGCAGCTGTAGCCTGAACTTTCTCTTAAAGATGCTCTTTAAGTGTTTTACGTAATGACCTGGGCAAGAAGAAGCAATAAAGAGACGGCAGCTGCAGCGTTACGACTCGGTGAAGGACTGAGAATAGAAAGACCTGCGGAGGGGAGCTGTTCCCGAAAAAGAAGCGGTAAAGAGAAAGAGGGCAAGATTGAGAGAAAATTTGGGGTAAAGTGCTTTTGTTAAAACTACCTAACGATTCCATGATAACTAATCAGCCGAGGAAACGTGATATGTCCAGTGCATTTAGTACATTTGTGCGCTAGGAATTGCACTCTGTATTGATTGCTTCATGAGTAATTATTTCTAATCTGTTCAATCTGCAGGTTCAGCTGACTAATGGACGGAGTGGTGTTTTCTTTGTCAGCTGATATCGTTTTCCACAGTCTTTGATTGGACGCTAATATACATTCCAAAAAGTAAACACATCTCTATGGGAGCCTGAGCTTTGGATCTTACCGTCACCCTCAAATAACAGCGGGGTGTGTGTGTGTGTGTGTGTGTGTGTGTGTGTGTGTGTGTGTGTGTGGGGTGGGTTACAGCTCAGGACAATTCATGTATTAATATTGAAGAATATTTACTGTTTTTGTTTCCTTCAGCCAGAATCACAACCTGATATCATTTTTGTTATTTTTTATATTGTAAATAAAAAAGTAAACTCTGTGGCTGAGCATGGGCTGTGTGGGTTGTTGGGTTTTGTGAGGATAAATGTGTTTTTCTAATATCATCAGGCTCAAGAATTCAAACAAAAAAAAGTTTTCCAGATTCTAACAGCTGTTTGAAATAAAATAGAAAAGTTATCAATTTAAATTGGTTAACTTTTGTATGCTAAGGAAAACGAGTTCCTTATTTTGTTTACCTGTTTTTTTTAAGCTCTCATTGTTATTCACCTTAATTTAACCCAAACTCAAGAAAGTGATTAATGTCCGAGCGTCACTAAGTACACGGCCTCATACCAGCTCGATGACAGACGTAATCAGTACCCTCGATAACACTGACACTGACACACAGGCACAGATGACTAATGAAATATTAACAGACACCATGTGTCTTTTAGGCTTTTTATCACTCAAACGAATCAGGTTTTAAGGGCGAGCCAAGAAGATCGACTGTGTGAGGGTGTGTTGACTAATGTCAAAGCCAAAGATGCTACAAGAAACAGGAATAGAAATCAAATCGAATGTAGGAAAGGATTACATGTCAGCGTCTCGGTCGAGGACTATACATGCGGCGAGAGCGAAAGCAGCGGCATACTGTTTGTGTTGTGGTTTTCAGTTTCAGTGACAAAATAAACTGCAGAAGATTTTGCTTACGAGAAAAAGTGAGTTTGCATACGTGTATCTGTTCTGGCATTTACTGCGTGTTTATGTACAGTTGCAACACAGTAACGACAAAAGTGTCCACATATACAAGTCCGTGGTTCACTGATTCCGGCTCACGCAGTTGAGAAATTGCAGCAAAGCAACAACAGCAAGGCGATCTGTTTAGCAAATCAAGAACGTTTTCTGCAAACCTACGCTGCAGTATTTGGTTTCATGACTTATCTGCTCTAAATGATGGAAAGTGAATCGCAGATGTGTTTGAATCACTGAAAAATGTATTCTGGATTATTTTCCAAGGAAGAATTAAAGATGATATACAACAGTGAAATTCCTTCAATTTTCTGAAAACCGTGACTGCATGACAACAGTACATCACTGCTCTAGACTTTAAAAAAAAAAAAAAAAAAAAAAAAAAAAAAAAGGTTCAGCGTTGTTACCCTGAACGGTCAATGTGTCTCTGGCTCTCAGCCGCTCCGGGGCAACATCACAGAAGCAGCTGAGAGGGTTTGGTTCCCGTGGCCGGAGAGCACCAGGTGTCCGACTCAATGGATTCACCACCAACCCACTCCACGCCAGCTGCGGCTCATGTGGCTCATTCTGGGACGAATTCACAGCTGAAATCATAAAAAAAAACCAACACATCTGATATTTGTTTCATTTCTCAATCCATAGTTTAAATGAAGTGAGCAGTTTTATAAGAAGAAATGTGTTTTCATAGTTCATCATAATCCAAACCCCGCTTTACTCTAATAGCATTATATTCGTCTCTTGTGCCTCGTGAGTCGAGTCATTCAGGGTTGTTTGGTCCATGTCATGGGTGGCAGGAAAATCAAAGACAGCTAAAGTTATGACAAACCTTTTTTTTTTTTTTGGGGGGGGGGGTGTCCTCAAATACCATCCATCAGCTGCAACGCTACAGGCAATACAAAGTCACTGCCTAACTTCAAATGCAGAGCATGTTCTTGAGAGTGACAGAAAACCGGGGGACACAAAGGGAGAACATGTATACTCCATAGATTTTCTTGCTGTGAGGAGAAGCCACATGACCATTCAGGCCAACAAGGGTCTTTTTTAATTAAAAATATAGAAATTGTTTCCAATTATTTGTTTTTCTCAGAGGATCTATCAGAATGAACAAATATCTGTTTTAATGAAAAATAGGAGGGAGGACCAGACATCCCATTCCCCCTTTTTTAAATGAACAATATTATTCTATGTAACACAAGAAATAGCATTTTAAGTCAAATTTGTAAAACAATAAAAGTTAAGATTTAAGTAGCCTATTTCAAGTTTTTCTTTTTGTTTTTACCAGAGACGATGGCGGTATTGTCTGATTCTTTGTCTGTCCTTGATTGAACATCTATGGCTAAAGACTCTGTCGACAGGCCGGTGAGGTGGTCCATATGCCGGTGTGGAGGCGCAGAGCTCGTGACTCTCTGGAGGATGTAGAGGAAGCCAGACAAAAGGCTGAGCCAGCAGGCCCTCAGCCTTACAGAGCCTCAATAGAGCGCTGGCAGATTCCCCACTGGAACCAGTTGCCTGTACGTTCTCAAACCAAGTCTGATCTATGGAAACTGGCAACTCCACCATAATACGTTCAGCCATCCATACTCCAGCCCCCCCCCCCCCCCCCCCCCCCGGGCCGCATGGTCTCCTTTTGAAGGGGAATAGTTGTTAAAGGAATGTTTAACAATCAATTGGCATGTGACAGATTCTTATTTCTTCAGCTCTTCATCTGCAGCGTGCAGATTATTCATGTCTCAGATGGCACAATGTGACCGTTTAGTTTGAGGAGACGTTTCCAAAACATGCTTGACAAATAAACTGAATCAGCTCTCACGTTATCTGTGAAGATAACCGAAGATAAAATGCACGGAATATATCAGTAATTTCTTTATTTAATCAATTTCATGGATTTTCAAAACTCTTGCGTTCACATTTTGCTCTTATTTACACTGGCAAAAAAAAAAAAAAAGATTTCATTTCATGGCAGTAAAATGACCTCAAGGACCAAGAGGGATCTCACTGATCCTCCCTGAAGGACACCTGCTATGATTTCAGAGCTTCATAGGATAACCTGACAGGTGATTTACACGAAAAACAGCAGTTCTGACTTTCTTTAAGAGTGCAGTAATAAATGATTCATGCGAAGAAGAGGAGATGGTTCCCCGAAGCGAGACCTCCCAAAGCAGACAGCTGGACAGATTGGCTACAGAGGAACTCCAGCACGGCTCCCATGACGTGCACAGGTGAACGGAACAGACAAAAAAACACCCCAATCATCCCCAAGCCACCAACAGAAGAGTTGACGAAAGACTTCAGAAAACTGGAATGAGACATACTTTCACTTTTATTTCTGAAGAATGTTTTCCCAATAATAAACAGTTTATGTAAACGACTCCCTGAGCTGAGAGAGGAGCTGTTTCATGTTGGGAAGACGCTGAGCGCCAACTTGTTAACGCAAGAAAGAAAGAAAGAAAAAAAAACCAATTGGACTAGAAATGCGGCTGCCAAATGTGTTTATATAACCACACTTACTACAGTCCATTCACCTCAGAAGAAGAAAGTAAATCTTGCTGATTATGACAGGAATGTTGAAATACTTGGATGGGCTTCCCTCCCATGACAGGTCATAGGTCACTGCTCATTTACAACTTTCCTCTGCATGTGTGTGTGTGTGTTCATGCGTGTGTGGCGTGCATGTGTCAAGGACAAATGACTTTAATTTGTACGTGTGGTTACGCAAACCCTCCTGCGCACGTTTTTTTTTTTTTGTACAGGTTTGCAAGTCAATTTTTTGGGGAAGAGAAGTGAATGTAAAGTGAGTGAGTGAGTGAGTGAGTGAGTGAGTGAGTGAGTGAGCAGGCAGGGAAGCTCTTATGATCGGATCCAAATCCCTCTGAAATCCTCAAGCACTCCAACCTGAGAGGAGCTTCCACAAAAAGTATAGCTTTCATACCACAATCTTCAAGCCTTTCCTTGGACTATGTATCCCCCTCAAACACACACCACACACCCGGAGTCGGCCTTTGTGGCCTGTGAGAGAAGTAAATATGTCTTTTCAGCTGTCAGCCGATATTACCCCGAGTGTGTCTCCTGCGTCTGTCTGGTCTCCATGGATTCATCAATAATGTCCGCGCGAGATCCGACCTACAGACAGTCTGCAACACATCCTTCAGACAAAGACAAAATTATTAACACTGAGTGTTTAATAAAAAAGTTCAATATTAGTTGTGAGAAAACCTCTTGAACATGTACAACATAAATGCTCCAAGAGAAGGCTGCTTTCCTCTTGACTTACATGAAAATATCATTTGTACTTTAAATTCAATATGGGTTCGCCTCAGTAAACCACAGCAGTAAAAACACTGTTATTCTCCTTGAAGTACCCTTTTCTGTTGCATGCTCATTTTCATGATAAAGCGTGCTGTCAGCAGGTGGTTTGCTTTCCCACAGTTGTGTGATGAGAGGATATGTCTGCAATAACTGAAAAAAACCTACTGGCAATACAAAACCAGCCACTTATTCACATTATTCATGTTGCTTTTAGATACTGTAAAAAAAAATATTGCAAATCATATTCTCAGTCTGCATAAATAAAAGTTTTTTTCCTCAAACCTTCAAAGTAAAGCATTGAAAACTGCCTCTACATTGCAGAGTTATTCAATAGGGACTTCAATAGTTTAGGAGAGTGTTTCAGGTATAAACACAGTCATCATAAGGGTCTGACTGAAGGGGCATACATGCACGTGCATGCAACATATACCCACTTCTACAGTATGGAAATCCCATTAATGTTCACACATGAACATGCACGTAGGAGTTTTGCGATAAAAGGATAAAAGCCAAGAGTCTGCAGACTGGCTTCACATCTGCAGCCTGTTAAATATCCTAATGCTCCCAAACACAATGGCATGGGCGTGTGTGCGCGCGTGCACGTCCACACAAAATGGAAATTTTAAACAAGCTGCGTGGAGCCAATTGCTGAAGAATCCACTTAAACTGAGAAGAATTTACTCTCTTCCAAACACAATCCGGTGCGTGTTGTTCCCACAACTAGTCCACAGTTACTTACCGGAATCATAAAATCAGCAAAGCACTTTATACTCATTGACTCATATCCAGTCACTGTGTTTTTATTCTTCTTTTTGTATTTATTAATATGAGCCAAAGAAACTGACATGAGACAAGACAAAAAGCTAACATTGCAACAATGCCTTGCTGTTTCAAACCCCTAACCCTGTTGATCATAGATAGGTCTCCTCATTAAAAGTGGTAAATTAGGTGTACCACTTAATGCAATTAAATGTCAAGAGCAGAAACATACACTGACCACATACTGAGCTCAGACGTGATGTTTCTAATAATAAGTGTTGAAGGAAAACTGCGTCGCAGCGACTGTTTGACGCGCCGCGGTCACTTCAGTAACATCAAGTGAAATCACATCCAAGCAATCCTCCACAACCGGAAAACACATTTCAAAATAAAAGCATTAACAACTCAAAATATTATTACAAAAGACTGATACAGACATACCTAAAATAAATAAATATTTCAAAATTGTATTTGAATGGGTAGATGATCCCTCACTAATATTATTATAGATGGGTAAGTACTTTAAGCACCTTCATTTTCTAAAGACAGGAAGTGTTGTGCTGTTTTTCTCTTTGACTTGACGGCTGTGTGTAATTTAACCCCCCGTCACCGTGCCGTCTGTCACAGCTCCTCTGGACTTTATCCGAGCAGGACTGAGTCCCGGTGAAAGTTACGCACGATGGACGTGAAGCTCCTGGCAGTCGCGGCTGCTCTCACGGTGGTGATTTACACTCCTCCGTCACAAGGTAACTCGCTGTTTTCTCAGTTTTTATTATTAGGGTGTTATGTCAGAATTTGCGCAGCTGTTGATTAATTACTATCTTTCTGAACGATTTCTGAGAAGAAAAAAGAGGAGAACTAACTTTGCATTTTTAGGGTTATTCACAATTTAATCAAAAGTAGCTCGTTTAAATATTTTAATTTAAATATTTTTCATTATCTTCCATTTTCAAGAAATACTAATATTTCATTTACCACTAAATTAAAATAATTAATTTCACTTTAAAGTGTAAATTTATAAACAGTATTAGATTTTCAATTTCACTCGTGGTATTCTGATAGATGTGTGTTTCGAGAAGTGACGGAAAAACAAACATTTATCTATTTATTTATTCATTCATTCATTTGGCTGCGCGCAAACCACCAACAGACTCCACACGTGCTTTTCGGTGTAGGAGGAATTCCCCAGATGCATCCCTGATCAACACCCGCATTTATTCAGCCTTTTGTTTTCCTTTAATTATGCACATAGGGATCCATAGGAGCGAGCCTTGGCTAGTCTGCACGGCGACATCAGCCATGTGTCCCGAAGGTGTCACGTCCTTTTACCATAATAATACAGCTCAGGTGTAAAAAAATAATTAACATCAAGTTAAGTCTTTATCAGTTACTCACAATCGTCTGTTTATGTGAATAGTAGCCTGTCTCCTTCTAAATTATCTGCTGTGAAAAGGAAAGTCTGTTCTCCTCCTCCCCAATAACCAGTATTCGCTCTGAAACCACTAAAAAGTTTTTTATGCTGTTGTCAGCATTGTTGGCCTCGGTGAAAAGAGAATGTTGTCATGTAGAGGAGAGAGTGGGGGGAAAAAACAAAGAAAACATGCTTCTATTTATTTTTCCTCATTAATCAACCGTACACATCTCTGTGAAACCTGAAAGCGGAGCTTGTAATGGAAAGTATGCACATTCATCCTTAAGTTTAGGGACCACACAGCAGACAGTTGTGCGTGACAGACAGAGCGTGCTTCAGGACTACAAGTGTTAAGTGTTTGTATGTGAGCCCAAAAAAATAATAATCTTCTCAGCAGTAGGTGTTTATGGTGCCTAAGGTGTTGGTCAGCACTTTGGGTTTCATGCCATTGCCAGACTCTGACTTTTTCCAGAAAAAAAAAGAAAGAGAAGGAAAAGGCAGACTAGATTCAGGCAGACATTCCTGCATGTTTCATTCAACTTTTTGCTGTGTTCATTGACGTATTGATTGACTCAATATTTCTTGCTGTTAAATTAGTATTTCATTTTTCTTTTCTGCAATGACAAAAAAACCATCTTTCAGTTCCCGGAGAGAATAATTTAATCAGATCTGCTTTATTGCCTTCTGTAAACATGCTTTGTTTTGTGTCGCTGATGCTTATCTCTTTCTTTGCTTTCTCAGCAAAACCCATCAGCCTGGTGGAGAGATGCTACTGTCGCTCAACAGTAAACAACCTCCCAAAAGGCTACATCCGAGAGCTCAGATTCATCCACACACCAAACTGCCCCTTCCAAGTGATGTGAGTATTGTTTTTGTTTTTTTTTTCTCTACGTTGATTTCAGAGGCAGCCTTTCAAAGATGCACAAGTGTGGGTTTTCTATCTCAGCTTTATACGGACAGACAGGTTTATTTCATGTTGGACATTTCTCACCATCAATCTTCTAGGTGTGACAGGCCAGAGAAAAGATTTGTGCATGCATGTGTACACACACGCCCCTCTGTCAGTCTCCCCACATTCACGCCGAGCGAGACGATTTTACAACTGGCACATCCACGGGAAGCGGCCCGTTTGAGTATGAGTGAACTTGAGAAGAAGGCTGAACTTGGACAGTGTTTGGTTTAAACCGGAAAGAAATAATTGTGGTTTTTGTAATTGGGTTTGTTTTTCATTTGCTCTTCAGGCTGTGTTTCCCCCTCATACTGTGCGTACAACCTGAAGGTCTGATCTCGTTTATTGCTACAACTTGTGTGGAGGGAATTTACAGATGAAAGTGTGAGGCAACATGAGCACAGTGTGGTTTGGTACAACGGAAAAGAAACCGGATTGTTTTAATGTTAGCAGTGGAAAACAAGATTGCAAACACTTATGTACACACATTCAGAGAAAAATAGTTTTTCAGCTATTAAAAAACAGGAATGGAGCACTATGCCATCCCACATAAAAACATCTGACCCAGTGGTGACCCTTTTTCAAATAATCACAGGGTTACGCTGGAATTAAAACCAGCCTGCAGCAACATGTTGTCTAATTGACCGAAAAACTTACCCAAATATTTAGTGCGTCAATCAGGAGTGAAGTATGAGCAGATACACATTTTTCCATGAATAACTTTGATAGCATCCAAATTGAGGTCAAAGCGTCACTGCTTACTTAAGATACCTCTGTGAAAAAGAGCCCAGTGTGTGGTAGACTGACAGCAGGGCGTCGATTCAGCCTGTTTGATCACCAGCTACTCTGAAGAAACACAGGGGAGCCAATTTTACATAATTCACTCTCTTATCCCCTGTTTGGGTATATTTCTTGATGTAAATAAAAAAAAAAAACATGGTTCCCTTTTTCCTCAATAGCGCCAAACTGAAGAGCAACAAAGAAGTGTGTGTGAACCCTGAGATCCGGTGGCTGCAGCAGTACCTGAAGAACGCCATTAACAAGTAAGTACAAACACATCAGTCTGGTGTTGTTTGCTGCTAAGTCCTTTTCAACAGGTAACTTTATGGAACCATGTGTGATCATTTTAGAACATTCAGGTACAAAATGAAAAACTGCTAAAGCTAAATTGTGGACTTGGAAACAGATAAGTGTGAGAGTGGCAGCTCTTAATTACAGTCATATTGCAATTCACACTCTTACATGTTGGTACATGACTGAGCAAGTATATTAACTCCTTCCACGGGGAAAACGACTGGTTTGATGTGGGTTGATATACAAACACTTTGCAAGTTTAATTTCTGCTTCTGTATTTAATCATGCATGTGTGCAGAAGAGGATTACTCTTGAACATGCCTTTAATGTTATGTTGACGTCCTGCACTTATGTTCAGGCCGAGGTGTCAACTTTGAGCACATGAATACTTTTACTGGACGTTCATCATGAAATAAGTGGGAAGAATGTTTAAAATAGTCTCATTTTTTATCTGATTGTGCATCAGCATTGTAAAAAAAAGTAATATTGCATTCATTTTAAGTTGATTTTAAGCTGAGCTAAATGTGACTGCCAACATAAACAGTCTCCTTCCCTTTTGGAGGCAGGAGACGCTATGCTGGAAAAAAAAACAAAAGTGAAAAAAACCAAACTGGCACTATAAAGTTTATAGAAGAGATCAAGTTGCCATCTCTGTATACTTACATCTTTTCAAGCAAAGAAACAAAGGATGAACGGTACTGTGGCAGAAGATAAAAGAGTTTAGAAATGTGAAAGTAAAATAATGACCATGTGACGAAAACTGAACACACTCCTGTAATCAATCCGGCCTCCGACAGACAGCTTCAACAGCGACCTGCTGATCTGTTTGCAGTCATGCTGTCAGACGGTCTGTGGCGGGAATGTTTGTGGAGCCTGTGACTTTTCGAGGTGTGAAATAAAACCGTCAGCGAAGAATAGACCGTGGATGTTTATGAGAGATCAGTCTTCATATGTTTTTCTGTTCCACACACTGTCATGGAGAAGGAGCCATTTAACTTATTTACTGTAGATTCAGATACAGTTTTAACAAGCTGGTTATTTAAATCAGTCCTCTAAATCAGACTAAACAACACAGATAGTAACTTTCCTTCCTAAACTGAAATGTGGCAGCGTATTATTCCAGAGTCAATAACTGGACAGACCACCCGTGATCTAGTGTTTATTTGGTTAATATACACTACAGTGGTGTGTGTGAGCCACCATGCAACTGCACTGTGTTTTTGTAGAATATGTAGTCAAAAGGACTCAGATGATAAAGTCTTTGTTTAAAACTGAAACGAAACAAAATTAGATCTGATAAGATAGGATATGTAGCTTTTCACGTATACATTGAAAGTGTCGTATTTAGCTGTTTTTCCTGAGCTGGAATGGTGTGTATTTTCTGTATATGGGATCAGTAAAGTTTATCTTAATTGCTAGTCGAAAACATTTAAACCCAGCAAACTCTCAGCAGCTGTACTTTGACGCAACCTGGAACTGTGTCTTCTCAACATTTTAACAATCAAACACACATTAATTTTCAGTATTTTGTTCTATAATCAAGTAATTGCTAATCCAATTGGACATATATCGAATTATATATTTCTTCTGTTTTGTCACTTCAAGACATTTTAATTCTTATTTTTCATTGACAGACACCAAAATATACCTCAAGATCTGCCTTGAATGGTTAACTACAGCAAGGTTTGTCTTTTAAAAGTCCTCTCAAATTGATATTTTCTTTTACAGGATGAAGAAATCCAAAAAGGCCAACTAACAAACCTGAAGATTCCACCGACACATTACTGAAGATTTGGAATATCTTAACCGATATGAAACGTGATATGAGACCATTTGGTATGTTGTACAGCACTTATCCCAGCTACCAAGCTGCAGCCTCGTGCATGGAACGACCCCACAACTCAACATCCGTCCTACCGTCGTCTCCACCGTCACCACCCTCACCACCCTCCCCCCTCTATAGATATAAAAGACGTTATTAATGCAAAGTGTAATTATATGTGTTTGTTTTTTTTAACCATACTGTATATACTTTTTTGTTAATGGACTTAAATAGTAAAAAGCTATTTTTGAAGATTCTGTCGTCCCCTTGGCCTCTCTGTCATTCAGGAACCCATAAACCCCGGGGTCAAGGTGTTTAAGAGGGGCATGTAGGTCAACATGAGGATTTCTGCCCAAAAACACAAGTCAATATTTGTAAGCAGCGGAGGCCGATAGCCTGCTGAGCCAGAGAATAAGGATTTATTTTATCTAATCCTAAACATGGGATCTGCTTATCCCGATTGTCTGATTCTAAAAAGTCAGGAAACAATAAACAATATATAGTTTCGCTTTCTCAAGAACAAGTCAGCCCAAGTTAATTGGCAATGAGGAATTTCAGGGAAAGCCAGCCGCCCCCAGACTGAATATAAGATGTGCGCAAATCCTAATAAAAATGGCAATTATAGTGTTTTTGTGATGGAAATGAGGATGGTGAAAGAGCTCGAGCATTTCCTGAGCTGTTCTGCGGCTGAGATTATGCGACCTTGTGTTAACCGCGTCTGCCGTTTCATTCTTTTGTGAAGAGCCGAACATCTGGTCCCCAAACAGTTTTAATTGAGCGGCCAATGGGTTTAAATTTACCGGAATCACAATGTTGTGTCGGCTACACAAGAGACACGGAGAACAAATTGCGATGCTCACAGTCAGAGTTTTTAGAGGTCCAACTATATCAGTGTAAGGTCATTAGATTTGGTCTCCAAGAGTGAATGCCCATTCCACAGAATGGCGCCCAACAATGAGGAAAACAGTCACCACATCAGAAAGTCACCGCTGTGCTGACGCTGCAGTGGAGAACGTAGTACAATAATGTCAACTAGCCGATGATGTGAACATCGACAGTCATCATACAGACAACAAAGCACTTTATAACTGATGTATTCATGTTTTTAGTGAATTTACTAACTGATCATTAAGTATATCTTTTGCTTCTTTTTTTAATGTTTATTGTTTCTATTTTTTTTTTCAAGGTGTTTTGCTCAATTACGTTTTGAATCCTGGGAAATGTGTTCCTTTGCCATTTGTGAAACTAAAGTTTTATTTTTGTACTCCTTTATACAATTAAATATTAGATCCAAACATTTCAGTGAAGGAATTCTGCTCTCACTATTGCCATGTAGCATTTTACTGTAATCTGTATACAGCTGGTGAGTAAAAAAAAAAAGAAAATCTAAAAAAATGTGATGGTTATTATTTCAGTGTATATGTTACTGTATTTGTTAAGAGCCTTTTCGACATGAATGATCACTAACGTGTAAACATATACACACTATTTATTTAAGCAATTCTATATTCCTATAGCCAGCTCCAGGATTAACACAAACACACACACAGCTGCCGTAATCTCACTGTACTGCTGGGTCAGTGGGTAAATTCAGTTCTTTGATGTGAGAACATGTGTTTGGCTTTACTCAGAAGGGTAAATGAAAGGCAAGGACAGCGTTCCTGCCCGCTATTTAACTATTAACTCAACAAGCGACCATTGGGAAAACATTAGGGCTAAAAGGGATGAACTTTTAACTTCCCTCTCAGAGTGTAATGTGAAGGCGAAGCGCGGTGGCGAGTGCAGTGCTCGCTGTGTGCTGAGTGAAACATCAGGGGGAGATAATGGGATACGAGTGGCGGTTCACAGTGCAATTTCGTTCACTTAGCAGCGTTTTAACCTGTTTAAATAAGAGAAAAGCAGCAGCGCACGTTTGAGCAGCAGTAGCTCTGGCATTTAGTTTTCAATTAATCAGTTATCACTGTATTAATCTGCAGGAATCTGCATGTAGAAACATATTTTGAAGCAAAGCAGTTTTTTTGTGTATTGTTACTTCTAATATCCTCATAGCAGAAAATGTGCATCATTTGTGGGGTCATTATAAACATTCTGCTCTCACAGTATCTGAGTTAAGTTTTCATACAAAAGGTTTACATATGATGTTATCACTAACTTTTTACCCTTTTCTGTTCCATTATCATAGATTGATGAATGTATGCTGCACATGACTAATGTATCGAAGTGGCACGCTCTCTAATAAAAGCAGTTATTTGCAATAAGTTCATAACTGGTATTCTTGGGACCACCGCCAACACCCACCAGTTAAACCACGCAGGTGTTGTGACTGGTGCCATGGAGCCCGAGGTGTCGTTAAGATTGAATTTAAAAGGTTTTTTTCCCCTCATGCTTTTACGTGCACATTACATGTACTCGCACATGGAAAGTGCAGAATGAACAAGTTTCAGAATGATTCTTGTAAAGCTAAGCTTGTTACGTCCGAGGAATAAAACGACTTCATCAAACTGGTACAAAGGGAAAGTCTTCATTAAGCAAGAGGCTCGGAGAGTAAATGAGACGTGTTAAAGCTCTGATGTATCTTTACTGAAGCAGAACGGCATAGTTGTACTAATAATGGTTTACATCACAACTCTATAAAGCACCGTGTTGGTACTGGAGACCAGCTGCCCAGCTCAAATAAACACGCTGCGCCCATTGTGCTTCACAAAATTCATTATCAAAGGCAAACAGAGATCAGCTGATCCGTCTCAGGATGGAAGTCTGTGTCAGAAGACTTTCTTTCTTAAAATTCAGTGAGATATTGTGAAATTATTCAGAAAAAAAGACCTAACAGGCCACACAGCCCCTTGTTTTGAGCTGTACATTCAACGCTTCTCGAAGAATGAAAAATGTCAGACAGGAAACAACATATGAAATTCATGTTCCGCATTGCCTCAAAAGGCTTTCTGTGTTTTGGCGGCCAACCACAAAGTCAGATGAAAAACTGACACCTTGACAAATCTGTCATGTGAAAAGCAACGGATTACATAAAAATAAGACGGGCAGAGTGTGTGCGCTCATTTAACATACTGTAATATGTTCCCTGCTTGTTTGGCTGTAAGAGCTGCCAGATGTGCAGCCAGTGAAACTCCGCTTAGCGGTTATTCATCATAAAAAACTCAGCTTAAAAATATGATATATATGTGAGACTGTGTGTGAGAGAGGGACGTGAATGCCATAGAAAACCACTTCAAGACGGCCTCTTCAACTTGTCTCCTGAAGACCAAAAATCAAAAATACTACAGTGTGATAAACCCAGGAAATCTTCATTGTGTGTGTGTGTGTGTGTGTGTGTGTGTGTGTGTGTGTGTGTGTGTGTGTGTGTGTGTGCGTGTGTCAGTCAATATGCATATTGACTGACACTTTAGAACACACATAACAATTTAAATAATTCTCAAAGCTTTGCCATCATGCAAAAACATTCAGGGATGACGGAAATGGCCTTGTGGAGTGTATATAAGGCGGTCAAACCTACGAGTAAAGTTCAGCTGCACAACAATAATCTCTTGAAGGGAAATTAAAAGTCTGCTCATTACTCGGCAGCTGCGATCTGAAAGTCATTATTGTTTGAACTGGGCAGGATGAGGCTGCAAAAAGGTCATTCCTTTAGAGTAAATGTGCTCGGTGGTTTGGTGCCATTTTTGTTTTTTGTTTTTTGTTTTTTTACATATTTCCAGTGCAAAAGTCAGGGGAAAAAAGTGAACACTTGTACTGACACTTAAACCGGCAGACACCATCTATTTACATATTCTTCTGGAAACATTTTCCAAGGACACAAATATTTACAAAAAATTCTGTTCTTTCAAAGATAAACTTAACTATTCCTTTGTTGATATTTTACTAACTAGCACAACAATTATGAAACCTTGATACAGAAATCCACTTGGAAACAGAAACTACTTAAAACAAGTTTTTAATCACAAATAAAAGTCTGTTCGATACCTCTTGGCATATTTCAATTATCTATACTAAGTCCAAAAAGTGAAATAAGTTAATAATAATAATAATATTTCTGGAATATCACTCAATGGCATAGTTTTATTTTCCAGTTTACAAGGACTTCCATAAGTGCCCGAAGAATGAAAATGAAAGCAGTAATCATGAGTAAACAAATGTTTAATGAATATTAAGCTCAGAAGATCTGGTCTCACTAATACCTTATATACTGAGCAGATATTTTGCCTGTGGAGCTGACTCCAGCCTATATGCAGCGTCTGTCTGACAGGAGGCCAGCAAATACAGGCTTTTTGTTTGTTTTTTTCTCCATTTTTAATCATAGTCGACAAGCAGATGTTGCTAATCCTCCAGCACTGCCACAAATACCCTAAACAAACTTTACTCTGATTCTTTCAAACTTAAATCCTTGGAGAGGTTGGTGTACGACTCTGGGATGTGTGTATCCACAGCCTTACCGTCTTGAAGAGAGTGCCCCTCCTGCTCCCCTGTTCTGTTGTTATAATACGCCTTCACCCCTCCCCGGCCCAAACCCGGACCAGACCACTGTCCCGAGGCGACGAGTCCACCAAGCCGCTGCTCCCCGGGGGAAACATTAGCAGAGTCGTAGCTGCTCTTGTATCAGATGACCCGTGGCACATTTCCACGAATCAAGTAATGATTTGTAAATGACTTGTTGATTGTGCAGATGGGGGCACTGAATGTTGCTAAATGCCGTAACACTGCCAGTGACCCACAATAACATTAATCATAATTATGACAAAATGACTCAGCTGAACGTCTTCAAGGAGTCCGGCGCCGTGGCGGATGTTGAAAGTGTCCAAAACGCAGTGTGTAACATTAGCGTCATGTGTGTCTGTTTGTGCGTGAATGGGACGCTAATAGAGGGGCCTCCGTGAGTGCTTTAAATGGCCCTCCTGCAGTCTCTCCACCTTTCATGTGCTAATAACGCCGAGGTTATGATCCTCAAGACCGTCCATCTCCACACGTATGTTTGCCTGGATGTGGGGCCTTCCTCCCAAATAATAATACCAGCTCCAGGCCCGGATTCCCTGAGAGAGAATCTGTTTTTCAAAACCAAGAAAAACGCTGCGAGCTTTCGGGGAGTGAGGTGTGAATGAGGCACAAAGGAGTGGCGCACTCAGGAGACAGTGGGAGGCCTCAGTCTGTGGGGCCCAGAGGAGCTGAAACACTACCAACTTTAAACCTCACCCACATATGACAGATTGAGTTCCCCTTCGTCTCCATTCCTTCCAGGATTAGCGCTCTCGCCCTGACTGGCTGATCTATTCACCAACCTTCAGCAAAGCGTTTGTTCAATGATGTCCCACCGTATGTGGCTCTGGCTGCTGTGTGACACCCAGCGGAGAGGAAACGGGAGAGTATTAAAGGATATGAGTATCTATTAAAAAAAAAATGAAACAACTACGTTTTTATTATCTGGAGACGAAGCCGATACAGTGTACTCACCACGTCTCCGTTTTTTCGTCCCCCTGAGGGTTACCCCTGTAAAGACCCTTGTGTTGGCCTGCAGTGTGACTCAGAGGCTGAGCATGTCGCCCATATGCAGCAGACAGGGAGGTCTGATTCCTAATACCATCGACCCGCATTGTTCATCGTCAAACCATTTCAGAAACAAACTAGCGTCAGCTCTACCCACAATACATCTGATCAACATTTTTGGTGTAGATGATATCCCACACACAATTGAGATTGTCTTTCTTCCGTCAGGTATTTGGTTGTGCCGCTATGACCTTATTCCGAAGCCTTCAAGGATTGTTTAAAAGAGCTTAACCGCGTGAAAAACACATTTTTCAAACATAGGCTAGCTCGTTACACACAAGACATTTGAGAAAAAAGTTAACCTGGATCATGAGTGAGAAACACCATAATTTTTAAGCTCTTTGACGTATGTGAGATCAAATGCAAGGCAAGGGATGAGGCAAGGCAGATTATTTACGTAAATAGTATCATTGAGAAACAAGGAACTCCACAATTCTTTACAAGGGAATAAAGGAAATACATGGAAAGAAGGAGATTAAGAGTCTTGAATGATTAATGATATGAAAGACATTCAAACAACGTGATTAAGAAAACCATAAGTGGAGTAAAAGTTAAGTCTATGGTTTATTGGAAATCCTGAGCGATACTAGTGTTTTAAGGCCCAGTTAAAAAGAAGTGTGTGTGTCAGCAATCCTCATAGACCACATGTTTGAGAATCAGTGTTGTCTTTCAGTGCTGCTCCTCATGTTTTCCTCTAAAAAATTAGTGATTCATCCGATCAGAGAAAGAGCTGACTAAGTGCATTGAAAAGGGTCTACTAATAACCAAAAAGCTATTTCTTGCAACATCATGAACACATGTTTAAGGAAATAAGAATAGCCTTTCTACTTTTACTCAAGTCACTGGCCTCAGCAGACTCAAATCACACACTGAAAGACCGGCGGTACAAGACTATTTCACATGATAAAGATTGCAGTTCCAACTTATTTTTTGGCCTTCTACAACTATTCCCCAGATGTCGGTATAAAAGAACTCGCTGGAAAAGCACATCATGAAAGAAATATTGTGAGTCGTGGAGATCATCCACCGCACAGTTCGCCTTGGCCACTTGCTTCTATCTATTTGGCCCATTTTACGAACTCTTCCTGGAATCAAAGCTATTGTTAGAGGAGAACATGGCCTCATAGAGCAACTAGCTGTCTGTTGCAGTTTACGCACACACACACACTCACACACACACAAAACATCAAACACAGTCGAACAAAGGCTTTCTAATATCCAGACTGAAAGGAATTCTCTATCAATCTGTTATGAATTGTGCGATACATAAGGAAGATCTTGTAAGTTGACTGTTTATTTCTGGCGTCGCTAAGAAGGGAAAGAACTTGAGTTTCTGATGCTTAATAACACAATGAAACTCATTTTCCCACCAGTTCAAGTTTGTCCCGTCTCTAACAAGCGCGATTGCAACATAACCATCGATTGCAGCGAGTTTCTCACAAGTTTCGGTTTTAAGACTTCAAACTGCAGTGTCCCACTTGATTTACGAGAGCGAGTGCTGAACTTTAGTGTTACAACACAACACTGTTGTGCTCGCCAGCTGAAGTTGGACATTGACAAAGAAAGATCTGGCATGGCTCCTGTCTTTAACAGGCTTCAGATGAGTGTTTCTCGTTCTTCGGTTGTTTCCTGAAAGCTTACACATCAAAATGGAGTGCCTGAAACTGCCTGGGTAGAACCCAGCTTTGATAAAATGGTAAAATGTTTCTTTGTGACAAGTGAAAAATATCTTTTTTTACATGTACAAGGTCTGTGTTCACTCGCATCAGGACCAAATAAAAAAGCACAAATGCAATGATTTAAAAAAAGGAAAGACAGGAGTGGAAAGATCTGAAAGATCTGTAACAGCTGCATCTGGAGCTTAACAAGGCACACTGACACAGCTGGGAAACCTTAAAAACAGAAAGATTAATATACACTGAAGAAACTCATATATCTCATGCAGAATACTAAATATAGCTAATAACAAGAAGACAACAATGCATTCTTACATGAACCATAATCACTCAAAATGTTTTTGATCCACACTCAGAAGAGAATAAATAAGCTAATCAAACCACCAGAGTTCATTCAGAACAACTTTGAACATGCTGATAAAAACCACTGTGTGTAGTGGAGAGCCTTCTCGCCCCCCATGGAGGAACCCAGGTTTGATTTCAGGCAGCGCATGTACAGGTTTTCTTTTTTTCTTCTGTTTATTATTTACTCGCCACAGAAACATGTTAAGCCAGGTTGCACAGTGTGTGCATGATTGTCTCCATGTGCTGTTAATGATGAAATAAAGATTAATTTAGGGGTGATCTTGCCTTTCATTAAATGTCACTCAGTGATAAACAATATAAATCATAGCGTCTTTTAATTATAAACTGCAAAGGAAAGCACAAATATTTGAACTGCTAAAATGCAGTTTAGAATAAAAATATAATCAATGAAAAAAAATATATATTTTAAAAGTTGGCTTTCAAGGCAACTTTCAAAAGACGACACGGATGAACCTTCACTTATTTCATACCACATTTTTTTGTGGTTCGCTCAAGTTCTTTGAAAAGTTGACTTGGATCCAGCCCTTGGATCCGTTCAGACAGTCCAGTTACGCAAATCATGACTAACCTAATTTATAAAGTCACACAGAAGACGTGCAGATTTATCACAGAATATAAGTAAAATTCTGTTGGTGGCATCGCGTAGCGTCAGTTCTTTTTGGTTCTTGGTCTTTGACTGTCTTACTTTGGTACACCACCACAGGTCAATGTCTTAAACTCTCCGAACACAATCCTTTATGTTCCCAATGTAGCAATCTGAATAAAACTAAGCTGGTGGCACATGCGTCTTCATGTGAGTTAAATATCTTCCTCCACCTGCAGCTAAGCATTGAATTATGAGCTGTGTCTTCTCAGGCTGTCACATCCATTTGAAATGGCTTGATTTTCTCTTCGGGGTTCTTCTCCTTACAAACCACAGCCAGACAAGTTGTGTCGCTGAGTTTTTGGTAACACTTTACTTGAAGCCCCTCTTTATAACACATTATAAGTAGTTATAAACACTAATACATGATCACAATGCTTTATAACTCACTATACAGCAGTATACAGCATAGGATTAAGGTTAGGGTTAGGGTTAGGGTTAGGGTTAGGGTTTGGTCCTGGCATTGTGATCATCTATGAATGTTTATAACTACAGCTACACATGTTATAATGGCATTATAATGCTTTATGAATGTACTTATAATGTGTTATGCAGGGGGGCTTCAAGTAAAGTGTTACCGAGTTTTTCAAGTGATTAGCGCCTGCACTGCTGGCCTCTATTTGGTGCCTCGGTAGAAAAAAAATGTGAATTAAGTAAAAGTCTTTTGACTTCAGTTGTGGATGGCTGAAGATCTGTTTCTGCTTTTAATAAGGAAAGTTCCATTAGAAGAAAATAATTATACAGCGAGACTCCAGCATCAATCAGAGGCAACATCTTAAAAATCGTTCAGTTTTCAAAGATAGGACCCCCACAGTCTCAACTCTCATCATGAAGCAGCGGGACGACGGGTGATGGAAGCAGGGGGAAGGCAGGGTATCCTGGATTATCATCCATCCAAAATGTAAGATTCAATTCCTGCATAAGAATGACTCCCGTCCATCTGTCTCCAGTCCCTCTCAGGGATGTGAGTCACGCTGATTCCACCTGGATGCTCAGCGGAAAGCGAAGAATTCCTGTGGAATTGGCACACAAGTTCACAAACAGCAGGGTCGTGAAACCTTTTTCCAATGATCATTGGAAAGTTTTCAAGCAATAAAAATGTTTATGGAAAGTTGTTGGTAGTTTCTCACAGTCTTACGAGCTTGCCAGAAGTGAGCAAACTTCTTCTTGGGGCAAACAATACTATTTCCCAACACTTATTTTAACATGAAGGCAGACAGCAAAGACTGTGATTGGTCCACATGTGACATATTCTGTGTATGCTCTGCAACCGTGCTGCCAAATTCCGGTTAAAAATAGGAACTGCATGTTGCATATATTTTATTTTTGCAAAAATATGGTATCATCAGAATTTAGGAATAAGGGGGGAATTCCAAATAAAATCTGACCTCAGACCTCGATTGGCTTTTCCGACGCGACCAGACCCCTGATACGTCTGACACAGAGCCAATAGTGGACTGTTTGGATTGTGTTGATTGCAGCTGAAAGTGATGGAGGGTTCAGTAATCCTGCCCCATTAATTCATGACACATCCGTCCAACTTCTGGGCTGCTGGAGCTGATTATGAGTAAAAGCCGCTGACACCCTGGACAGGTCAGCAATCCATCACAGGACAAACAGAGAGAGACAGGCGAACCCACATTCACACAAATAGACATTTTCAGTGTTAACAATTAACAATAATTACATGTTTTTGTACTGCTAGAGGAACCCGGAGTACCAAGAAACGCTCCTCAACAGGGATAAAACTGTGAGGTGAGAGTGCAAGTTCATTTGAAAATGAACTTTCTACTCAGAGTTCCACCCTATATTCTAAATATTTTGCAGTGTGAAGCGGACAGTTATATCACCTCAGCATGAAGACATGATATTTCAACAAGCCGTCTCTGTTCAAGTATGAGAGTGCTGCACTTAATGAGAGACAAATATTTCCTCTAGAAAGTCGAAAAACGAAAGCATTTGAGCCATTCCCATTTTTTGTAAATCCTCGTTTTGTTATAAACTAAAGGAAGGCTGTAGATAAATCATGTCCCCACCAAATTTATATGAAAATAAGTAGATCAACAAGTCTCATGCCTTCTCTGTGAAGGGAGCTGTTCTCACCAAATGGTTGGCGTCTCTCTATCTCTCAGAAACTCACAAGACGGTTTTCAGGTCAATTACGTCAGAAATGACCACCTTCTCTTCTGGCATAAACACATATACCCACATGCATGTCAACAGTGTGCTTTCCACCTTCACAGGGGCCTATGGATTACACACTTGTGGGCAAATCTCTCTATTCTCTCAGTGTTTAATTCAGTCTCGTGAGCGGAGCCGCTGCGGTTTTTATTTCGGTGCAATACGCAGTTCATTTCAGACATGGACCCCATGCTGGGTTTTTATTACTTACATCCAACCATCAAGAGATAATAAGAAAATGACTGTTGTCAACATGTCAGGAATGACATTTCAAACACAATCAAGCTGACGCTGAAGTGAAAGCCGCGGTTACGATTTGTCAAAACATAAAGTGAAACAAAAGAATCAAAATTGACAAAACAGCCTTTTATGTGTTTTATCACTGACAGATCTTATATCACATATTTGTCTTTATCCTTGTCTCTTTACATTATTGGCTTTGCTGCTCAGAAATGGTGGGTTTGGTGAGAGTGATGAAGTGGGCACCTCAATATACAATGCATGTTGTTTTATATAAAAAGAAAAATCTTCCACAAATTTTTTTTTTTCTTTTACATGAGACAAGATTCTTGAGAAATTAATTCTTGAATTTACATTATTATGGAGTGTAATCCCAGTAAAACCTAAAAATGAAGGACAGATAGAGGGCAAGCTGTCAGTTCCTTGCTGTGGAAATGACATAATTAGATTTTGAATAATTAGAATTATAATTAGTAGCAGTAAAAAGAAAACACCAGGGAATTAAAACCAAAGACAAAAAAAAAAAGATATGTGTAGATAAACGAAGAAGCACTTTGTAATTCAGATTTTGAAAAATATATTTACCTTCTTGTGTTGGTGCGCGAGAGAAAGACATGAGTGTTGTAATTTTCTCCGGGGTGAAAGGGCATCTCTCACCTTCTCAGGCCTGCTAATTTCACTCCAGAGAGCGAGGCCTTTATTGCAGCTCCATTCAGTAATTACTCCACAGTCCAGAAAATGCTTAAGGTTACATCCATGTTATCCTTCCCCTCCTGCCCCCTTGGGTGGACCTGGAAATTGCTCGGAGTGCTCTTCCTCACAAACTCATTACTTTGGCTCTCGGCGTATACGCTCAGTGTTTATATACGGCACTTATGAATGCGAAACTGGATCTAAATTGTGCTGTACCAACAGAAACGGTCAACAAAGTCTATCCTCATTTTACCTGAATTCTGATCTTCCATGAGGTGCATGTGGGATTTTAAAAAAGAAATACCTGTCTGGATACTTTCTTCTTCTTCTTTTTTTTTCATTTGGCGCCCTCCAAATTCAAAATCAAAACAGTTGTGTGAAAGTGCATCTCATAGTTCGGCTATGACGGTTTTTCCCAACACTTGGTACCCAATAAAGCGTGACATTTCCCACATAGCTTCAAGGGAGTCATTAAAGTTCTCAGGCTGCATTTTAAAAGTGTTTGCTGCTGATCCAGTGATAAAAATTGTGCAATAATTAGAAAGCCAAGGCTCAAATTACAAGACGACCACAAGGCCGGTTTACAAGTTAAAATGTAGCATGCTAGCACGCATGTGTTCCATGTTGGCTGGGGTGCGGTTGCATAAATAAGATTTTCGATTTGCATGAATCCGAAAGCACAACTAGAGAGGACAAATGAATTTAAAAAACTTAAAGGTGCAAATGCCAAATAAAGCCAAAGTTATGGGGTTTTTTTTTTCTTCGGTCCAAAACCTTGTATTTGAGGTTTGGCATTGAAAGCAGACAGATGGAAGCCATGGTCATGTAGACATTAACTGTAGCACTTTAAGTCATTAAATAACTGTGCAGAGATTCACAGGCCGCTAGAGGAAAGCTACACGGCTGATCAATGTAACCTCAACATGTTCCCTGAAGACATACTTTTAATTCAAGTCTAAATATTGGGATTCCTTTGAACAGTAGAACACATGCGAATAAGCAAACGGAGAGGGGAACTTAAGTGTGATTCAAGATGCTTTCAGCACAAAGCACTACAGTGGACTTTGGGCAAATTGGCTCACTGGCAATGTTTTATATCAGGAATAAAAGTACTAAGTGCTTTGTGAAACTGAGAACTGCATTTTGAAATTGATCTTTGGCAGACTTTTTGAAAAACTGTCCATATATCTTCCTTTTGTTGTACTGAAATACCAAGAATCGTCCACTCAGGGAGACTCAAGCTGCTCTTGCAAAAACAGTCTCATATCTCTGAGATCTGAAATTCGTTCATTGTTTGCTCTTACTATGGTGCTCCGCAAGCAAACGCATCAATTGTTCTGTGACAAGCAAGAAGAATTGAACTACACTACAAAAATAAGAATATTACTTTCATTCAGGGAAATAATTCACAGGAGGCCTTATTGGTCAAACTGTGGAGAAAAGGTCAGGAAATGAATTGCACCACAGAGGATACATTTCTAACTTTGTTTTGTCCTCTAATGTTTTATTTCAACCAAGAAATTTTATTTTGCTTTTTATTTCAGGGGAAAATCAGCTGGATATCCCATCATCAACCCAACTACAGAACCAAATGTTTTTTTTTGTCAATCTAAATATATTTTTATCAAATGTGTTGTTTTATCTACTGAAGCAATGATTCAAGCAACAATCGATTCGTTCCTTCAGTGATCTGAAACCTCAAGCGTGAGTCATGAGTTTGAAAGAAGCAGACGTTTGGCTGATTTACCAAAAGAGATCACACACTGTGGTTGGAAGAGAGGGCGAAGCTTCTAAATTAAGTTTAGATTGTTCTCTAACGATTGCTTCCTAATTCAAGAAAACAAATTCAATAAATTTTGACAGGAGAAGTTCCATTCAGTTTGTGGTCCATTGTGTTTTTCTCACATTAGTATTAATACATGCAGGATTAGTAAAATAGGCTGTAATTCATAGATTCCAATAAAAAAATAGCACTGCGCTCGCTTCACAGGACAGTTCTGCTGCTCATCCCGGGCTGAGGTCAGACAGTGAAGAGCAGAGTAAATCAAAATCAGGTGAAAACACTGACAGATTGCTAAAGCATACAAACTACTGCTCTAGAAATGACCTGCACAACTTCAAAGTGCTGCATGCTGTTGCCTATTATAGACACATTTACGAAGCCACATGTCCATATGTGCTGCGTTGCTCTCGCCCCTCATGTCATCTACGTTCCTGCAGCCACGGCTGTGGGGAACTTGGGAGCAGGAGTCACTGTTTCTCCAGAAGAATGAGCTCTCAGGGGAGGGATGGTATCTGTTAAAACAGATATTCAGTTTGTTATTTCACCTCCAGGAGGGAGAGTGTCTTGTTTTCAGATGTGGCTGCAGGGGGGCTGGCGTGGACGTTTATTTGTCTTTCTCACTGACAGCGGTTGCTCTCCGTCACTGAAGTTTAAGTCTGAAAGACCTCTGCCATTGATCATAATCCAATAAAACATCAACCACAGATGGTGATAAACGCCATGAGCTAATGCCCCTCAACAAGCTGCGAGGACAACTGAGGACATTCACAAGGGAGGCGATAACTTGAACTCACTGAGGGTCACAGACCGGGAATAAAGTGTATGATTGCTAATAGGCAGCCTTCCTAATTGTACAAATTTGTCCGAACTCATTTTACACTTAATGGACTATCACCAGTCTCCTGAAGGTAATCCTGAAATACGTTCTCCGTGGCTGAAAATCCTCCGCTTGGACTAAATTAGATTTATGTGATGTGCTGACAGCTCACAGGAAGAGTGACCCACTGCGCCAATTCAGAGGAAGGAACGCTGGAAATAAATTTCAGATCAGGTCATGTAGCTGTGGTCTGAGACTCAATCACTCCGGCTTCAGTTGTCCTGTTTCATTTCTGCCATCGACAGCAAAACACGCAGCAAGGATTCAGGTGAAGTTTAGGAAATGTTCACGCCGAAGGACACAAAGTGGCTCATTGTCTGGAGTCCTGCCCTGCCTGAGAGACCTGTTAAAAACCTGACCAGCCGACCGCTCTGGACCTTCAGGCTCGTTTCATTGGCCGCATTAGAGAGGATGTTTAGATGTCGAGTCTCAGGAACTCCAATCCCTTCAGGGAGAATTGGCAATGCGTGACCACAAAAAGCGCACTGACCTCTGACCCTTCAGAGGGGCTCCGAAAACAGGGAGAGCACTGGTGCATTCGCACATAAAGACACACATTAATGCATACAGAGAGGACGGGATGGCGAGGCGCTGAGGAGGACGGGCAGCAAAGGGCAAAGCGGAGCCGAGCAGGAAGGCTCGAGTGTGGGCTCCAATAAGTGTCAGGAATAATAAAGAAGGGCTTAAGAGGTTTTAGCGGCTGTTGTTGGATAACAGCAGGACAAATGAGGGGTTCTGTCTACCGGCAGCACTTGGCTGACCCCAGCTGAGTCAACAACAAGCCACGAGAAATCTGGGTGTACCTGAAGGGGAGGAGAGCGAGAGGAGGCTGCTCCTTCTCACATGTGTGAAAAAAAACCCTTCTCATCACAGATAACGGCGACTCTATCTGCCTTTCATGCCGCGCTAACAGTGAAATAGATGTGTGAGAGAGGAAGTAATGGGATCCAGGTGATTATGATTTAGTATTCTTATCTGTTTTCGCTAAACATAAATTTCATTGTTCAAAAAATATCCAACAGTTATGCAGGGATATATCTTCACATGTGAGTTAAGAGAGATGTTAAGAGAAATGTTGTATCCAACATTTTAAAATGTTGAAACTTGTAAATGTGAAATTTCATTGAAAATAGAGGTGTCAAACATGAATCCAACAGGCGAAAGTCATCATGCAAGATGGTTTAATCCAGTCCTCCATGGATGATACAGAATACCATAAAAATAACTCAGTCAATAACTTCCTCACTGGGCTCTGCAGGGGTTTTCTGGTTGTTATTATTGAGTGGGATGTTCTTGCATTTCTTTGCACAAAAACAAAAGGAAACCTTAGAGTATTTAAGAGAAGATTATTCAAAAGTTACGGGATCTTTTCTACTTCAGCTGAGTTCAAAGGAAGCTGTGTGTGTGGCCCCTGAACTGAACTGAACTGGGTTTGACACTTCTGATTTAAAGGGTCGCTTCACAACATGACACAAAATAAATGCTACTGCTATATGTATGGTTTTTAAAGCTTCCCTTCAAAAAGTTTCAGAACAATGGTTGTGGGGAAATACAGACTTTGAATAATATTTAATGCGACTAAAAAAAATAAATAAATCTGTTGAAAAGAGTCAAACTTATGATAACGTAGCATTCAGTATGATCCACTGTTTGGCCAAGAGAGGGATTTAAATATTGATAACATGTGGCTATTAAACATTTGGCCGCTGGAAAAACAGCTGGTCAGCTTCATTTAGCACATTCACCGGAGACAGAACGTTCTGTTCAATAACAGAAAAAAACTAAAGCGAGCGTTTTAGGGAAATTGGTTTTATGCAGGAGTGTTAATAGACCTGTTGATGGATCAGTTTGATGCCAAGTCGGGAGGATGACTGGGAATAAATGAAGATCCTACTGTTTCCTAGAGAGGTTCAATCGAATTATCACATTTTATTTCATTATTTAACGGTCATCAAAGCACATTAATAACCCAACTGAGCCATCTGATCTATATCCTTTGTATAGTTTTAAATCATTGAAAAGTAGTCCAGATAAAACACCTGTTCCGTTGTTCTGGACCAATCCTCAATCAGGTGGCAGTTTTCCAGTTTATTTAACTTGTCACAGAATCAGCATCAGAAAATGTTTCTGGGACTGTTTCTCTTTTTATTGTGCGGCAAGCTGTCAAAGCAGCCGTGAAACCTTCCCTCAAGGAACAGTGGTGATGAACAAGTGCTTATTGAAAGCTGGAAACCGGCACCGCGTGCCAGTGCTGTGGAGCCATGAGGCTGTCCTGACAGGACAGCGCTTCAGCTCTTTGTTATTAATTGACAGACGGGATAAGAAGGATGTATTAGATCACATGGCACAGCAACAAGAAGGAAGACGAACGTCTGGGTTTTATTTCAATGGGGGCCCAAAAGCTGTCAGCTTGGCTAAAAGTGTTTTGCATCCAAATAACAGATGTTTGAAGTAATGTTAAATCAGCTGCTTTTTTTAGAGACTGTCAATCAAGCAACACATGATGTGAAGGAAAAGCGTCAGTGCTGCTGAACACATCGGACCTCAAAGGAGTGAAAGCACAGATAACTAAATACATATGAGCTGTAAGTGCCCTAATCTTTGAGAATTATTCATTTTTTTGAGCGTGGGTTCATAGCAACAACAACAACAAAAACATTAGATGTGATAAAAATCGTATAATATTATTTGAAATCAGTAATGCTCTCAAGGCTGCTATAAATGTTTGCCTCCTCATGACCTCTGGCTGGTAGCAGTCATTTAACAAAACTTGCATTTTCTCATTAATTTGTGTTAATGCTACAGATCTATTTTTGTGCTCGGCTTGGCTCGCACTCTGCGCGTGATGAGCCCGTAACTCTCTGTTTCCATCTTAGGACGTCTCTGCTCTCTCATTTTCAACCACCTGATTATGCTGCTCTGCCAGGGGAATGTTCACAGTACGGCGGGTCATTCCTTTGTAATGAAACATGCTGACCTTGCTGAATGAAAACACCCAGAACGTTTCCTTTGCTCAATGTCACCCTCAGGGCCGCACATCATCCGCGTTAACACTTCAGCTGCAGCATCTACACCGGCTGTTACGCTGCACTGACAAAATATGGCAGCAATAAAATGCTAATCCACTCTAAAATATTGTAGAGTTTTTTTGATTATTTAAAAAGAAAGGGATTAGGTGCTTGGTGCAACATCAGACGAAACATAATGTGGATGGAAAAGTGGTGAACCAGTAAATATAGATGTGTGTTTACGTGCAGCAGGAATGTGGAAAACCTTTTCCACGAATTTTATTTACATTTTGAAAAGCTGTCCTGCAGTTTCTTGTTGTTCCAAGCGTTTCTGTTTTGCTTTATTTCGTGCACCGCTGCCCCTGACGCGGAGTTCCCCTGCATGTCCACTCTGCATTGTCACAAACATGTGGCCAGATAACGAGACCCCCATTAACAGGGACCGCGACTTCCCTCAGGATATTTCAGAGCCGTTTCTGGACAATAAAACACGCTCTGATGCAGGAAGCGCAATAGATTGTGTTGAAAAATGACAGTCGCAAAGGCGTGACCTGGAGCGATTCATATCAAAGACAGATTACAGGCGAGAAGTGAATCGAACCGAAGTCATTGAGGTCCAACGTTAGAAGGTTCAACGCTCGCAGAACTGCAGCGAAGGAAGAGTCAGTGAATGAAAAACAACTGCAAAATGTAATTTATCTCCTCATAGAAAAAATAAAGCAGATATTCTTCAGATGATGAACCTTAAACTGCACAATAAATCTTTTACTCTGTCAACAATCTGAATTCTTCCATGTTTGTTTGGTTTCTTGTAGTGAGTTGGAGATGATAATCAATTCTCTCTGGAAAAGCTTTTTCACATTTCTGTTTCTCTATGGATAGATAAATCAATTATGAACTGTTAGGAGAAAACTGTGCCATGTCCAAGTCATTGTGCAGTAACTCTAGTTATATAATATCTGTTACGCAAATAAGCAAGTACTGTTTAATTATTAGATTTTTAAATAAATTGCAAATGGATTTGATTAAAGCATGTTTCCACCACTTGAGCTGCCCCAGAGCACTTAACATTGTTAAACACATCCACCCATTTATGATTTCCTTCTAAAGTGTGTCAATTCATTTTCACCCTCAGACTGTACTATAATAATAATTTTAACTCAAGAAAGTGGATTATCTGTTCAGTGGTGGAAACTGGTGCAAGAGAAATCTGACTACTGCTATTTTCTTAGAGTTTCAACAGTTGTGTTTATGAGGGAAAATACATCACAAGCTCTGGAAACAATCCCATTGTGATCGCTCCTGTTCACCATGTCACAGTTTGGATGGTTGCAACACCTGTATAAACTTTTTTTTGTGTGTTTAACTGAACACCATTAACATGTTCCAGAAGTAAAAACAGTCCGAATTTGTGGAGAACTTATAGAAACGTGATTGTTTATCCAGGGGAAAAAGCAAAAATCCAAACTATGTTTGTGAACACAACAAAAAAACAGAGGTTCATATTTTCCACTTCCACTCATTCAGTTGGTGCAGGACCTCTTGACCACTCCGTCAATTAACAGTCCCTGCTGGAGGAAGCTCCAGCGCTGAGTGCGGAGAGTCAGGAAGGAAGGACAGTGGAGGGGAAGGAGAGGAAGGAGAGGCAGGGGGCACTGCTGGTGGCAGCAGGGAACTGCACTTTCCATGGTGGTCCAGAGGATGTGATGGAAAGTAGAGGATGCACAAAAAACACAACAATAAGATGGGAAAAAATAATTGATTTTATGTTTCCGATATTTGTTCATTGTTTTTTTTAATTCTTTCTGTTTTGAAAGCTCTCTGTTGAACAGTAATACTTGGAAAGGTTTTATTTGTCCTCATTGGCAAGGCGCCTCTGCGGATTCCTTGGCCCAGAGCTGATATCAAATTGGATTGCATCACAGTGAAGCCTGTTTTCATGTTCCATGCATTTCTCCTGATCTATCTTTGTGCGTATTTTGGGAAGGTGTGTATGAGCCTAAAACCTCTATGGCTGACAAGATGGCCACAGTCGAAGTTACACTAAATCTATACAGAGAAAGCTTTAATGATTCAATGTACTTTTTTTTTAATGTGTTTTATGTGTTATGGGACACATAATACATTTATAATCAGAGCCTCATGTTTAGCAGATTTACCAGATTAACAGTCTGGAAACCAGACCCTGTACAGGCAGAGAACGTATTTCATGAAAGTGACAGAATGTAATCATTATCAGCATAAATGAGTCACTGCTGATCCACTGCTTTGTCACTGCAGAACAGACTCCTTTTCTAATGCACCAGCTCGTTTTACAAGAATACTCACTGCCTCCCACAGAATATCTCTGAGCAGCTGGAAACACTTGAGAGTGAGATTAAGCTCGCTTTCAGAAGATATGAGAATGTTTGATTTGCTCCACTGAAGAGATCAGATCATCTCGGCTCTGCATTTTGTTCCCCCGGTCAGCTTTTCTCATCAGATCATTTGAACGTGACATTGCAAAGGGGAGTTACGAGTGATAGCTCATAGTTAATCTGCGTTTGTTTGTACTGCAGACAAACAACAGCAGCAACCAGTAGCAGGGCTACGAGTGTGAAGCGTGAAGTATTTTCTCTGCCTTTGAATCCACCAGGGACGGCGAGAGGTTTGTCTTCCTGTTATCGTGAAAAGAGCAGCCACTGCTGCTTGGCCTGCAGCTCGCTGCGCTCCTGGCTCTTCGGTGTGGGGCGTGCTTTTAATCTAACTGAGTGAGGACAGAGGGCAAGTCAGTTTGGATAAAGGGTAAGTGTGGCAGAAGGGCAGGAGCTAAAGAGCGAGTGGCTCACAAAGCTTTATTTTGCTAATTTATGGCTCCCAGGACAGATGGGGGCCTGGTCCCAGTTCCTCAGCCGCGAGGAACCCTATAGTGCCACACCCTTGCAAACCCACCCTGGAGTAAATCAGCCGCTCTAAGCCTTGACACGCTGAGGACTGCCCCAAGCAGCCCATCATCCCCGCGCTGCGCTCCATCCTGCTGCTGTAAATCACCCGGGCATCATAGAGAGGAACCGGCAGGCAGACGGAGTCCGGACAAAAGGCTCCCTTGAGACAGACGTCCGCAGAGGCTCAAAGCTTTCTGCCTTTTATCAATGCATACTTTTAGTTGAGTGTTGGTGGACAGACAGGCCGACACACAAAATTACTGTGCACGTACGCTCCGTCTAAAACCCAGAAAGAAATCATTTCAGTTAGAAAAAAAGAATGAAAAACAATCTTAAGGCCAAATAAGTTTTTGGTAACACTTTATTTGAAGCCCCCCTGTATAACACATTATAAGTACATTTATAAAGCATTATAATGCCCTTATAACACGTGTAGCTATAGTTATAAACATTCATAGATGATCACAATGCCACGACCTAACCCTAACCCTAACCCTAACCCTATGCTGTGTAGTGCTGTATAGCGAGTTATAAAGCATTGTGATCATGTATGAGTGTTTATAACTACTTATAATGTGTTATACCGGGTGCTTAAAGTAAAGTGTTAAAAGTTTTTTTTTCTTTTAAGATTTTTTTTAAGACTCTAAAGAAATGTAAAAGTAAAAGTAAAAGAAAAAAAAACAGGATTGGTGGTTGAATCACCATTTCCTCTAACATATTGAAGGGCCCTTGTGGAAGTGATTAAACCTCAAATTATGTTTCCAAATGCAATTTTTATTGCTCTTACTTGATTTAATAGATGGGTTTTTATGGTGCTTTAGTACTTTTGGTGCTCTCTCCTGGTTTGCTCTGGTCAAAAAACAAACAACATGTTGGCGGGTTACCGTAATTAGTGACTCTGATTCAGCCCTGCCTGCTGCAGAGTGGTCTACATCCTGCACAATGTTTTCACAGAGTCCAGCCTCTCTGCTTCTCTGGATAAAGTCGTTATATTTGGTGGATGTTTTTTATTTGGTAGATTGGCAGCATTCTTAGTCATCTGTGTTCATTAAACACTTGACAAGACTATTTGACTTATACCATAGTCATACTACAGTGTGGCCCAAAGAGCATAAATTGAACTTTAAATAGAAATGTGTAGGAGATACCCTGGAGCACACTGACAGAGAAAAGAAAGCTTTTTTTTTTTACATTGAAATTTATCAAAATACCCGAGCTGTGAAATGAATGTTCCCAAGAGAGGCCCCAAAAATATTCATGTCACAGAGAAACTCATTTTTTAAATCTAGCGTGCTTGACTAAACACAGAAGATGTTCAACTTACTGTACATATCGTAAGTGCAGAGTTGGCAAGAAGAGCTGAGGAGTTTCCTGTTCCCAGAACATCCAGATTATGTCTCAATTCAGTAACAGGAAAAGAGAGATTTGAACTCGGAGCATGACCTGACTTCTGACACCCAGCGTACTACGGCTGAGCGCTTCCTTCTCATTCTGTGTTGTGAATTCATCATCTTTTGATTTGTTTGACTGAAATAGTCTTAGACTCGCAGTATTTCATAAAGAATGTCCTCCCCGCACAAATACTCCCCCCCCCCCCCCCCCAGCAGTGCGAGGCATGGGTCAGCACATCTCAGCCTCCGATTCCTGTTATGTTGCTCTCTCATTGACTTTTTACTCTAAATCTGGTAATATGTCCATGAAACTAATTTCCCAGCCGGTAAGGCTTCTGGCGAGCAGAGGTCCGCTCAGTCAAAGTTCTATGAGCACACTTCTGATGACAGTGCACATGTTTTTGATCAGACTGAAAGAACAAACACACAACAAACAATAGTGCCGTTCAGATGCTCTTTCTATGGATTCGTCCCATGTGGGCACAGTGGAATTAAACCTATCTCGCACAACAGGGTACTGGAGCAGAGACGTGAGGAATCTGACTGTGAAAGTTAGTGTTGAAAGGCATGGAAAATCACAGCTCAGAGCCAAATAAGTCAAAGAAAGCGGAGAGCTATTGAATTTGGCATTTTGGAAGCATTTTAGTTTGTTAGTGAATGAGTTGAATACCGTAGATCCAAACTTGGGTGATGGAAGTTGTCAGTATTAATTTACCTTGAGTCTTAATATTTCAGAAGGACCCCTGTCGGCAGGACACCACAACAAGTTATTATGAATGAAGACGTCAGTCAGTCTATTGACAGAACGAGGCCTGGGGAGATGTAGAAATGAAATAAACACACTCCTAACATCGAAAAAGCAGCGTTCAGGAAGTGTTTGAGGTCTGTTTGAATGTTTCGGTACAAAAAGTATTTGTAACTGCAACTTGTTAAAGACAAGTCTTGAAAAATCTATTTTTCCCCTGTCAGTGTATGAACGCTTGGGAGAATCAAAGGAAGTGGGTTTAAACAACCAGGAGATCAAAGAAAATCAGTAAACTGGGAGTTTTCCTGCTGGAGGAAATTTGCATTTAAATAGAAATTCATTCATCAGGCTCTCCGTCTGTTTGGACTGTTTTTAATGAGGGTTCCTGCCTCGGCTGCATTTGACATCACCTTGACAGCAAGGAGGCATTTTGAGAATTTGTGAATCAATCAAGGGAAAATGGGCACAAGGAAGTAAGTCCACCTTTAGGGTGTGTCTCTGTAACCTGTGTCTCTCTGTTGTGTGCCCTCTCTGTTCTGTAGTCCCACAACACAACCCCCCCCCCGTAGTCCCCACCCGCTTCCTTCGAAAGGAAGATTCTTCCTCACAATATTGTCAGTAACGGTCACGGTGTTGTAACGCTTAAAAAAGTAATTAGTTAGATTACTCCAATTACTGCAAATGATGTCATCATGTAATTTGCATACCGACTCATTTGCATATCTAGGTCAATTTAAATGATGATGTCATTCAAAAGTGACACAGTTGCCAACTCCTCAATCAGGAAAGTTGTAAACGAAGTCATTATCTAATTTAAATAGTTGTTCATTTGCATATTAAGGTCAAATTGAGCTTTATCATCAAGACCAATGATGGAAGTAACGGCATTACTATTTTTAGAAACAAGAACAGTAATCTAATTGATCACTTTTTTCAGTGTGACAGTACCGTTACCGTTACTGACAATACATGAGGTGTGGTTCTTTTGCTATAATTCAAAGTGTTCAGCTTGGTTTTTCCTCCTCTGGAGTCCAGCTGAGCCAGTTGAGCATCAAGTCTGTATCTCAGAAAGGATGAACCTTCCTGGTGCAAAGTGCATCACGTGACATGACTGACATAGCTTTTAAATGGAAGCACAGACATTTATTGACATACATCTATTGTGTTTTATTGTTCTTTTACAAATATAGAAATGGTGTCTACATCTCCAAATCAAATTTGATTGGTGTCTTGTCTCATATTATTACACAGCAGCATTTGAATAATTTAGGTTAATGTAGCATTTCCTGTTTGTAATTTATTATTTCAAGCGTCCATTTATTTCACTAGTCATATATTCAGTTTTATAATAAAAAACTGAACATGTATCTTAAAGTTCCTTCAAGAGGAGATCCAAATTATTTCACATATTTAAACACATTTTTTTTTAAAGTAATGCAATAGTTCCTTTGCCTAGCAATTAATTGCTTATAAAAAAATTGTAGCTTAGGTAATAACTAAGTTATCTTTTTGAAGAAGTATCTAACTACTTTTTTAAAGTAACTTACCCCACACTGCTCCTCACCACCATTTCTACCACAGAGCCCTCTATCCCATTTGCATTTGTCACTCTACCCGCTGTATATTGCCGAACTAGTCCTGATAACATCACCGATCACTGGGTCAAGTCCTCCAAACCCCACCAAAGAGAAAACTACAGCAGGGGAAAGATACAGAGTTAAGCAGGTTTTTACAATTAAAGCATATACACGCACTGGAACCACACTGTTGTGGTTGTATAGTGTTTAAATCTTATGTGTCACTTGTCCACGCAAAACTGGCTCTCATTCATTTTGTTGCGGTTGACTCCAGCTGGGTTTGAGGCTCGCTAAATACACATTTCTGTCTGAACTCCAAGCAACAGGGCACCGCAAGCTGACCTGGAAGAAACTGACATGAGTGTGAATGTGAGTCTGGCCACGGTAAAGCAGGTTGCCTGCCGGCGTTTTCCTCCACACACGAGGAATCACTTTGAAACAGTTTTATTAGAAGATAATGATTATAACACTTATCCCTGAACTCAACCATTTGGAAGGTTCACCTCCGAACCTCATTTTCGTGAAGATATTTACAAGAGCACAGTAGTGTATAGTTGTCATGTGGTTATGTGTAAACATAAACACACACCTGATGCTAAGCAAAACCACAACCAGATGAACTGTGACTGCACAGCAGCATGGCAGCGGCCTGATGCACCCAGATGAGAACTGTGCCCAGCCCTGTAATCACTATCAGGCACACAAACAGACGTGTATTAAACAGGACAGGAAAACACCTGGGAGACATTATTACAGCCATCATCGCCTTGCATGTGTGAAGTACGATGTGGTTTGAATGTACATACATTAATGCAGACATGATGACTTGTGTTGATTTATTAAGTCGCTTGAGAACATCCTATTTTGACCCTGATACATTCATCCCGCTCAAAATCAAACAGCGTGCATTGCACTGGACTTCACCACTGTCAACCTGAACTGATTCAGCTGTGTGTGTGTGTGTGTGTGTGTGTGTGTGTGTGTGTGTGTGTGTGTGTGTGTGTGTGTGTGTGTGTGTGTGTGTGCGTGCGCACATATGTGTTGTATAAACCAATTCTTCCTCTGTGGTCTTCACGTGTATCTTATATCGAGTTTCTGTTGAGACAGGGAAATTGAACGCACATAAGGCAATAATGTAAGTTAACATTTGTTTTAAGGCCCAAACCAACAGTTATTTTTACAGTCATTTAATCTACGACCAGTCTTCTTCGTTAACTAATAAATGTTATAGTGTGCAATAAAAAAGAAGTAAAAAAGTGCAGAAAGAACTGAAAGTATTTAATGAAAAAAAAACTAAAGATCAGAATTTTTATATGTTTAATTTCTAACACCTTCCAGTTTCATTTATAATAAAAAAAACATCTACTTCTCCAATCTCAGTGGGATTTTGGCTTCACTGAAAATGCTTGGGATTTAAAAAACCAGGGCTGTGACGAGTGTGAGAGAAAAAAAATGCTCTTGAACGACATTGAGTTTAAAGCCTAACAGAAATGGCACAGCCAGTCTAAGAGCAATGAAAAGAATAGATCAATACAATTAAGATAACAAAACACCTGTGGCTTTTCAGTCAAGAGGATCGTCCTGAAGATGACAAGAAGACAAACAAATCATCAGCAATACCACAGAGATCTCCAGACATACGGGCAATTAAAAGACACTGATAAATCTTCAACACATTCCTTTGGTAAGAGAGAGTAAATTAGGAGTACCTGCAGAAACTCACATCGAGAACAAGCAAACGTCACCAACAGGGACTATTCTCACGCTGAGGCAAGAACTGTAACCACGACACCACTGTGCATGGAAAAATAGACTCAGCAGATACTCTCAAAGAGCTGTTTATTGTGAGCACGTTTACAAAAAATGATGGACCATCTTTAAAAAATATTCATACCTGATAAATGTAGAATCATTAAAAGAATATTTTAGAAATTTGTTCAAAAAATGTTGGTAAAAACAGTCTATGTGGCATGAATTTATTCTATTTTTCTTCTCTGGACAGCTAATAAAAGCCATAGAGACCAAAACACTGTTATCAAAGCAAGGACAGTATGCAAGAGACAACAGATGAAACACAGCTCCTCCACAAATACATATATCACCACAAGACATATGGAGCACAGATCACAAGTGAAAGTGCATCTACATTGTCTTATTACCTCGAATACCCCTTTATGTGCATAAACACTCAGCTCGCTGTGGAGACATAACACCCACCAAACGCCAGGCAGCCCATGAAGCTTTCCACATGTGAACATCAACCTATAACATTTCCTCTTTAAATCTCGCTCCGCTTGTTATTCTACTGACATGATGCAAAGCAGCACAGAGCAGCAGTGTTAACAGCAGTCCACCGCACCCTCTGGGATTTGCACCCTACCCTCCCACACCCAATAAATCCACAAGCGCTTGCACTGAAAGAGAAGGAATTCATCACATGTGTAAATACATTTATGTGAAGATGAACGGCCTTAACGCACACTCAGTCCTGCGGGCTCAATGCGGTCAATCAACTAGTCAACAATGTAAACGTTCCCTAAATTATGATGTGCAGAAAACACAACTACATGCTGTCATATCATCTTGTCTTCTGCTGTGATAAAGGTTGTTGAGAACAAGTGAAAAAAACATGAAAGGGTGTGGGTGCAGACAGACGTGAGGTCTGCATTCCACTGCGCAGCTCAACCGTACAGTCACAACACTACGTGAATGTATCAGTTTATTTCTCACCTTCAGTGATTTATCAGCAGCTTGATGGTTTGTTTTACTTGTGCAGACTCCTATCAGTGAGTCTTTGTGTGCGCCGCCCAAAGAATAAAAAAAAGCAACAAGGAAAACACTGTCTTTGGACTAGAGCGCTATACTGCAGGTCTTCTCCTTATTAAACTACAAGGTCTTACTGTGACACACTTTACTTTCTTTCGTTGGTTTTTAAATTTGAATCCCCTTGAGTGTCTCTTGAGATTTTCCACTAAAGATGACCCACATTTACCAGTAATGAAAATAAAATAAAGAGTCTCCATCTTGTTACACTTCATGCGCCAGAGCTGATAGCAATATTCAGCTATATACAGATATGTTTGCTTACACAAATAACACTGTTCAGAAAGATTACTGGTTTTTGCCTTGGCATCACAGTGCAAGGCGAAGAAGATATTTTAATTAAGTCCCTCATTTATTGTTACAAGACACTGGAAATAAACTTCCTCTGAGATGCAAATACTTGGCAATGATTATATTTGTGACATCCAGAGAGTGCAGGCTTTTTAAACTTGTGAAAAGCACTATCAAAGATGCACTGATATCGAAATAAATATTTTAGAAGTTTTATTTCAGGATGCAAGGCCTGCATGGACCTCTGAGCAGCTTATTCCATGCAACTGGATTCTAATTTTGATTGTGCAAAACACATATAGAAGCACCCTGTGTGAGAGATGTCAAAGGCTTTTCTACATTTCAGAAGTAGAGTTTTCGTTCTTCCAACATCTGATCACTATTAGGTTAGTTTAACCTTATTTTGGAATTAAGATAATATTTTTCAATTCTTGCATGCGTTACTGACATCAGGACTGATTCACACTAAATTGCTGGAACAATAATACACAGAAAAGACTGTTTCTTCGAGATTTCTCTGCACACGTCATAGAGAACAGATGTAAAAAAGAAAGTAAGAAAACAATCCTGCAATGGAAAAGGAAACAGATATTAGGGTAAGACTGGATTATGAGGAAGCGGCCCACAAGTGAATGCTATCTTTAACGAAAACTAGTAGTCCCGTCACATGGGTAAATCTGAACCACATCATGCTTCTGAAACATCAGAATCAGAGTAGAAAGAAGAATTGTGTTTTCTTTTTTAATAATCAAAATAATCTCCCCTTTTACAATTCGAAACAGCACAACAACTGGAGTGATTGTGTTGGACAGCAGGTTGCCTTTCTGTGTGCCAAAATGTTCTTGTACAAGACCCCAAGCCCAATTCTTTCCAATGACAGATGATCATTTTATATGGTAGAATCAGCATGTGTGTAAGTGAGAAGATGTTAATGACTATTTGAGATGTTTCGAGATAAGATGTTTTGCAGATATTAGTGTCATTGCACATTTCTGCAGACTGAAATTTAGTTTGATGACTTTCCTTGTGACTGCAGCATAACGATAAAAACAGCAGCAGGTGGATAAAAGCAGCAGTATATAAAATGTGAAATTAAACAGCAAAAACAAGCAAAAAAGGTTTCAGTTGTGGTTTAAAATCACTTCAGGCGTCAAGCAGAGGATGTACAGCCATGAACAAGTACAGTCTGCTTATGTTAATTATTTACATTTTCATATATGCCTTTAACACAAGAATCTGTTTCCCTGAGAAATATAATCATCTCTTGGTTTTAAAGTTAAGTGATACAGACCACCTTTCAAGTGTCCATGCGAGCTTCTACACCGCTATAATAAGTGGTTTTGAAGCGCCACCTAGAGGGGAAAAAGAAACAGTGGAGGGCGCCTTTACATCATCTAATAATGAGAGGCTTTTTTTTTTTTCTTTGTTTTGTTTTTTGTCAGCCCTTACAAAGGCTGGAAAAAAAACTCAACTATACTTGTATACATGGACTCAGTCACTAAAGTGAAACAGAAGTTGGATATCTTCTCACATTATATGGGAATCCAGAGGAAATAACGGGAGCCTAACCGCGGCTGACAGCAGGGGGCAGCAGTGAGCTACAACACCCACCAGCCGGCCTGTTCCAAGGAAGAAGAAGAGCAGGAGGAAGAGGAGGAGGTGGAGGAGGCTTTGGCAGCTGTATGATATAATACACCAGGCTGGTCATGTTGTGTAATTTCACAATATGTAAGTAATTGACGCTCGTATTATGAACAGCAGTTATTCCAGAAAACACTAATACGATGTCTTAAGGCTTAACGTGTTGGTATTTTCACCGAACGATTTTATTTAAAGCTTCACATCTGATGATGGTCGACTAGCTTTAGCTTTGTAGCTTAGCCACGTAAACAAAGGACGGCTATGAGATATTTTACCGTTGAATTAAGTTCATTTCAATGTCATGTCTTTCTTTTTCTATCGCATTTATGTGAAACTTTACTTTGGACATTTTGTTTAATATCCTTTCAACCCACGTTTTAATCCCGTCGGTTTCTAATATCAAGAGATTAAGAGATGCAGTAGTTCAGAGTTAGAGTGGTGGAAATATGAGTCAGTGCACATAAACTTTCTCTTATCTGATGAATCTTTCGATGGATTGGAAGCGATGGGAAGACAGAGATCTCAGTGACTTAATGGCTGTTTCATGACTTGGTTGGCAGCTGCACCATCAACATGCCTGTAGAAGGCAGAGAGGACCAAGAGCGTCCTCCTCTCTCCAGCCCGGCCAGCGCCGCCCTCACCCCGGGAGGGATGGAGGAGGACGGGACCACAGGGGGCTCAGCAGTCGGTGCTTTCCCGGACAGCAGTCAGGGGTCTGAGGCTGCTGCAGCCTACCCTGCCAACACTGGACCTGAGGAGAGCGGCATAGGTGAGTTTTGCAACATATAGAAAAATGACTTGTTACACAGCTTATCAGGGCAGAGACTTGGACCTTGTTTACACCTGGCAATAAATGAGTTTTGCAGTGTTGTATTGCAGATGACGAGCATTTCACCACATGAAATAACAGGGGTAAATCCGCCTTGAGGAAGATGACTCTTAGAACCACTTAGAGAGTTAGGGATGAATATTGAATGTTAATACAGTGGCATTGCCAATGTCAACATGATAACAGCCACTACAGCCTTTGGTGCATGCCCTTTTAATAAGATATACAAACAGAAATCCAGTATGTTATGTAAAGAGTGTTTGTGTCATAAAGTGTTGGGTTCACTCAGGGTCACTTCTCAGTCACCCATAATTTTAGATGACTTTGTGATTTGTAAAAATTATGAAGTGAACATTGGATGTCTTAAATCCGCTGTTAAAGTGACTCAAGCCTGAGAATGGGCTTAGAGAAATGTAATATCAACTGAATTCAATGATCAGATCTCATAGATTCCACCTTGATCCAAATGTGAATGGAGGTATTACAGAATAGTACCAATTGAAAAGTAATCAAGATGAAGTTATGTTTGAATACGATCTTGATTTGTAAATGGAGTTGGTGTTGATATTTCTGTATTATTATTAATTTATCTGTGTTTGACTTGTGTGCCACTTCTAGCTGGTAAAAGGCCTGGAGCCTTGCTGCATATCGACCGACTCCGCATCCAAGCAGCATCTGCCAGTTCTGGAGCTGATGAACTGCAGGGCCTCGGTGTGGCTGTGTATGATCAGGATGTCCTCGAACAAGGTGTCCTGCAGCAGGTGGATGAGGCCATCCAGGAGGCCAGTCAGGCTGCTGCCAAAGCTGAGGCTGAGAAGGAGTACCAGTCTGTCCTGGATGATGTTAGGTAAAATACAAGTGGGATTGTTGGTATTGTGGGATTATTTTGTGTTCCTATAAAATAACCTGCATGAGATAATACATTCCTATTGAGATGTTACTTTGCAAAAATCACTTATCAGCAGTGGTAAAATCTGTAAATGTGTTTCTATAGTTGGAGTAATCTTTTACAACAGTAGGTAATATAACAGTTTATCTAGGGCAAAATAGGAAAAATACCAGATTTCCCCTTTTTCCTTTATTTTAGAACTTGATTTTTGTCTTAAAATAACTCCTTAAATGTTAAAAAGAGACTGGTCCGTAACACTCTGCTCCTAATTATGTGTTTCAGGTCAGTTACAGCATCGCTCAAACATATCAACAAGATAATCGAGCAGCTAACTCCCTACGCAGCTTCCAGCAAAGACATCAGTAGGAAGATCGAATCTGTCAAACGGCAGAAAGAAAACAAGGTAAGATACTGTTACAAACCTTAAAATTTATATCATACTGTTGTACTGAAGTGATTTGAAAACATCCACAATCTTAAAAACAAAATTTCAATGCAGGAGAAACAGCTAAAAAAAGTCAGAGCCAAGCAGAAACGACTTCAAGCCATCCTGGGAGGAGAGGATGTTCAGAGGGTGGAAGCTGAGCTCATGGCTGAAGATGATGAAGAAGGTGATGCTTTGTTTGTATTATTATTAAAACGTTTCTCTATTCTTTATGTGCTGTACAACTGCCCAACAAAAACTTCAAGGGTAGATTTTAGGAGTGTTTTTGATAACTACTTGTTTGTTTTCCTGGTACCAGAAGCTGGTCCTTCCACTCTGGGCAGCATGCTCATGCCAGTGCAGGAGACAGAATGGGAGGAACTTATCCGTAAAGGTCACATGACTCCATTTGGTACTCGAATCCAGCAAAAAGAGGAGAAGAAGGGGCCTCGGAAATTGATGCTTGCGGAGAACTCTGCCTTTGACGAGTATCTGGCCGACCAGGCCAAGCTGGCGACTGAGAGGAAGCGAGTCCCTCTCCTGAAGAAGAAGAGAATCTCTGGGCAGAGCCCCGACGCGAAGGCCAGAGGGACATCTAAAGGAAGGGTTTCCTCCTCCAAGGATAAGAAACTGAAGAAGCGCATGCGGAAACTGCAGATTACTGCTCTGAAGGCTCATCCTAAAGCTCGACCCAAGTCTGAGCCTCAGCAGTCCAAGTTGAGGAGGAAAAGACAAGTTGACGGAGAGGACACCGACAGCGACGGGTCAGAGTTCGTGCCCAGTGACGAATTGATCGATTATGAGCAGGAAGAGAGAGAAGCCATGGAGGAGGGGTTTGGGGAGGATGGCGATGAGGAAGAGTATGAATTGAAACCATTCAAGAGAAAAACCGAGGGGCGAGGGAGGAAGAAAGTAAAGCATAAAGACAGCGAGGAAGAATACTGCCCCGAAAGTTCAGACGAGGAGGATGACGACAAGGGCAAAGGCAAAAAGTGCAAAGACGATGGAGATGTGGAGTACTACAGGCAGCGGATAAGGTACGGTCGTGATTCCAACTGTACGCGCCGCTATAAACTTAATGTGGGATTTATGAAGCAAAGGTGCAAAAAGTTTTCATCCATTAGTCTTCTTCTAAAGAGAAAGCTGAAATTTCTGTTGGCAAATGACATGCTCAACAAACACCAGATTGAGCCTTTTACTTTGCTTCACATTTGTAATGGCAGTGGCGACAAATGTGCTATTGTTATTCTTTTCACTTAAGGAGAAAAGCAGTTGGTTTTCCGCTGGCTCCATGGTGCAGAAAGAGAGCTAATCCCAGATGAGATTGGCAGCTGTTTCTTGACTAAGCAAATTCACTCCCGCTCTTCTTCTCCCTCTCTGCTCTCACACTGGCCTAATTATCCTCCTGCACATGGTTTTATACACTCACTCACTCTAATGCTCAAATTAATGGAAGAGCAGCCCTAATGAGATTTCATATTTATAGCTGCCAAATAAATTGTGTTGGCATGTGTCCTTTTTCTAGACGATAGTGACTGAATGTCAATTCAACGGCACAGTCGCAGCATGGATGGCGAGGCTAGCTTATAGGAGCAATGATATTATTAGAGCAGGCGGCATTTGTAGTTGGTCGGGGGTGGAGTGGGGGCAGAAAAGTGTAATTAACTGAACCAATGCTTAGTCTTGACTTAATTAGAGAGTGTGGTCTCCCAGGCCCAGCTAAAGGACCAGTTTTGTGGCAGGGTGACAGGACCAGGCCCAAATGAAGATGGATTCTTATCCGCTGCACCTCACACCTTTCTGGGGAACTTGCACTACTAATTGTCTGTATCAATCTTCATTTGCTGCATGAGGACTGTGCCTCTAACTGCCCTCTCTCCCGCACTATTAAAGCCGTTCTCCTTTACATTTCCCTTTTTGCTATAGACGTTCCACCGCTCCAGGGAAATACCCACAACTCAAAACATTTCCTATCTATGCACCTGTGCAGACGAGTCCTAAAATAAATCACTGCGGAGTGCATGAGGTGAAAGTGGAACATCCATCTATCTGTTCTCAGCAAGCACTTATCCCATTTAGGGTTCAGTGTTCCCATCCTCAGTATGCAAAGTTTACACCCAGGGTGGGTTCTTCATGTGAGACGAGCCTCATTTGAGGGATTTAATTGTACCTGGTGTATAACGACAATAAAGATCATTCATTCATTCATTCAAAAACAATATTCTCTCAACATGGCATATTTATTCTTGCTTCTGTTGCCAGATTGTTTGCAAATTTGACTTACAAATTATTGTGAGTAAAAGTAAAAAAGCAGTAAATGATTTGGTTCTGTTTCAGTAATATTTTAGTTTGAAAAGCCTTTTTTTCAAAGGAAAGTAGACTTTTATTTTTGGTATTTTGTCTGACAGCTCAGTGAATTTTCCTGCGCTCTCGCTCTCTCTTTCTCTCTTCTTATTGAAACTGAGAATCTGTTTTACCATCTCAGTGTGCAGATATTTCATTGGTATTTCTTAATTTGTTCACCAGGAGATGGAAGCGGCAGCGTCTCCGAGAAAGGGAGGAGAGGAGGGAAAGAGGCGAGGAGCTGACAGACGACAGCGATGCTGAATTTGACGAAGGCTTCAAGGTTCCTGGTTTTCTCTGGAAAAAACTTTACAAGTAAGTTCACGACGAAGCATCAATATTCTGCTTTTCTGTGCAGTTTGCTTTCCTTCCATTCTAATTTTTTTTCAATTGTCTGAGATAACCAAACTGTGAATGCAGTCCAGTTCGGATCCTTGTACCTCCTCATGTTGACTCAGACATACTTGATCAGGTCTCTGTTTTGTCCACACCATCATTTTCAGTTGACCATCATCTATTTTTTCATGCTGCAGGTGGTTCCTAATAAACACCGGCTTTATGTTTGGGGCTGTTTTCCTCTGCTGCATAATAAGTTTGCAGTCAATTGAACACCTGCTGGTATCACTTGATGAATATGTTGCCTTTGACCACACAAGCATAAAACTTTTCCACAGTACTTAATTGTGTTAGCTGACAAAGTGAATACAATCCATGTATAATCTCACACGTGGAATCATGTTACGACACCAATAATGCCAGGAATTTAAAGTTAAGAGTTGATTTTGTTTTTTGCTGTGATTGATCTGCCCAGATGCTTTTGATCGCCTCTTAGGCGTTTTCCCCTGCTGATCTCTGATGGTGTGTGAAACCCAGCAACTTTACTTTTATGATCTTAATGAACTGTTGCATCAGTTGTAACAGTAAATGCTTCCATGTCATTTCCCTGTTACACATTTCCAGCTCAGTAAGACCTGTGAAAATTGTGAGCAAATTAGTCCATCAGTAAAGTTTATACTTGATATGTTTAATCTTGCTATAAGTCAGAAGTAGTCAGTGTTTCAGAAAGTTTTTGCTTGCATTTTTGCTTAAAAAAGTAACATCACTTTAAAGGTCGGCCTGTTAATTAAAAATAAGTTTGCCCAGCCAAACTCTTCTGTGACTTTATCTCTTCATTACAGCATTTATGCATCACATCTAACTTTGTCTTTCTCAAGGCACCGATTCACTTCGTGCTCTTTGTGTGAATTTAATTGTAGCACAGTGCTGATTTTTTGCCTTGCCAGTACAATCATCGTTCATCTTGAATCAAGCTGTTTGATCCGACGTCTCGGTGAGACGCACTGTGATTTGCGTGCCGCTCTGCTCTTTCTGTGTTCGTTCGAATGCTCGTGGCTTCTGTCAGGTGCAGGTCTTTAAACGTCCCGAATACTTTTCAGGTACCAGCAGACAGGTGTGCGGTGGATGTGGGAACTCCACTGTCAGCAGGCGGGAGGCATCCTGGGAGACGAGATGGGACTGGGTAAAACCATCCAGGTCATCAGCTTTCTCGCCGGACTGAGCTACAGCAAGCTGAGAACGAGAGGGTCCAACTACAGGTACAGCCGCAGAAACAAATGCGCGCACTAACAAACTGTGTCCAGAGACTGTGTGTCTGTATGGTATGAATATTTGATTAGGGGGATTTCTGCTTGAGAGTGTTCATCTGAATTATTAAACATGTTTCAATTATCAGACTCTTCACTTTCTTACTGCAGACATCAGAGAAAACACTGACACTCTGTGTGTGCGTGTGTGTCTGTGTGTGTGTGTGTTACTGTTAGAACACTTAAATGAATTTTAGGCAGCTGAGGTTGGGGGAGGCGCAGGTGTAGAACAACAAATCAGCCACAGAAATCATGAGAGAGTGGTTGTGATAATCTGGTTTTACTGTACTCTCACGCATTTAGTAGGCGGAGCCTCCCTGATGGTCAATACTCTGTCTAGTATAGACGCCCACAAATTGATTGCCTGCAAACTCAATTATGGCCCAGTATCAATAGCCTCCACAAGGCAGAGGTTCATACCAGCCCATTAGTGTGTGTGTCTGTGTGTGTGTGTGTGTCTGTGTGTGATAAAGTTCTTGTAAATTTTCACAATAGAGATGATACCTCCACGCATGTTTTGTGCCCCGTTTCATACGGCTCCACTTTGCTATTTGATGGTCGTGTTATTTTCCATGAGTATTCGGTGCGTTTACTTATCTTCTCATGCGTGGAAGCATCACACACAGCGTGCACGCCTCGCACGTTCTCACCCATTCCTTTGCTGCGATAAGCTGTGATCTCCTGTTATTTGTGGTAGAAATGATGACTGTAATTTGCTAATGAAATTTTGCTGAGCTTATATAAAGTTAAATGAACCAATTTCTTTTGTTTACTCCTCTTTATCGCAGGCGTGGGATTAAACATACTGCTCGCTGTGTGCGTTTGCTCATAGGTACGCCGGCCTGGGCCCGACGGTCATCGTGTGCCCGGCTACAGTCATGCACCAGTGGGTGAAGGAGTTCCACACCTGGTGGCCTCCGTTCAGAGTGGCAGTGCTGCACGAAACCGGCTCCTTCACCAGCAACAAGGTAAGATGTGACTTTCTGCTTGCTGGCGCTCAAAGTGTAGCCTCGTTTCTGGTCTTTTTTTCCTCCGGGGGGCACCAGAGGTCTGCTCATGCAGCATTTACCTTCTGACCTCCCCCTCTTCCTCTCTGCCAGCGTTGCCCACTGGTTCTCTCTTTGAAGCACGATGAACACCAACGATCGTGGTTTTACTGGCAAAAATGTGGGCTGATAAAAGTTGGTATTTGTTTTTTTTTTTTTTCTTTTGCAGGAAAAATTGGTGCCAGAAATAGCCTCGTGCCATGGCATCCTGATCACCTCGTATTCAGCCGTTAGGAATATGCAAGACATCCTGCAGCGCTACGACTGGCACTACATCATACTGGATGAAGGCCATAAGATCAGAAACCCAAACGCTGGAGTTACGACTGCCTGCAAGCAGGTATTCTTCTCACATGACAAACGCAATTACAAATGAAGACCATGCAGTAATAACTCTTTATGAATATATTTTAGTTGAGAATAGTGAGTCGACTCTTCTATCTTTAATTTGGTTCTTGCACTTTTTGTTCTAACCTTTCAGAGTCGGAAATGTCCTGTAACTTACAGGTTTTTTTTTTTCCATTTACTCTCCTAGTTTCGCACTCCTCACAGGTTCATCCTGTCAGGTTCACCGATGCAGAATAATTTGAAGGAGCTCTGGTCTCTGTTTGACTTCGTCTTCCCTGGCAAACTGGGGACCCTGCCTGTCTTCATGGAGCAGTTCTCTGTGCCCATTACCATGGGAGGATACAGCAATGCCTCGCCCGTACAGGTCTGTCAGTATCTACACACAGACAGGAGAAATCAATGTGCAGTTTTTTTAATTATGATTCTTTAATATTTTTCATTTTAAGTGTAGTTGAATCTCATTTAAAAACTCTGATCACACACATGCAAATCCGCACAATTTCAGAGAGCTAAATGGAAGCAGGTCCGAACGAAAGACAGCGAGACGGTGATACAACAGAGCCATTAACTGTAGTGCAAGATAATGTAGGGCCATGCAAAGGAACTTCATCCCCAGTGTGTGAGAGAGGGAGAGGCTAAAGTAGAGAGCCAGTGAGCCAGATTGTAGCCCTTTGTCATTAGTGTCCAATCGTTAATAACCCAGTGACTGTATAGATTTAATTATTTAAGATGGCTATTGATGCTTCTTCCGCTGTCGATAATAAAAACCTTTACTAATTATTAATGTTATTAAATGGTCAGAGAGGGCAGCGCTCCACTGCTTTATCCTCCTCAAAATCCTCCGACCAGAAAAGCAGGGCCTGGACTGTTAGGTGAAGTGTGTGTAAGTACAAGGAGATGTATGCAGAAAGATGCGCGTGGGGAGGCGCTTTATGAGCGCGCTGATATGGGATCCATTACCAGAGCGTGTATTTCGCAGCCCCTTGTGAATCCACTCAGCAGCTTGCGCAAAGATCACTGGATTGCTCTCTGCACTCCTGTCCTCTTCCACTCTGACCTCCGGTGATCCCTAAATCCCACCGTTGCTGTCCCCTCCAGCTTTACTAAAGGTGTCTTTTATCCCTCCGAGGATCTCCGGTGAGTTAATGTTTAAAAGGCTTGCTGGCTTTTAGCGTGGACTCCAGATGAGGTGTAACACACCATTTGCAGCGGAGCTCGTTGTGTGGGAAGAGACCAGGTCTTCCTCAAACTCCCGCCCCGTCTCCAGTGGAGCGGGCTAGCAGTAGCAGATGAAAGAGCAGCGCTTCGTCCCGGGAGACCAACAACACTCTGATCAATGTTTAATGGCTGGAATGGCTGAGAGGGACAGCAGCGCGAGGGAGCGAGCACGAGAGTGGCTAAATGACAGCCATGCCGGAGGAGCGCTGACAGGGTGTGTTTGTTTATCCTGAAACGTTTGACTCTTGTGAATTTTTCAGGTGCAGACGGCGTTTAAGTGTGCGTGTGTGCTGAGGGACACAATAAATCCTTACCTGCTCAGAAGAATGAAGGCAGACGTCAAGGCCAACCTCTGCTTACCTGACAAAAACGAGCAGGTACTCCTCATACAGCGAGACCTACAGCCCCGAACTCCTGGATCTCCTAACAGGGGACGTGTTTACCTGATTGGACGTGACTTGGTGTGCCACGTCTAAGGAGTATTTGATGAATGTCCATGGCTCTTGTCAGATGAAGCCAGCTAATAAAATCCCAGCAAAGTAAAAGGACCAAGTATTTATTAAGGTGGCCGGTCTCTGGTCTGTCCTTGCGGCTGACGCTGGTTGGCTCCTCGGTCCACTTCAGCTCATTAAGTCAGTCCCTCAGGACAGCACCAGCCTCAAAAAACACACGGCTCTCCTCTAATTTCTCATCTCACACTCTTCACTTCATCAAGGGGCTTTAAAGCGGATGTTCTCTGCTCATTACGCGCCCTCACGCTGCACCGTTTGTGTCTGTGCAGGTTCTCTTTTGCAGATTAACAGAAGACCAGCGTCAGGTGTACCAGAGCTTCTTAGATTCCAAAGAGGTCTACCAGATTTTAAATGGAGACATGCAGGTAAGCCAGCGCTTGCTTCGTGCTTCTTTGTTGAGACTTCCATATTAAGATAAAGAGTCGAATTCGTGCTTGAGATCTTTTACAACAAAGAGCCTTTCCCTTTTCATTGTTCAACCACCTAATTGATGAATTTCATTTTACTGTCTTTCACCTGGAAATATGACAGTGTGGTTTTAAGATGCTGCGTAGAGTTGAGGGGAAACTAACCGTTGAGTGGCGATTTAAAATGACTTTGCCAGGGACGTTTTGTTAAACCCCTTAAAAGCCTGACTTTAGTATTCTTTAAGATGCACAATTTAAGCCGGGTGGATAGTTCCTCTTCTCACATTAGCCAGACCCTTGAGAGAGACGCATCCCATTTATCACCGCTGACCAAATGGACGTGGTCGGAGAGCAAAGGGGTGACCAGATTGTGTGCACACACGCTCTTATAGACGCATTCAGTGGTCACTCTCAGTCCATTAACCACCATTACTTATGCAGTGACCATTGGGCCTTCATCAAGAAACACGGCCTTTATTGTCCGTAAATAAATTATGTAACTTACCTATACAGGCTGAAATGACTCTACGTATTTGGTTAAAAGTGGAGCGCTGTAAAGTTTACCGTCAAAAATTCAAACTCAACGATCTGTTCATGAAAACATTCTGCTTTCTTTTTCCTTGCTTCTGCCCTTTCTGCAGGTTTTCTCCGGTCTGATAGCACTGCGGAAGATCTGCAACCACCCAGACCTTTTCTCCGGCGGGCCCCGGATGCTGAGGGGGATCCCAGAGGACCAGCTCACCGAGGAGGAACACTTTGGCTTCTGGAAACGCTCGGGCAAACTGATCGTGGTGGAGTCGCTGCTGCGCCTCTGGTTCAAACAGGGACACAGGGTCCTGCTCTTCACTCAGTCCAGACAGGTCGGCAGCACGTTCTGCTTCAGCTGGATAATCTAAACCATGACGCCGCTGTCATGAATACACCGATGAACACTCTCGTGTGTAAGAGTAAGACAAAGTGCAAGAGAAAGAGTGTGTATATGTGTTAGAGGCCCCAGCTGTTGCAGTCAATAGCAATGAGATTATACCTCAGAGGGAACCTGAGACCCTCCCTGTCGGTATCTCTGTCCATGTAATATTAATCTGCACTAATCCTTTTAGAGATAATCCAAACCTCAGGCCATCTTTTCCTCTTTCTGCCTCTTCTCAGCGATCGTCCTGCCCTTTTTTTTTTTTCTTTTTTTTTTCTTCCTCTCAGCTGTTTTTAAACATCTGCTGCTCCTTGCTAGATGCTGGACATCTTGGAGGTGTTTGTAACGGAGAATAACTACTCCTACCTGAAGATGGACGGCACGACCACGATAGGTTCCCGACAGCCGCTCATCGCTCGCTACAACGAGGTAAAGATCAGCCATCCCTAATGGCTCTGAGTGTTTCTGATGAAAATCCTGTCCTGAGGGAGAAAGCGCTGCAGTGGAACCCTGCTCACCCCGAGGTGGAAACACTAATTGACGGCAATCTGTTGTTCAAAGCGGCTCTAGCATTAGTTTTGTTTTTTTATCCTGTCATTATTTGAATGTCTTCGGAAGCATGCAGTGATATTTTCTTATGATTATACCCAAAAGAGATCATCAGAATGAGTGTAAAGCTGTGAAAACGGTGCTCATTAGTCACTAACACTTTTCCCGCTTGCTTTCCTTTGTTACAGGACAAATCCATTTTTATTTTCTTGTTGACCACTAAAGTCGGAGGACTGGGAGTCAATCTGACTGGAGCCAACCGAGTCATCATTTATGACCCTGACTGGAACCCCAGCACCGACACACAGGTTAGATACAAACCGTATATAATATCCAAATGAAACACTTAATAGTTCAATTATTTTAAATGTGAGTCTGATTGTTACATAAAGCAGCTTTATTTATTAAATGTTTCCAGCTGGATACTGATGCCTCTTGCTTCTCCCTCTCTGACATTTATTCCGTTTGTACTCGGAAGAACACTCAGCAATGCGTTCTCCTTTTTCCCTCCCGACTTTACACCTTGATCCTATAATTGAATGTTGCTTGCAGGCGCGAGAGCGAGCGTGGAGGATCGGGCAGAAACAGCAAGTGACCATTTATCGACTGCTGACTGCAGGGACCATTGAAGAGAAAATCTACCACAGGTCAGACAGCAGCTTTTCACATATGACTGTTATTAGTTCTCCTTACAAACATTTTCAGTCATATAACACATTAAAAAAAAAAAAAGAAATAATTAAATTGGGAATTATCTTGATTTTTTTTTTTTTTACATTTTTCTCAACTAGTCCTCTCTGTTGTCTTCCCATCGACTTCACACATTCATGAATATTGGTAATGACTTGACTAATTGCTTACATCACCCTTGTATTAGTACTTGCAGTCTGCCAGTTCTCAGTAATTGAAAAGCTCTCCTACATTATTAAATGGCCAATTGAGGACTTCTAAACTGTTGCTCTGTTTAGTTTGCGCCTGTAAAGAGCTTTCCGGAAAGCAGGGTGCAAGAAAAAGCAGGGATTCTATTTTGATACCTGCAGTCATGAAGTTAACTAATTTTATCATCCATCAGCCAAACTACTTTGCGGTGACACAGAATCAGGATCACCTGCTGAGGTAAAATAGCAAATCACATGCAAGCATCTAATTATTTTATGTCTCTTATAATCCAGGCAGATCTTCAAGCAGTTCCTTACCAATCGCGTTCTAAAGGATCCAAAGCAACGACGGTTCTTCAAGTCCAATGACATTTATGAGCTTTTCACTCTGTCTGATCCCGACGGAGCTCAGGGAACAGAGACCAGCGCCATATTTGCAGGTCTGCTGATTATTTTATTTGTACATTTTTGCTCTCACTGAAGAACCATTCTGTTTTGCATTGATCAAATTGTTCTATCTTCCCATGAATTTGCATTTTTTTTTTTTTTTTTTTTTTTTTTAATCCTAAAATAGGAACGGGCTCTGATGTAAAAGCACCCAAGAAACCAAACAGACCGAGACCATCGCCGGCAGCAAACCACGGCAGTCAAGAACTTAAACACTCCTTAGCAAACCGGAATGAAACGCTCGCAGTCGGAGGACCTTCCTCGACAGATATTCCAGGCCTGGAAGCTTCTCAGGGCAAAGCAGTGAACAGGCCCAGCGCTAACCAAAACGGCATTGATACAGTCGCAAACAATTCAGCCAACACACAGCGCGCGGGACAGAATAACAACAGAGACTGGGACGCAGCCAAGCCGGCAATCGATGATTCAAACTCACCCGGCTATCACCGGCACAGAGAGGCGAGCTCTGCCCTGACTAGTCCACAGAAACACAGAGAGAAGAGGAAGCACTGTGACTCCGCCGCCGCGGATAAACACAAGCGCAAAAAGCGCAAACACTCCCGGGACGCTCGGTTCGAAGGCCAGCGCATCTCTCATTTGGTGAAGAAAAGGACCTTTAAGAAGGGAGACGACGAAGACAACGGAACCGGCATCCAGAAGAAATCTGATGATTACGTTTTGGCAAAACTCTTCAAGAAATCTGGTAGGATTTTTTGTTGGAAATTCTTTCCTTATTTCTGCCGTGTCTCTGTGATTTCCTTTAACAGTCGGCCTCTGTGCTGATTTTCCTTGGTGGTTCTTTAGGTATCCACAGTGTGATGCAGCATGACACCATTATGGAGTCGTCCAACCCCGATTACGTTCTAGTGGAGGCGGAGGCCAACAGGGTGGCCAAAGACGCCCTCAAAGCTCTGAAGGTGTCTCGGCAGCAGTGCAGGCTGCCCTACAATAGAGCTCCGCCTCCGCCAGCACGGTACGTCGTCTCACACTTACACTGAGTTTTAATTTCTCAAATGTCAACATAAATAACTTCTCTTTGTTTTTACATTTTCAGAAAACGTTTTGGGCAAAAGAAGAATTCACTTTTAGAAGCGCCTTCTGTTGAAAGTTCCCCCATATCCAACAAATGCAAGGTAGTAGCATGGTTCTTATCAAACAATATAGCAATATGGATGATGAGGTTATTGATTTTATTGGTTTCTCCTTTCAGGATGCTGCTATTGTAAAGAAATCCTTGTCAAAGAAACCTGGTTCAGGAGCACATTTCAGTGGGGAGGTGGAAGAAAGTGACTCAAACTCCGCCCCGCTGTCATCGTCCTCGCTGCTGGCCAAGATGAAAGCTCGTAATCACCTCAACATCCCCTCAAGGCGCCGGGAAGAACCGGAGGAGGAGGAGGAGGAGGAGGAGGAGGAGGAGGATAATGGCTCCACAGCTTCAGGAAGGAGCCTCCCCAACGCTCCGCCCACCGAGCACGACGAGCTTTTAGTCGATCTGCGCAACTTCGTCGCCTTCCAGGCGAACGTGGACGGGCAGGCCACCACTCAGGAGGTGCTGGAGTACTTCAAGCCCAGGCTCACCCAGCAGCAGGCGCCCGTCTTCAGAGAGCTGCTCAGGAGCATCTGTGAGTTCCACCGGACCAACGGCCAGGAGGGCATCTGGAGACTGAAGCAGAGCTTTCGCTGACCGAAGCGCCGCCTCACAATGTCTGATCTGCAATATCTTTTTCATCTCTCAGACTTTACCTCTCGTTTTCTTCTGTCAACCTGATCCGTTTAACCAATAGAAGTAGAATCAAAATCATTCGTTAACGGTTGTTTATGAAGGGGCCATATAAACCATTATGTGGTCAAATTTAATGATTATGACTTGTCTGTCTTGGTAGTGAATTCCAGCTCACTGTCTGATTTCTTTCAGCTGCATTGTGACTGTCTGATATTTATGCTTCTTTGTTCTGATCTTTTGTTTCTGCTCACTGCTCTCTGTACCTGGTTAAACTTGAATTCTGTCTATTTACACGAATATTGGATCTACCTGACCTCCAGTAACAAGATACGTTCTCGGTGTGTTGTCACAGCTTCTCTTGTCTCATATTTTGTACAATGTTTCTATAAATGTTGAAGCAGCAGACATGTACACTGTAAATAAGAAGTTACCACTTTTTGGTGGTTTTTGTAATAACTGACTTGCCTGTGAGTTGTACTGAGGGTGGAAATAAAGTGAAATACACTCACTCACTGCTTTCATTGTCAAAAAAATAATAAAAAGGAAAAACTGTGAACCTAAAAATTTTATATGAATATATTAAAATAATGCATTGATTACTGCTTTATTTTCCTTTTTTATGGTATTTGTGTGCAGAAGGGAACACTTCAATAAAGTACCTAAAAATATGAGGTAAAAAGTATGCCAGCTAATAATTCCTGCATAAACAATTTATATTATTTTGTGAATCAAAATTGAATATTATTGCAAGATCAAAATCATCAGATGACTGTAAAAACAACCCAGGCCTAAAAATAGGGCCAGAAATCTTGCACATACCTAAAGTTAGTTTGTGTAAATGTCTGAGAGCTTAATTTCATTTCAGCCATTTGCGCAATTGTCAGAGGAAGGAGCGGAAAGGCGCTGACAGGAAGCACAGGCGCACTTCAGGCCCGCTCTCTCTTGTCAGAGTTGTCTAGACCAAATATTGGGATAAAGTTATCAACCGTTATTTGATTTCAATTTTCTCCACGCACCTCGCCGAGGTCATAATAACAACTTTATTTTCAGTGGTGCATAAATTAATTACGCGCATTTAATAACTAAAATATCATTATATTCCCCCTTTAATAACATAAACGCTGCACGCCAGGGAAACCCTTAATAGCGCGGGGCCCTGTAACTGGCCATTATCCGCCTGTAATGATATTACAGAACCAATTACGCGCCATTAGAAGGGATTTTCTGCACTTTATGTGGTTTAGTCCAATCCCGCACTCCTCTTCTAAATTTCAGCTGCTTCTCGAAGCCTCATTTTGCCTCCACCTCAGAGACGCATGGCGTCTGCGCTCTGCCGTCCCAGATGCGCTTTAAAACTAATTGAAAGGGTCCCGCAGCAGATCATTTATCTGAGGAAGCGAAATAAATCGCAGGACCCCTTGCTGTGAACAAAATCAAAAATTTGGCCTTGTGAGTGTTCTACGTGCGCAACCCCTTGTAAAGTGGACCCGCTAACACACCCTGACGAGCAATTAACCCGCCCGACAGTCAATCTAAAACCCAAAAGCAGTCATCCTCCTTTTTTTAATATATGAAAGAACCAAATAAAAAGTGCAGCGGGTATGTGTGCATGTTTATGGTTAGGGAATATGCCTGACTCTGGAATAACAATCACTTGTGATGAATTTTTTTTTTTTTTTCCTTTGGCTCCAGAGCTGAACTGCCGTTTGCCACCATGGACATGTCTCCCATCTCTCTTTCTCGCTCTATCTTTATTTCTTTCTTTCTTTTTTTCTCCAACACACACACACACACACACACACACACACACACACACACACACACACACACACACACACACACACACACACACACCAGGGGTTGAGGGTGAGAGAGACAAAGCCGTGATAATCCGATTAGGACCAATTAGGCGTGAGATTCTGCGACACAGGCTGAAAGCCTTAACACTCTGTAGACAGTTATACAGTTATAGAGACATCTGGACACTCCCAGAGAGGAACAGGGGGAGAGAGATGTAAGTGTGGCGTGTGTGTGTGTGAGAGAGAGAGAGATAGAGAGAGAGAGCGGAAGAGAGAGAGAGCGAGAGCTGGACACTCCCAGACAGATCCAGCGAGTCACTGGAGCAGCAGCCACTTTGCTCCGGAGCGCCAGCCCGCCTCAGCATCCTCTCCTCTCCGCAGGTAGGATGCGCTCCTCGCCTCCGTCAGCATCCACACCGCTTCCAACTTAAAACGATTTCACCACATCGTTTCGCATCGCGCTGCAGACGCCTCCGCCGATGCGAATCAAACTTTTTGTGTGTGTGTGTTTGTTGCAGGTTCAGTTCCGCCGCTCCGACGCGAACCAGGATGTTCTACTTCCACTGTCCGCCTCAGCTGGACGGAGAGTGCTGCCGCTCCAACACCTGTGAGTTTTTCCTCTCGTGCTCACTTCACATCTTCAGTTGGATTTGTTTTAATGCAGTCTTTAAAGATTTCTCGCGTCTCTCTCGTAAAGACGCGGTGTGTGAAGTTTTGTGGCGTTTCAGCAGCGAGTGCGCGAAGTGTGTGTGTTGTTGGGAAGCGGACAATAGGCCCGAGCAGATGTTTTTCTTTTCTTTTTTTCTAAGATATTTTATACTGTTGTTCTCAATTAATAATTTAAAGTAAGGAGACCCAGGCTATAAAAAGCAGTTTTTTTATTGTGATGACTGGAAAGCCGCGGTCAAACACTTTTAAAACACGTTTTCCTTAAAATCCAAACTTTGCGCGTAACGCCTGAGTCATTCTGGTGTGTTTAGTGTTTCCCACACCTTGAGATGTGTGTGTTGGGGTTAAGTGTGACCTCCCCCCTGAAGGCTCTTCTGGTGGGAAGCTGCTGGTGTCGCCCCGGGGCAGGAGGGCCGCTCTGTCCCGGGCACAGATGTTGGGTGTCATGGCTCTCAGCCAGTCATGGTTCCCCTCGGACACACACACCATCAATGTTTCATGCTCCTAATGGAAACGCAAACTCTGTCTTGCTTGTGCCAATATTTATATTCTTCTTGACGCATTTCTTCTTTTCACTGCTCGATTCAAAGTTACACGACCCCATTTGCTGATTTAAATAAAAAAAAAAAATTGTATTAATTTTAGTTGACACATTTTCTTAAGCTGCCAAACTCTCTTTTATCGCCTCGTTTTTTTTTCCAGTGAATACAAGCGGATTTGGCAACCACGCCCCGGCTGACTTTGATGATGGATTTCTTCGCAGGAAACAGCGCAGAAACAGAACCACGTTCACACTGCAACAGGTAATTAAACACACACACACACACACACACACACACACACACACACACACACACACACACACACACACACACACACACACACACACACACACACACTTTTGTTATATTAAAAGTAAGGAAATTGATTATATTATTAAAAAAAAGTTGGCCAAGTTTTCAAAATGAGGGACTTTGGCAGAGTTGTGCCTCTGAGATAACCATCACGCACAAAAATGGAGGCCTTTATCACTGGCTTGAAGACAAACCGAAAACGCAATATCGTAATTGCTTTATATATGAGGATATAGAAATACTGGATTAAGAAAATCTTCATGAAATATTATTTGTCACGTTAAACACTGCGTGGGCAAAAGTGTAAATTGCCTTCTCGATGCAGGCAGTCTATTTGATATGAAGCCAATGTTTGAGCTTATTTTAAGAGCAATTCGCTCTATTTATGCAACAACCTCTTTTTCCCTGTCGGATTTGAGAGAGTTAAAAAAATATATTTAAGAAATAAAATGGAGTGTAGATTGCTGGCAGGTCGTTTTGACGCTGTTTTTCGCCCAGCTGGAGGCTCTGGAGGCGGTCTTCGCCCAGACTCACTACCCGGACGTGTTCACGCGCGAGGAGCTGGCCATGAAGATCAACCTGACCGAGGCCCGCGTGCAGGTGAGTCGGCGGCGGCGGCGGGCCGGCGTGTCCCGGCCACGTCTGACCGTGCGCGAGAGGCCAAATTAAGCCACTCCGTCATCCCTGCGATGCACTTTAATAACATCAACATAATGGTTAATATTAGATTAGCTTGATTAATCGGTCATTCATAATTAACCAGCGATAATGTTCTTCACTAATTTGTCCGCGTCTTAGAGGCAGGGATACATCATCCGTGCACGAGCCCTTTTTCCCGGAAAGGCACGTGTGCTTTGAAAGTGGGGGGAAAGTCTGCAGACTCCGGGAAACTGATTTTTCTTTTCTTTTTTTTTTTTGTCTTTCTCATTCGGTCTCACACACAAACACACACTCTTGAAAACAGACACACACCGCGCACCTTCATTTTGGCAATTTATATTCCGCTCCTGCCCTGCACATATGCGCCGTTATAAACTTGGCCAGATGTAATTAAGTTATGTGTCCTGTATGTAATTTCCTGCATTCCAGATTCGCTTTTGGGTTTTGTTGTGCGCTGAGATCTAATTGTGGGAAATATAATAGTTTGCCTTTTGTTCCCCAGGGTCATCTTACTATCGCTTAAACCCAATGGCGGGGTTGATAATGGAATCCAGTGCTGTAAATTAGGGATTGTAAACAAATTATTCCCCTCCTAATCCGATTACCACATTCCTATTATTAAATCTGAACATGAATCCACCGCAGTATGCAGGGATATTAAACTTACATTATTATTAGAAAATAAATTTCCTTTCTGTTGTAGTGTTGTTGCCCCCCTTTTTGTAAAGTGTCAATGGGCCTCCCCCGCATTAAGAGCACTCCGCAAATTGAGATTAATGGAGCAATTATAGCCCATTCAGAGATGGGTGTGTGTGGGGGGGCGCGACTTCTAGCTGGAAGGTGCAGGGGTGAGATAAGTCCATTGCTTGTATTGTTGTCCTGCCACCAAAATGTTGTCCTTTCTTTATGCCGAATGAATGCGCGCGTTTTGTTAGGCTGTTGACATCATTTATACCCTGGAATACAATAGGAAGGGATGCAGAGCACATGCACACCGACTCTAACCTCCATTCACACATCATGATTAATGCCTGCTAGAACCAAGTCCTAATCGAATCTGATGTTGTCAAACAATCACTAAATAGGGAAATAAACGACTTCATCATAGCTGCCTCTCTCTCGGGCTGCACAACTGTCAGTGGGAAGTCATTAAAATATGATAATGAAAAATTGCTCAATTAAATGTTGTTATAGGCAGTGACCTTCATTCGATTAAGATAGCAGAACTTGGCTATATGTTTTCAGGTTCTCGGCTGCGTGATGGGGAAGTTTTGGGGATCAGTCAGTGACTGAGGGCAGTCAGAATGCTCACATGACAGATCAACACACCTCTTCAGATAGGTCAGAAGGAAAAAAAAAAAAACAGGTTTTACATCAACTCTGGCTCTAATGAAATGAAAATTTATTTAGACCTGATTAGGAAAAAATATACATTCTGAAAATTAATATAAAAGGAATAAAATAAGTTGGCATTCCAGTTACTTCTTTATGACTTTAGTTCATTTCTTTTCTTCTTTGATTGCAGGTTTGGTTTCAGAACCGCAGAGCAAAGTGGAGGAAGACGGAGCGAGGAAGCTCAGACCCTGACGGAGGGAAGGAGATGAGCGAAGGCACGCCTCCGTCCCGCAGCATCAACTCTCAGTCCCCGGTGGATCAGGCCAGGAAGCAGAAGGAACCTCTGGAGATGCAACAAAGGTGAGAAAGATGGACCGATGATTGTCTGAGCTGGTACTGCCGTGGTCACGCTGATACCACTTCTTTGACAAAATAAAATCCTGAAGTCGAGCTGCAGACTAAGTGGATCTGTGTAATAAAAACAAAATTATTTACACTGATGGACGGCAATAGAAAGCCTGCTGTATTTCAAAGGACATGCACCTGTTCTCCTCTTCCTCCTAGAACAAAGTATAGACTTTTTAAACCCTCAAGAAAAAAACTTAAATAAATTAAACAGTTTACCATTTCACTTTTTATTCATTCTTTCCATTCATTCATTGTTTTTTGAGCACTGCCAGCTCGATTCACCAAACATTTTGCTGTTTATATAACAATAATAAATTCTATTTTGGCTCTGATGTATAGATGACACCGAAAAAACTGTAGATTAAAATGCTTTTCAGTTATTTTGATTCTGATTACAACCATTTAAGACACTTGTATATTATAGTAATTGATATTTGTAGATGTGTAGGTGCACTAAAAATATGAAATGTCAAATTACACATTTTAACTAAATAATTACAGGGAGTGTTTGTATTCTCTCCAGTATCAACAGGACCGTGGGTCCTGGTGGTCCGTTCTTTCCCTCCTGTATACCAGGCACTCTCCTCAATTCTGCCACCTATGCCCAGGCGCTCTCACAGGTCGCCACGCTCAAAGGTAAAAGTCTTTCTAATTATTTTTCAATTAACAATGCTGATGAAGATAATGAAGATCTGATTCTTATTATGAATTTCATTTTTTGCTTCTTTTTTTCTTCAGGTAACGGTTTATGCTCCTGCTGTGTTTCTGACCCCATGGGCCTGTCCTTCCTGCCACCCTACGGTTGTCAGGGCAACCGCACCGCCAGCGTGGCCGCCCTGCGCATGAAGGCCAGGGAGCACTCGGAGGCCGTGCTGCAGTCCGCCAACCTGCTCGGCGCGGCGGCCGGACCCGGCGCCGGCGTGGGGGTCCTTTCCGGAGTGGGCGTGAGCGCGGCCGGGGTGGTGAGGCCCGCCGTCGGCCCCGCCATCGACGTGCCCGGCGCCGTCGTCAGAGGAGCGGACAGCTCCAGTCCCAGCCCCACCGCCAAGGTCCCCGTCCTGGGCGGCGGCTCCGACAAACATCCTCACTGCACCAAGGAGGCGCTGGAGAAAAAATGAGGCACTGGACACAAACAAGGATGTACTGATTCTCTAAATCTGTGTGATCGTGCCTGTTACTCCTCCTCTACTCTCCTCCGGTCTGACGACCGACCAAGCACAACGACTGGAAAACGACTCCAACAAACGGACTGGAACAAACTTTTCTGCTATCACAATTTATGGATGCAAACATTAAGATATTTATTTGACAGTAAATTATCATTGTGAGAGATGCCGGTGATCTGGGGCCTCGTCACCCCGAAAAAAGCACAACTGTGGTTTTGGATCTATATCTGTCTTCATGCACTCTTGGACTCTGTTTGAAGGAGTAAAATAGATACAACGCGTGTGCAACAAAGAAATGTTAGATAATGTGAATTTAAATATTACATCTCCTCTGTGTTTGATTAAGAGGACGGATGCTTACATTGTGAATGTTCCTGCATGTAAACTGTGTGTGTAGAGCTCGTGCCAGGACAGCGAGGGCTTTTTGCAGCATTTTTGGCAATATGACTGACACTGACGCCATCCGTCCAAACAGTCGTCTCTCATTCTTTTGATTTTAAAGTGAAAGTGCACTTTAATAATATTAATCAGCCATTTCATTTGTGTGTGTGTGTGTGTGTGTGTGTGTGTGTGTGTGTGTGTGTGTAAACATGTACATGTGCCAGAACACAGGATGTGGATGTGTTGGACCCGGGCAGGTTGAAGTGGACTTATCGGCAGAGTGAGCAGTTGTGCCTCCCGCTCTGTTAGCACATCTGTAGCGCCAGCAGACAGGAGACACTCCAGTCCTGTTGTGACATGTTCTTTAAAACAATTAAAGATGTAGTCGCTCATGTTCCTCTCCTGTTGCCTCTCGCTCCAGCCATCTGTTCTGTTACATTATTTATCAGCTTCCCTTAAAGCCGGGAGAGGAGCACAATTGTGACTCCTATCATTTATTTACTTTTAGGAACGCTTTACACTCTCTATTCCTCTTCCGTCCACCTTTAAGCATTTTTTTTTTCAATAAACCCCATTAAATGTGATACATGGTTTTTATTAATGTTGGATTTACATCTTATATATATATTAAATGTAATCTCTCATCACCTCAGGGCTCTTCACATCCTATGTTTATCACGGTCAGTACATTTGTTGATTCATTATTACTGAATTCGTCACCAGAGTGACTCCTGGATAAAGGCTCAGCTGATCAGATTGAGAATACTTAACCGCGGCACACACCAGTACTAGTTCGGCTGATTCAATTTGCGTCCTTGAGGATTTTCAGGAAATTACTTTTGATAGTCAATAACACAATTAAGTAAACTACACACACATTATCATGAATAATTGATAAGAAATTATGTATTACCATGAAGTACTGGTTCAATAATTGATGAGGCGACACCCTGGTGACACCGAAGAGGGGGATAATGTCAGAAGTCGTGCCAGGTTGTACATTGAGTACAGAGCGTCCCCCTTTTTTTAACGGCATTGTGTGTGTATGTGTGCATGTTGTAAATATCTCAAAAATATACTAATAAAGTCACACTTTTGCAAACTGACTTTAAGACTTCAACAAAAAAAAAAAAAAAGATTTTACAGATTATTTTTATCCACTTCATAAAAGTACTGTAATTATTTACACAAAGAATTCCGGTTACATTTGTATTTATATTTTATTTTAATACAAATTTGAACATATACATGCGACACGATTTTTAAAATGTCAGTGCATTCAGTAAATAAACAGAGTATAAGGCCTTCATAATGCAGGTACTCTGCTGAACCTACTGACGCCCCAAAATAATATCACCAAAAACATTATGTTCTAATATAATGATTTGTGATTTAAGTGCATGAGAGAGCTCCAGAGCAAAGATGTTAAGCCCAGTGACATGGCAGCTAATGATAACACAATATCCGTAAACAAATCAGCTCCTTTTCCCAAATGTACCACTGTGGACAAGAGAATCCAGCCAACTCGTACAAAAGCCGTGGAAAACACATTCAATCTCCCCAAAATTGAATACAGTAGTTGTGGAATTTAATCATTAGCCAAAACAAAGGAAGCTGAAGTTATAATGACTCCGATCATCATTAAGTTCTGCATGGTGCCCATAATTCACTGCTTTAATATTTCATAAACAAGTCAAGTTGGTGTTGACATTCAGCTGTGCATGTGGCATCATTGATAATTTTCTGTCACCTAAAAAAAGTCCTGAGGCGGTTTTGTGGAGCATTGTTATATCAAATTAGCTGGAGAGCGGCCAGAAAAGCAGACAAACATGGTGAATATGGGGGACAGCAGTTGAACTCTGTTCTTACAGTGCAGTTAATGGGCTTCTTTTGTTGCAGTAATGAAATATTTTCTTTTTTTTTTTTTTTGCAGGGATGTGGGGAAATATGTCCTGAAACAGGGAGCTGTTGTGTACATGCACCCGTCCTCAGACGTGCACAGACAATGCGAGTCCCGCAGAAAGACACAGTGCACTCCAGAAAGACTGCCGCACGCATACAATGCTTCCGCTTGACATCAGGTACCACCCAAATTTCACTATTCAGAGCGGCAGCATTCAGAGTCTGACACAAAGTGCTTTCAGGCCCCGTCCACTAAAGGGCCAAAACACCCCACCAAAGTATCAACTCTGCTTTTAATTCCGGCAACAGAGCTGATCAATAACCCAATCAATTAGGATCAATTAAGCTCATCTCTGAATGGAGATTATACAAACAAAGCATATCTTAATGCAGCGAGTAATGTGCTCATCTGCTGTCTGCCACATAACCACAGCTCGGCTCCTCCTTACTCAGCAGGCAGAAGAGCTTCCTCAGCGTTTGTGATCAATGCTCACCGTCCTCAATAAATCTATACGAGAGCAAAGTTGGGAAGTTTTTTTTTTTTTTCTTATTTGAAAACTGGGGAGATGTTTTTGATGGAATTTAAAAGTTAATATCAGTGAAGGGGCCAAACCGAGCTGAGAGTCGGTTTGTCCACTAGAGGGCCTTAGTGAGCAGGTAACGTCAGTGGATTTCTCACACACAGCTTCATTTCAAACCTCAATGTGAAAAACTGAATATTTTTTGGTAATCACACACAGATTTTTTTTCTCTTCTGGGGGATTAAAAAAATTCTAATGTTACTTTTTTTTTTTTTTTTTTGAAGTGAAATAGTGCTCTGCAGAATAGGCCCAAAAGTAAACAGCAAAACACAATTTCAAAGCAGTTATTCCCATGCTTTATCAGATAAATTTATGTTATATTTGAAGCATGTTGCTTTGTCCGGATGGACTTAAAAAAAAAGAAAGAAAAAACTAAAATTGGATGTGCAATGTGGAAAAGAAAAGGGTGGCTGAGGATGGTGTGTGGGAGGAGGGAAGAGAATGGTTGAAAAGGGATTACCTCAGCCTTTCCCAAAGTTTAGTGACCTGCATGCAAAACCATCTGTGTGTAAATATGTGTATGTGTGTGTGTGTGTGTGTGTGTGTGTGTGTGTGTGTGTGGGAGGAGGGGTTCTCCATTAGGGCCCATGTGTGTGTGTCCATCATCCCGCCCGGCCGGCCCTGCACCCACCGACAACCCCAGGAAACTATCTGCTACAGCCATCTCCTATTATAGCAGCAGGCAGTCGGAGGGAAGGGAGGCTCGCTCCCTCCCCTTCCTCTGCCTCGTGGCCTTTTCTGCTGAGGGGGTGAGCAGGGCTGTAGTCAGGGAAATTACACATCCATGATGCAAATACTGTAATAAGTCGACTGAAATGAACCTCTCACATATATTGCATGAAGGAATAAACCTCAGAGATTTGGAAAAGGTAAAAAAATCACATTAAACTTTGCACAAAAAAAAGTGCATTTTTATAATCTTGTCAAAAAAATCTTCAGAATAAATCAGTTGTCGTCCAGCAGGCAGTGACGAGAGCCACTTGTTGACGCTCTACACAGTGCTTGTCAGTTGTGTTCAGTGAAGAGGGAGGCACTGCTGTATGAGGCAACAGTTATTTATGTCTTCCAGGAGGACAACCGGAGCCCCTCACCTCTGCAGAACTATCCGTCTAACACTCACAATAACAACACATCGTCTGGAATTGTGTGTTTTCTCCTGCTTTGCCCCTCGGCCAGCTGCCGCCTTCTCCCGCTTTACTGACTGACACTTAGCTGGAGCTGCTAATGGCCCGCAGTGGCCGTCCAGATTTATAAATAGTGGAGAGCCTGTTTGTTTCATCTGTGTGACACTCGACACCAGAGGATCTCGCAGACTCGAACGCAAGCTCAAGCTGTCATTCTGTCCCCAATGGTGGACGCTCTCTCTGGGGCAGCTCCTCTATTTCTGTCTGTTCTCCAGCCCTCAGGTCCGTCTGCCTGCCGCTGGTCAAAACCTCCAAGACCCAACCCTGGACTATGTAGAGGTTCTGTTTGTTTGTTTTTTTTGATTCGGACTGCTGTTACTACGAAAAAACTGGAGCTGCCGGAGAGGGTTTGTGTGAGGTGACAGGGCAAACGGCCTTTTTTGGGAGGAGGGAGCCTTTTGAGGAGTTTAAAATAAGGCCCGAGCTATGGACTATGAAGCAGAGTGGTAAGGAAAAACTTTGATCTGCTTTTTCATTCATATTCAAAAGAGGGGGAAAATAATGCATGGCGAAGTATTGACTTTTTTTTTTTTTTTTTTATAACATTTTAAAAAGTTTTAAAAATTATGAATCTTTCTTATAAATCCAATCATGCAAAATAGTTTATTTCTAATGGTTTACATTTTCTTGCTCTATCTTATATTGAAAGAAAAAATGTTTCAAATCTCTAATTAAATGAAAACAGGCTTTCACTCAGTACAAGTTAAGCTTTTGTGTCGATTTCATTGATTCTATATAGAGAAATTATTTTATTTAACCAACATCTAAAAACATCTTGGTGAAGTGAAATGACCAGTTTGCCTTTCCTGTGGCCCAGAGTCCCTGTGAGAAAGTGTCCTCAGGTGTCAGGTTGTAGCGCTGAATGCCAGCCTCTAGACAAAAATAAACCAGTTTCATGAAAGAATGAAGAGAAATCAATGCCAATCAATGAGTTTGACACCAGTTCATTATTGTATACAAAGAAATAGTAAAATTGCATTTTTTTTTCAAAATGTTTTTCACGAAAATATATGGATTTTTAATGTTGCTCAAAAAATTGACTGCAACAGGCTTTTTTTCTAATGTTCAAGAAAATTCCTGAAAAGACACGACATCAAAATGCACAATGTGTCACAATTTTTTTTTTTTTTTTGCACGAGGAGAAAAATGCATTACCTTTTTAATGCTTGAATTCACTTTTAAATTTCTGATCATTAGTTTCTTCTGATGCCAATTTAGCTGGTCAGTCCAACGGTGCGGTGAAGCTCAGTTTTCTAGATGCATGTGAGATGGATGGCTTCCAGGTCAGAAGATATTAATGAACCACTTGATATTCTGAGCAAGGTGACGGCTGCCTGGCATCTGCACTATTTAACCACAACTTACCCATGATATTACCTCGCCGCTCTTAAATGTGCATGTGTGCATGTGTGTATTTTCTGAACAGCAAGTGATAGAAAGGCTATCTATATACTTTTTTTCCATACGAATATATTTTATATGATTCTAATAATTTATCTAAATCTTAATACTATGCATAATATCAGGTATACAGTCCAACACTGTGTGTGGTTTTAAAGGCTTCTGTATGCAGCTGCTGGTTTTTTAGTGAGAGTAAAACACAGACAGGCCTTGGATGTTTTAACCAGAAGGTGCTGGTTTTTGAGCGTGCTTCGTTTTTAACTGATTGCTTTAATTTGCGCAATACAAATTACATTTAGGTGACAAATCAGCTCACCTGCCTCACTCAATCTATTATTACTAAAATCTCAAATTAGCTGCACTTTGGCTTGAGGATATTTTCGTCCGCTGCTCACCTGCTCTGCATTCAGTCGTAAAACTGAGAGGTTCAACTGCAGGATTTTTACTACCAGATTAATTTTCATCATGTCACATTTGGCTGATCCAAACCAGAGATTTCAAAGCTTTCATTCAGACAAAAGCAGCTTGAACCAAGGCTAAACAGCTGACCACCGTACAACCTCTTAACAGGATTATTACATTGAAAATGTAATGCAATGTCACCTACAGTCTCTGATTGTTGTTAAATATACACAAACATGTGCTTTTTTTAATCCAAAAACAAAGTGTCACATGCACGGCTGTGCTCGTGCTAAATTTGCATAGATGTAACTCCATTGCTCAAAATAACTCACGTGAGGCTGTCTTTAGACCATGCCTAGCAACAGTGTAGTTTTCTTCACAACATGTCTCTGAAGGTCACAGTGATTGAGTGGAAGGATTTACAGAGCTGTTTTCAGAGGCACATCCAGTACATCGCAGCTTAATGCAAAGTAGAAAAAAAATCCCATATTGAGGACAGTGATCATAAACAACAAATAACTTTTTCTTTTCCCTTTTTTTTTTAAATGATTTTACACTGGAGAACCCATTTTAAAACAGGAACATACATAAATAGATAAACAAAATCTCTAACCAGCAGCTGTCATATAATGTAAGAAATGTATTTCCTGTTAATAGTAGAGATAATGTGGGACAAAGGCAGCATTACTTTGCATAGATTTTAAAATAGAAGGTGGCCTGTTGTTGCTGAAGTAGCTTTAATCATGGATAATAATTTGAAAACAGTCAGATCAGTTTTACACCTTCCTGTGGAAAATATAATGAAGCATAATAGGAGATGTACAGTCTGGAGGGGAGGGGTCCCCCCACTCCCCCCACTCCCCCCACTCCCTCCAAGCAAATTGCACACTGATCAATGGTAGCAAACTGTTTCTTGTTATCTAAAGAGATATAAGACTGTGTGGTCGTGGTCAGGCTGATTTTCTTTTGTTTTGATTGTTTTTCCTTCAGGAACTCAATCAATTTGAGGTTTGAATTGGACAGAGGACAACTAAAAGCCACGATGCCGTAGGATCTTCTGGCTTTACACAATCCTGAAGTCTCCCAGACTGTGGATGCTGCAGATCCAGTTAAAGGGCACGTTTGCCTGAATGACTGAACAACTGAGGACAGAGTTCAAGTCTGCATCATGACCACAGTTGAAAAGCGCCGCTCTGGCCGAAAGAGCGGCGGACATCGAAAGCACAGCGATGGAGGCTACAGTGACACCTCCAGCGCTGGCTCCTTCCCGGATGAAAACGACCGCGAGGTCAGCAGCCTGACAGACAGAGCCTTCAGGAGTCTCTGCATTGGAGACGAAGCTGTTTATAATGATTCAGACCTCAGTTTGTCTTCGCCCTGCACCCAGAGAGACAAACAGCTGGCCTTCAGCCAGCACGGCCAGGACAGAGAGCGGGAGGAACTTAAAAGAGCTGCGCATGAGAACTTCAGCCTCAGAGTGCAGCAGTATGAAGAGGACTGGATCCGTGGAGGAGTCTACGGCTCTGAGATCCATAGGGATCCCCAGTGGGAGGTTTATGGGCAGAGAACACATGGGGGGGTTTCCGCCACATTCCAGCACTCCTTTGTGGAAACATCTCAACCGGAAAGATCTATGAGAGAAGAGCAGCTGTCCACCCTGAGCAATGGAGGCACAGAGCTAAATTCACAGCAACTCAGAAGCCGCTCCAGAGTTTCTTCTCTCATCAGGGCTTTTAACTCGGAGGGACAAAGAGATGTGATGGGAATGGATGATCGGTTCAGAGAGTGGAGCGACGAGACAAGCTGGGACAAATCTGCTTTGATGAGTATCCAGAGGGAGCTTTCTGAATTCTCTGCATCATATCAGCAAAACTTTAACAGTGGACATTTCCCCAGTGTTGGGCCTTTCTCACCCCAAGACAACAACTTTTATTCCCCTGACGCGGCAGCAGTGGCCCACATGTCTCACCACTCTGCAGCTTCTTTTATGAGATCTTCACACAGCAAGCACGGCATGTCTGCACAGGTCAACTGTAACTCTAACTTCTTTATACACAGTGAGTTTAGTCCCTTTAAGGTGTGGAGGGATCATAACAGATTTCCGTTTCAGCATGGGCAAGTCTCAGGCTTCATGCACTGTTCACAGTTCCCTCAGTGGTATGAGACACCAATGTACAAGGAGCTTTCACTGCAGGATCGAGCTCCGGCTCCTTGTAGGGGCGCCAGGCAGAGTCACTTGGCACCGGTGGTTCCGCCGACTCCTCCACGCTCCACGTCGACATCCATGGTGATACAGAAAGCTTCAGCTATGGAGAAACGCTGTGAGTCTGAGTTGGCTGGTCATTACCCGCACAGGAAGAGGACCCAGAGCCTTGGACCTAATAGGCTTCCATCCCAGCGCCCGTCAACTGCATCACCCACCACTGAGATGTCTCGCCGCGTGCGAGACACCATCAGCTCTGTGAAAGCCCTCCAGCAAAAAGTAAAAAGGATGGCAGAGCAAAATTCGAGCGCTACAGGAGTGATAAATGACCGAGGAGATTATTACTGCAACAACAATGTATATCCCTTTGAAAACAATGCGGTCACAGTGGCGTCAGGTGTTGTTAGGGGTAACACAAGCACAACTCCTTTTAAAATCGGCCAGCTGCCTTCAGCGAATTCACACCCAGAAGCAGAAACATCAGAGCTCCAGCACTACGACCTTTCGGCTCCACCTGTGGAACATCCTCCAGTTCGAGCTGAAAGCAGGGGAGCCACGCCCGATGTCAGGATGTCCAGCTACAAATCACGAGCCACGAGCCTCCTGTTCAATCTCAAGGACAACAGGAAAAGAGTGAAAAGTACCTACAGCCCCACGAAATTCAAAGGCTTGGAGACTCAGGAGAAAAACAAACAGCCCTCTACCCTGGAGCCTAAAGAGACTGTGATAGACATCCCAGAGTTTCCAGATCCATATAATCACTTCCTGCAGTTGAATGAACCCATTATGACAAATGCTGCAGCGCATCAATATGCAAACCAATACGAAAACTCATTCCTAAATTCTCAAATTGCAACAACACACGCAACCCAATATCCAGGATACACTGTAAGCGATGATCAGACAGCTCAGATGCAAGGCCAGATGGTACATCACTCTGGGTTCGCTGGCTTCATCCCTGAAAATTACGCAAGCAATCAGCTGACTAATGGACAGAATCTCCATGAAGCTCCAGTGTCATTTGTTCCCTATAAACAAGGAGTGACAAATACAACAGGAACTTTAGAAGATGGTGCATACAGACTGCAGCAGTCTTCTTCAGTGAGAGAAGAACCAAAGCAAAGAGCTGAGGACAATCATACCAGAGATCATTTACAAAACAAGACAAACTATGAACAACCTTCAAACGAAACATTCGGGAGAGCATTCAGAACGATGGATAGATTTGAGCAGCTCAAAAACAGCAAACATGCTTACAATAATGCCTCCTCACAAGACATGTACAGGCAGACATACAGCCAAGATATGGAAAAGCTAAATGTAAAAGAACAACTCTGGCCACTAAAACAAGAGTCAGGTGCCTCAATGGAAAGGTCAAGACAAGAAATGTGGCCAACTTTAAAGAAAGGAAGTGATTTAAGAGAAAGTTTTGTCGCTGAAGCAGCTTCTCACCCCCACATATCAAACCAACCGCAACAATGTGCGCTGAGTAATGAAACTGGAGGAAATCCAGCATGGTATGCAGAGTCACAATCCTTGGCATTTCATGACAAAAAAGGATTTCAAAAGTATTCTGGACATTTTGATAATAGTCACAAGGAGGACAACTGGAAGAGCCACAAAGATAACAGATATCCTGATCAAGAAAACAGGAATCAACACGTGTTTCATTTCACTGAAGACAAACTCACGAACATGCAGGAAAAAGGTCTTAGAGAGCCAGATGCACCAATTTCAAAAGGCCTGGAAACACAAATTCCGCAGCCAATAGACCCTAATCTGTTGTTTGAACCCACAATGCAGATAGATCCTGACAAGACATCTGAGCCTGCAATACCCAGCAAGTTAAAAGATGGGCAGTTTATCGAAATCAAAACAGAGCAGGTAATTGCAGAAAATAGAAACACAGAACATCAACAAGCAAAGCTGGAACAAGCTCAGGTTCAAGTGGCGCTGCCGACACTGGAATCAGCTGGTCTAGCTTTAGCAGACCAGACAAGTTCTGAGAGCATCAGAGCAGAGGAGGCCAAATCAGAGTCAACTCAGCAGGAGACGCTTCAACAGGCTGAGGCAGAAAGTATTGAGGAAAAGAGGATCGACGAACTGACAAAAGAGTGCAGTGAAAAGCAAGATAAAGTACCAAATGCATCGGATGAAGCAAGGGACATTAACAATGAATTTAAACACATGAGAGAAGAGCAGAGCCAGCAGGCCAATGCAGAAGAAGCAGAAAATGAAAAACAGGTAATAAGTGAAGTGCCAAAAAATGATCTGGATGCAAAGACAAGACCCAAGCAAACTCAACTTGATCATGCAACTAGAGCAGATATGAATACAGAGCAATTTAGGGAAGAACATTTAAGCAAAGTACAGGTAAAAACAGAGCAAACAGAAGCAGAGCAAATTAGAACAGAACAAGTTACCATTGAACAGACGGGAACAGCAAGTAGAAAAGCAGAACTAACACTAACAGGAGAGATGAAAAAGCAACAATTCAAAGCAGAACCAGAGGAAACAACAGTAGCTACACTGGAAAGGGTCAAAACAGATCACTTTGCAAATAAAGAAGTGAGACAAGCAAGTGACCACAAAGATTTGGTTCATGCAGAACTGTTGACTGGAGAACAACAAAGACAACAGGTTAGTACATCCAAGGAGAGAAAGGTTGAAGAGAAAACAACAGAACAGGCAAAAACAGAGCAAACCAAAAAGGATAGTATTAAACAAGAGTTATCGAAAGCACAAAGGATGCAGGAGCAGTCAGCAAAACTCACGGCAAGACTAACAGCAACGCAACCAGCGAAGAGCGAGCCCGACAAAGTTGAGCAAGTGAAGACAGAGTTAGCGAAAGCTAAAGCGGAACTAGCCAAAATTAAGGAGAAAATGAGGGGCGAGCAAAAAGAAAAAGTCAAAAACACCACCGTCATAAAAGAAGATGGCATTGCAAAGAGTAAAATTCCGGCAGTGCTGAATATTGATAAAAATGAGGGACACAAAAAGGAGAAGCAAGAGGCACAAATGTACCCACAGAGAGACGTTCCTGCTGTCAGAAACAGCAGTCATGAGCCCGATAGAGGTGCTGATGAATATGACCGTCTCAGAGAGAAATATGGCTTCACTGATGCAGTCTCCCCCACCAAGAAGAAAGTGTTTGCTCCAGAAAATGTCTCTTCAACGGGCAACAATGAGACACAAGCTTCATCTCTTGATAACGCTGATACAGTGAATAAAGAGAACTCGGTGTGTGCTGTTGCCACACCAGCTGACACAGAAAGCAAGGAGGGATCAACCACCTTTGATTCCACAGAAGTGACAGAGAGTCAATATGTTTACAGCGAGACATCTAAGGAATTCAAGTTATCTTGTGCAAGTGACTCTAAAACTACGAGAAACAAAAAAGACAATGGTGACAGTGTCACAGATAAACCGAAGGACGATAGGGTTAACAAGATGGGCAAAAGTGACCCTGTGAAAGACACTGACGTGCCACTGCATAAAGATTCAGATTCAACCAAACTGCTTCCCCCTAAAACAAAGCCAAACGATTATAATTTTATCCCTCCGAAAGCGCTGCCCCACAAAGAGCGAACTCAGACTAAGCAAGAGATTCTGACCTCCAAGATAAAAGCTCATGCTGAAAAAGAGATTTCAGCAATTAAAGAAAAGGGTTTTGCAATGCGAGATGGGAGCAAAAGCTTTGGAAAGTTATTACCAAGTAGTCAGAGTGTTAATGTACGACAGAAGCCGCCATCACAGGGCATGCAGAAAAAGAACGAAGCGGTGAGTTCCAGTAGTGTTGCAATAAAGCACCAAACGGATCCTTCAAGAGCAGAGCTGGAATCAAATTTTTCACCATTTTGCCCGTCGACAAAATCAGCCAAATCTTCTGCCAGTGCCACTGAGCCAGAGGACATTTTACTGAAGCAAATTCTACAACAATCAGCAAAAGCCAGCAGTGATGTGCCAGAGCAACCTCGTGAAACCAAACAAACAGAATGCAACCCTGAAAACTTCACTAATGGCTCAGTACAAAGTGAAAAACAAGACGCCCTCCCTGAAATAGTGTCACCAATGAAGACTAACGAGCAGACAGCGAAGAGTGGACAAGGAAAACTACAAATAAAACATGAAGAGATGTCTGGAAATAAGAAAGAGGAACTAGAAGAAATTCCAGCAGTCAAAATTGATTTTCCCAACATAAAGAAAGAGCATCCACCAGACGCTAACCAGGTAGCAACTGAAAAGGTTCTAGCTCAAGAAGCCCCTCATGAAGACACTGAGCCGACAATTAATCTCTTCTTTGGTCAGAAAGAGGATCCTGTCGCTGATGACAGTTTACAGATTATGGGAATAATGGTAACTGTACGAGACAGAAATCCATCCTCGGACATTGGTCATGGACAGAGGAGCACCTTAACACTAATTGATGCAACCACGAATGAGAGTAGTAATTTAGTGCTGGACAAGTGGCGTGCAAGCACCCATCTCGATGAAAAAGAAAAGACTACAGCTTCAGAGGAGACTGTCACAGGAAAGATGAACGACATACAGCAAAACCATTCTGCAGCTCAGGATGATCAAACCAAAGTTGGACTTGAAAATGAACACAAAAATTTAATCTCAGAGACAAGAAAAGTCAACGCGACAGAAGATATCCCAGAGACGGATCTCAAACAGGAGGGTTGTTCAATAAACGTAAAACCCCAAAGCGAAACAAAACCAGAGCCAGCGGCTGTAAAGGGGGTCACAGTCACTGCACTTTCTAAAAATAAAGTGCTGGATGAAACTCAACCTCTCCTCCACCAGCAGAATAAAGTAACAAGAGAAACAAAAGATTTTAAAATGAACAAGGACACAAAGGCAGAGGTGAAGACTGAGGGGGAAAATCCACCAGAAATACAAACACCACAAGCCAATAACAACCACATGCACAAAGACGTAAACAGTGCAATCAACAACAAGGGCAATGCTAAAACTCAGCTTAAACACGGAGCCCAGCCATCACTGACAGAACGTAAAACAGCTGCTATAAATCAATCTGGAAACAGCAACGGCGATGACGAGAACGTACCACTACTGGAGGACAAAAGACAAGACCCAACACCGTCAATAACATTCAACCAAAACAGTTCTTCCAGCAATTCAACTGGGAATGAAACCAACGTTGCAGTTCCAAATCACCAATATAATGAGAAACACATTGGAGAGAATATTGAAGAGGATAATATACATATTGACAGCATTGCCATCAAAGTTGTCCCCGCAGTAACAACCAAAGACAAAGTGAACCACAGCAAATCTTCCCTTTCAGACTTTGTGCCGTCTAATGAACATACACAAGTTTCAACATCTAGTTGTAAAGAAAAAACTTCAAATAATGAAAACCCAAGTTCTGCAGACAGTGAAAAGAAGCTGAAAGACAATTTGGATGACAAATTAGGGATGCAGCATGTGTTAAGCAGTGTGAGTAAAGCGTCCGATTCTTTGAAAAGCAGCAATCAACATAGTAGCAGAAGCAGCAGCAACATCGCAGCATGTCAAAATATTCAACCTGAAAATGCAAAGGCAGACAATGCAAAGGCAGTTCAGGACTTCCAGGATGAATCAAGCAAACAATCCCTAGAAGGTGACTACTTCCAAGTACAGCGGGTAACAGAAACAAGCAGTGAATCACATAGCGCAGCAGTTGGAGATGCACTAAAAGAGAGGGAACTTCCAGAGATGCTACCAAAACAGACAGCTCTAAACAAAGAATCCTACAAGGAAGCAACACATGATGCTTTTGTATTCATTTTGGATAAAGATACCAGCAGTGCAGTGGAGTCAGGTTCAAAGAACTTTCACGAGGAGAGTGTGAGAAGGAAACTGTTGGAAACCGAAGATCCCTTGGTTTCAAAACAGAGTGATAGTTCCAATGGGAAACTGAGTAATAATGAAAAGATGGAGCTAGGCCAAGCTAATCTAACCAGAAAACATCAAACTGAACATGAGTCTAGTTTATCAGTGACCGAAAGGCATGGTTCACGACGTTTACACCCAAAAAGAGAAAATCAGGTTAAAGAAAATGCTGAAGTTAAACCAAAACCAAAAGAAAGAGTATCAACTATCCCTGAAATTTCAGCACTTGCAGATTATGCCAGGTTAAAAGTTATTGTTTCAGAGGACAAAGATGTGAACCCGGTCCAAGAATTCCCTCCTAACAAAAAGGAAGGGTTCTTTCCACTTATACACACTCGTCATAGCAGACGACCTGTGTTCACTGCTGAGCCCCAACATTACTCTACAAAAGAGAAAACATTGCCAAATAACACAGAGCTGACTGCCAAAGTGAATAAAGAACCCAAAGCACTAGCATTTCCCATTACAGAAAAAGAACACCAAAGAACAGGGATGTTCAAACTCGGAGACAAAGAAAGACAAGACAAAATGCTCTCAGTGGGCAAAGTAAATGAAAACATTGTCAATAGCGTGGCAAAAAATGTTGAAAACCACAGCAAAAATGATTTGTTGACTGGTCAGATGGGACAAATGGCTGGAGTTGGAACCCAAGAAGCAAATATAACAGAGCAACACAACTATCTTTTGCTAGCCACAGCATCATCACAAAGCGTCTCTGAAAGATTGACATATCTAGACAAAACGGATCCCCCACTTGTGACCATGGAGACAATGCACAAGAAAGAAAACAACACAACTCCAAAAAGAGAGGAGAGAATTATTAAACAGCTAAACAAAGACGAAGAGTCTGAAACTGCGGATAAGCAGAAAGACAGACAAAAAGATAAAATTCCTGCAACTCAGAATGAGCAAATCAATACAAAACAGCAGGATAAACTAAAACAACCAGATGAAGAACCATCATCCAGGAGCAAAGATGACAACAGAGAAGAAGACATAAAAATAAAACACATGATAGAAGAGAGCAGAGCTTCTCAAGCTGAAGAAGAAAGAGTAGCATTTCAGAGAGAAGAGGAGAGGAGAGCAAGAGAACGTGAGGCCATAACAATGAAAATTAAGGAGAGGCGAGAAAAACAGAAAGAGATAGAAAGAAGGACAGAAGAAGAAAGGCAGGTGAAACAAAGAGAAGCACAACGAGCTGTAAAAGAGGAGGAGATAAGATCAATTCAAAGAAAAGCTGATATAAGAATTAAAGAAACTGAGGAGAAAATGAGAATGAAATCTGAAGAAGAGAGGGGAGCTACTCAAGAGGAATGGCACACAAGAGCTGGACAAGCAGAGCTGCAAGAGAGGGCACTTAAAGAGGAACAAAAGCACAGAACTGCACAAGAAGAACAGCAAAGGAGAGAGGTACAAGAGCAAAATATAAGAAGAGCAATACAAGAGGAACGTCAAAGAAGAGCCGAACAAGATAAGCAACAACAGAAGGCAGCGCAAGAAGAACAAAGAAAAGCTGCACAGGATCAACAGAGGAAAGCTGCACAAGAGGAGCAGCAAAGAAGTGCTTCACGAGAAGAGCAGCAAAGAAAAGCTGCACAGGAGAAAGAGCAGCAAAGAAAAGCTGCACAAGAAAAGGAGCAACAAAGAAGAGCTGTTCAAGAGGAACTGCAAAGAAGAGCTGTGCAAGAGGAACAGCAAAGAAGAGCTGCACAAGAAGAGCAGCAAAGAAGAGCTGCACAAGAAGAGCAGCAAAGAAGAGCTGCACAAGAGGAGCAGCAAAGAAGAGCTGCACAAGAAGAGCAGCAAAGAAGAGCTGCACAAGAAGAGCAGCAAAGAAGAGCTGCACAAGAAGAGCAGCAAAGAAGAGCTGCACAAGAGGAGCAGCAAAGAAGAGCTGCACAAGAAGAGCAGCAAAGAAGAGCTGCACAAGAGGAGCAGCAAAGAAGAGCTGCACAAGAAGAGCAGCAAAGAAAAGCTGCACAAGAGGAGCAGCAAAGAAGAGCTGCACAAGAAGAGCAGCAAAGAAAAGCTGCACAGGAGAAAGAGCAGCAAAGAAAAGCTGCACAAGAGAAGGAGCAACAAAGAAGAGCTGCACAAGAAGAGCAGCAAAGAAGAGCTGCACAAGAGGAGCAGCAAAGAAAAGCTGCACAGGAGAAGGAGCAACAAAGAAGAGCTGTACAAGAGGAGCAGCAAAGAAGAGCTGCACAAGAAGAGCAGCAAAGAAGAGCTGCACAAGAAGAACAGCAAAGAAGAGCTGCACAAGAGGAGCAGCAAAGAAGAGCTGCACAAGAAGAACAGCAAAGAAGAGCTGCACAAGAGGAGCAGCAAAGAGCTGCACAAAAAGAACAGCAAAGAAAAGCTGCACAAGAGGAGAAGCAAAGAAGAGCTGCAATAGAGGAGCAGGAGAGGAGAGCTGCACAAGAGGTACAGCAAAGAAGAACTGCTCAAGAGGAACAGCAAAAGATATATGCAGAAGAGCTACAAAGGAGGGACACACAAGGAAAACCGCAAGGAGGAGGAGAGCATCAAAAAAGAGCCCCACAAGAGAAAGAGAGGAGAGCTACACTGGAGGAGCTGCAAAGAAGAGTTGCAAACGAAGAGCAACGAGGGCAAGCTACACAAGAGGAGCAACAGAGAAGGCCTAAACAGATTATTACTGATAATGAGGAAGAAAAGAGAAAAAGACAAAGAGAGGAAAACAACGCTGCTTATATTTCAAAAGAAAAAGTTATGAAACAAATCTTAGAGAACCAAGCAGAGCAGCAGATTGAAGAAAAAATGCAAGAAACACACCAAAAGGAATTGTTGACAAGAATTCAAAAACATGGAGAAGAAAAGAAGAACATCCTAAAACAAGGAGAAACAAGTCAAACTAAAGGGCAGAGGTCTCTGCGGCTTGAGGACAGCCAAGCAGAAGTGAGTCAGGATATAATACAAGAACAAGACGATGAATTTCAGACTAAAAGCAAGGAAGAAAAAGAGTTAGCCACTCACAAAGAAAAGATGAAAGCTGCCGAGATAGAAAAGCAAAGACAAGTTGCACAGACGGATGCTCTTCAGTATTATGCTATCACCTCAGCCGAGCCAGACAAGAAGCACAAAGAGCGACAACTATTTTCACCTTTATCTTCCCAACAAAGAAACACTCCGGGGCTTGAGTCGGCTGACTGGCCTTACAGACCACATGCTCCTGTGTCTCCTGCTCCATCTCTGCCACGGTCCACCACATCCTCTCCTGCTCTAGGAGGGAAGCCCTTGATGTTCAGGGTGAAGGATAACACCATGAGAGGTTCCTCTTTCACTAAGTCAGTCAAACCGCGCTTCCACAAGAACTTCGGAGAAGACTCCTGGGGGGGCTTGGAGAGAGGAGAAGATCAGGAGATAATGAGACGCAGGACTGGAACCCCCGTTCACGTTGACTCATTATCAAACAGACTTCTGGCTCCCAATGAATCCTCAATCAGCAGGTCAGTATCTTCATTAGATGGCTATTCAGCACCTCTATCCTATCACAGACCCTATTCCAGAAGAAGCATTGTGATAGATGACGATGATTCCCGCTCTGTCTTCAGCGCTACGTCAGACGGAGTGGAGAGTTTTGCCACTAGTGCAACAGACTTGGCAGATATCCGAGGCCTGTATGACTATGACAGACCCGAATCAGCCTGCAGCTTTAGCAGTGATGTATCTCGGTCTATGGGAAAGCCTCCAACTGTACCCCCAAAGAGTGAAAAGGCGTTACGCAGAGCTCAGCGCTTAACTACTCGAAGGATGAAGAAGGAGTTGTCCAAAGTTGCAGAAACCGACACTGTTGGACTTCCCAAAGAAGGCCCCATTATTTGTTCCTCCTCCTCCACTGAGGTACGCTCCTCAAACTGCCATGCTGTGGCTTCCCCTCATTTTACCCCTCCTGTCTCTCTCGCTCATGCTAGAACAGTAGGGTCTAGCTTGCCTCCGTCCCATGCAGAGCAGCAAGCTCCTCACCGCTCTTTCCACGCTTTCCCTCATGCCACTGGTCCTATTTCCCTCCCGAATTCCTCTGCTCATGCTAATCCTGCTGTGACCCTTCCAGCTGCTCCTAAGACAGTTACTCATGTTCCCTCTTCTCCCACTCTCCACCATGTCAATCACCCAGCTCCAGTGACACAGTATCAAGTAGAGTCAAGCTATCCGCAGTCCTTCCCACTGACCCAGCGCAAAGTGCTGCAAGACCTCGGCTCTGGTCAGTATTTTTTAGTGGACGTTCCTGTTGAAGTTAAAACAAAGACCTTCATCGACCCAGAGACGGGCAAGTACGTCCAGCTGAATGTGCGGGAGTCTGGGCAGGGCATCGCACGGCATCAGCCTAATCAAACACGCCCTCAAGCCCAGCTCCAACCCCAGAGGCAGATCAAACAACAACAACCGCCCCTCTCTCAGGTGTCCCCTGCTGGCAAGCCTGCTGTGCTTTACCAAGGCTACCACGGTTATCCCAACTACCAACCTGCAGCTATCAAGTCTTTGCACTCTGACGGCTCATCGGCTCCAGCAGGCGGCCAGCCGGGCCAGCAGCCTGTCGGTGAGACTCAGAACGGTGGATATCCAGCACCTGAAACAGGACAGAACACAGAAGAACATCGCTACAGTCCAGAAAAAACTCCATACATGGACACGGTTAATGATACAGACAAAAGGCATAGCAGAGTTTACGGCACACACGGCTCGAATGAGTCCTTCCCAGAGTGTGACACAAACAGCCAGCTTGCCGGACGCTCAGTGTGTGAAAACGATAACTCAGCCCCCTCACAATATCAGCCCCGTGAAATAATAACCATGAGTGAACTGGAGGACTTCATGGAGATATCTGATTGGTGAAAACACACCTGTACAAAACATCTGATGGAATAAAGATAGAATTAAATAGGACAAATATGCTGTTTTTGCAGTGTTATGGACTTTCTCTTGTGAACATGTTTTTGGGGTTTGTAGCTTTTAAGAAATTCTTTTGACCTGCTGTTAAATTACTGCTGCTGTTTTTTTTAGAGCCACTGTTGATTTTCATTGTTTTACAGAGTTTACCATTCCATTTGACATTTGAATGTGCGATGCTAAGATGTTCCCTGTGTTTTCGGTATTATGATCTCTTTGTCGTCAAACATCAACAGCATGTCAAGTCTTTTGTTGAGAACCAACACAGGCAGGCACGTTAAACTTTTCCTGTATTTCGTCTTATTAAAATCCACTTTTGGCATTTCATGATGCATGAATTGATATGAAACCGAAGTGTCATGCAGGTGGCGTGAAAAATAGTTTGAGTATTCAACCAAGGCGTCAAAGAGAAAATTGTGAGATCATTTTCCCTGATTTTCAGGTTTAATCACAAACAGCAGTCATTTTCTTGTTGGTTTCTGTTTTGCTGTGAAAAACAGTACAACATTGGTTCATTCAGACAATGTAAACACACGTTCATCAACAGAATGCCTGATTTTTATGTGCTCCTTATAAGATAAAAAAAAAAAAAAAAAACATGTACACAAGACTGCTTTGCAAGTTTGTTTCATTTTGCTATTAGCGCTGCTGTAATATCATATTGCTATCAACCTTCTTATATGTACTTTGGGTCTGAAAGATTTAAAATGAAGAGCTAATTTACTTATTCGACAGACAATTTTTTTTTTGAGCGAGAGACTGTAGCAAATGTTCTGAGAAGAAAGAAAAATATATTTTGTTGGCAGCATTTTGTGTTTGTGTGCTTCTTTATGCAAGAACCAATTCAATCTTTGCCGATTTCACTTGTGCAATCCAATGATAGAAGGATGTATACACTGTAAAGATATAAGTTGATCAGTTTCCCAAGCTTGAATCCACACTACATGAGTCTGCTTGCAAATATCCGCCAATTTCATCCCCAAAGCAGAGTAGATTGGGACAATTGTAACCTTGTTGTCATCTTTGTCCTTATGTATGACTTTTTCAAGATCATGACTCAAAAAATTACAAAGGCACTCACACCAGTGTAAGTAGACAAGCTAATATCACATAAACAACAATCAACATCTTTCTTTGTATTTGCATTATAAAGATGTTGACAGCATATTTATATTTGGCACATATGTCAAATACCGTCTTCACTGAATGTGGTCAATTTACCTACATCAGAATGTCAGGTGTGTGTGTGTGTGTGTGTGTGTGTGTGTGTGTGTGTGTGTGTGTGTGTGTGTGTGTGTGTGTTACCCATAAAAATCGTTTGTTTGTTTGTTAGTTCTCTCCTTCCATTTCTGCCCCAGGAAAATCCTCTCTTGATAAGGCAGAAGCAGGTGGGGCCGCACTGCGCATGCTCAGAGTGGATCAGGCGCAAACTGCTGCTCCCCGCTGAACGTTGATTCCCCTGAGAAGCAGTAACGTGGAATAACCACTGTGGGGCAGAGGAGAGCAATTACTCCCGTGGAAACCTTTTGAACTCAAGACTTGGGTGAAGGAAACTTCAGGGAGACCCGGAATAAAAGATGAGGTCAAATTTGTTTACAGTCAGACTTTTAGCTCATTCACACATGAATACCAACTCAAAAAATGTTGTCTCAATGCAAGTTTAATGATGCAGTTTCTGACTTTGCTGTTGTTTTTAAAACAACATAATTCAAGATGGGATAAAGTCACACTCTGAACTTGGCAGATACATCCCATTGAAAAAAACAAAAATCAGTTGCACATGCAAGTTGAAGGGTTAAATCTGTTGTGTAATTCCATTTGGCTTTGGCAGAGCTCAAAGCGCCAGCAGAAGCCCTGCCTCAGCAGTTTAGCATGCCCAATAAAGCAGCAGGCTTCATACTGCTGGGACAGTCTGACAACCACAGCCAGAGACAAGCCCATGCCACTCTGTCCAGCAGCGAGACAGACAGGGAGAGGCTCAGATACACACACACACACGCACACACACACACACACACACACACACACACACACACACACACACACACGCAAAATCTGACAATTACAAAAATACTTATAAAAAACTCAGCAGTTTCTTCTTGTACGTTTCACTGGTATATGGAAGATGGGCATTGCTGTAGATAATATGCAAAACCACACACACACACACACACACACACACACACACCTACACACACACACACACACACACACACACACACACACACACACACACACACACACACACACACACACGCACGCACGCTCACTATGATCCAAGACTCACTCAGAGGAACACAGGAAATGACATTTCCTACGTTTTGCAGGACACAGAAAGAGAGAGTAAAGGAGAGACAGTCAGAGAGAGAGAGAGAGAGGGAGAGAGAGAGAGCAAGAGAGAGAGTGGACTGGGAGAGAGTGGGAGTTTCTAAGTGGGAACAGAGCCTTTACTGTTTCATATTACACAGAAAAGAGGAGAAAGAGGAGAAGAGTTAATGGTGGGTAAGGGCTCTGGTGGGTTGTGCAGCCAGGCTCTGTTTTGAATGTAGCTGCTTGTATAAGTGCTGAGCAGTTGTCTGGGTTTATGGATTCGCTGACTGCGGAAAATGTACTTCTCTATAGTGGTCCTTGTCCTGACTGAGGCCCTGGTCTCAGGTAAGTTTGCTTAAGGCATTTGAAACTACTAAGAAAACGAGCAAGCTGGTAGAAGAGAGAAAGAGACTGAGCAGAGTGATCCGATCACCAGTGCATCACTGTTAGACATTTTATTTATGATTACAGGACTTCTATTGAAATATCACACGGTGACAAGCAGCATCTTCTAGTTATCAACAATCAAACTTTACACATACATTTTAATTGTTGCAAAGGAGTGACTTACAAACGTGACTTTCTTGAAAGTCTAACCACTTGCGTCGCTGTGCAAGTCTGAACTCTGTGATCAGAGGAAACCTCAGTGTAATTTGTGTGCTATAAACTGCCATAACGTTGACCTACAACGTTCGTGTCTGCCCTGTAATCTTTTCATTGAGTTTGGCTGTGCAATATGTTGATTGGCTTGTTTTGTTGCTTTTGTTGTCACAATAAATAGTGTTGGACAAATCCCTAAAACCCGGAGGGAGATTCCCCATCTGATACAACAAAAAGCAGCAGGGCAGCATGGGAGACCAGATGGTCCCTGTTATCTTGCCATGTTTCTCTTTGTCTGCTTCTTGTTGTACTGCACGGAGGATGAATGTTTCCCACCTGTAGCTTTTCTCTGGCTGTCTCTGATCACACATATTGCAGCCAGACTTTGCGTCTCTCCCAGGCAGACATGACCCAGATGCCTCGAGAATAAAAGCTGAGAATATCCACAGAAATAAAATAGTGGAACACAATGTATGCATGAGTCTTTTTATGCTTTCTTGGCGTTAAAGCCTGAGTTCCCCTGTTGCTACATGTAAGCAGAGAAAGCCAGTTTGAACCTTGACAGGATGAATCCAGTGGGCCCAGCGAGCGTGCATTTAAACTCACTTTGACTAAATGCTCCTATTATGGTTAATTGGCAGGAAATTTTGTAAGAATGAACTCAGACTTTTCCATGTGAGGCACATTTACCAAATCTTGCTAATTGTTTTTTTAAAAAACAGAGGGTAGTTTCAAAAGCTACCAGACTATATACTGTATAGATACTGACAGAGCTTCTTTCTTTTGTCAACAGAAGTATGTCACACCCTGAATGTGACAGTCACCCCCGGACCGATTGTCCTGGTAACAGAGAAAGACAACCTGACACTGTCTTGTTTGGTTTCCCAGAGGAAGAGGAGCAGCAGCGTCCTCATTCTTCGCTGGTTCTTCTCTCCTCTTGCTGCTCCTCCACAGCCTCTGCCTTCCCTTCCGCCCTCGCTTCCTCCCGCTCTTGAGCCCTCTCAGAATCTAATTGTGAAGATCGGCATAAGGAAAATGAAGCTGTATGGGAACTACACCCGTCAGTTCTCCCAGGGGAAGTTCCGCCTGTATGAGGACAAGGAGGGAGAAGTGTACCGGCTGCGGATACTCAGCGTGACGGGGACAGACCAGGGTTTTTACACCTGTAAAGTACAGGAGATCCGCAAACACAGAAATACATGGAGAGCGTCCTCCAACGGCACCAGCACCACACAGATCACAGGTAAAAAGACACAGATCTGTTTGCTCTTCCTGCTCTGCCTGCAGAGGGAAAACAAGCGCTGAATTTGGGTTATGATGGGATAAATGTCAAAACAAAGCTCAGGACTTGTCAGTTTTCAACTGCTGTTCATCAAAATGTTTCATTTCCCTTTGAGCTCATTGACTAAGCGACATTTCAGGTAAACTGTTGACAATAAGTGTCCTGGATAAAGAAACTAGATAAAATTAATTATTGATGAAAATACATAAAGCATGGTCTGTAGAAATAATGTTGTAAACTTTCACGAGGATGTATGCAACAAAATGGACAAACCCAAATCTCACTGAGCCTTGACGGGACCTTGAGAGTGTGTCATTTGAACATTGAAAATGTTTGAAAAATTGCACAATCTTTTGTTTTCGCAAAGCAATTTCACAGTCACGTCTGATGTTTCAACCGCTTTCGGAGCCTTTTTAATTTAGTGCTGCAAATCAGAATCTGATCCCGCTGGAGCTGTTTTATGAGATTCATTTTTCCTGACATGTCAGGACAAAATGACTGCTGGACTGGGGAGAGGCCTCGTGTTTATATTGTCAAGAACGTTAAATTGTCTTGTCAGCAAAATTCATAATTTCATCTGATAAATCTCGAGTGAACATCCAAATGTCAGTGTTCATTGTCATTTGACCTTTCATGCTAACTTGACGTGAACTTTGACCCAATTTCAACAAGATTTTGTGAAACACTCTTGGGCTTTTTTAAGTTCCAATTTGCCATCAATTGAAAATTATCAATAATTTGCATTCATCTCACACTTTTTGTCTAAAACTGGCCTCAGGTTTTCTTTAGTTTGAGCTTTGTTTACTAGAAGTGGACAGAAAACTGTTAAATTCTTCATATTTTTGCTCAACATACATCAGCGGCAGGTGAGGATCAAAGGATTTCTGATTTCTGGTTCAATGTTATTAAGCAATGAACACAACTAAATAGAAAAGTCACACTGGATTTTTTTTTTATATATATATAAGGAGCCATTTAATTCACTCAAATAGAAAAGTGTAGTTTAGATCAGATGACTTGCGAAGCAGTTAGTCTGCAGAAAGTGGTCCTTATGTGTTTTACTGTGACTGTGATCCACTGGCATTTCCATGTCAAAACAATGAGCTCACGCAGGGAAACCACACTCAACAATAGTCCTTTCTGTGCACGAGTGCAAGAAGTAAAAGGTAGACTGCTGCTGAGCTGCAGACGTTAAGAAAATCCGAAATCCATGACGTCAGCATTTTGGGTTTGCTTTTATGCAAACCTCAGGAGAAAATCCACTGGAGAATTCAGTTGCAACTTATTCAGTCTCTGGTAACGTTTGTAAAGAAATCTGTAAGGAACAAATGAAAGAATCACAAGCGAGATATTGAAATACATGAAACATTCCATATTTATGTCAGAATTTTCGTGGATTGAATTTTATGTGTTTGATCATCAGTCAGAAGCCAAAACCAAGAAGTGCAGTCAGGGCTTTTGATGTACACAAGCTTGTGTGTGGCTACATGTGACCCAGTTTTGCATTTAAACTTTCACCAGTTTTATTCTGGAAATGCATCAGGGTTTTCGTCAGACGGAGCCATCCGACAACGCCCTGCCCTCTATTCGGGGCCTGGTGAGGAAGCCACGCAACCTCAGGCATCTCCGACATGCACTGACCACAGAGAGCAGAAACACAAGAGCTGACAGCGAGGGTAAACAAAGAGGATGAAAAACTGTGATCGGGGAACCCCTCGGTTTGAAAAGTTCAATCTGTAAGAAGGGTTGGTAAAAGGCTCCACAAGGCAAGGCACTTTTATTCAACTCATTTCAACAAGAATGCAGATGAAAAATGAAGATCAGTAAAACTTCACACTCTAAGTCAGGTTGGGTTTTCAACCTTTAAAAAATGAGTGGCCAATCCTTACTGTTAAATAAAATCAGACGAGGCACTGCTCATTGGCCTCAGATTTACAACCCTGCCAGGTTCAGCAGAGGGTTCATTTTTCCACGCCGTCTTCACAGCAGATGAGCCTAAATCTGTACCTGATGTTGTCGGCATGAAGAGTTTTTTTTTTTTTTCTTCTCATGAATGGGGTGTTTTTGGTTAAACTGCTGCTGCTGTGTGCAGATCCGTCTGCAGAGGATATCTCGGAGCTTTCAAACAGCCAACCCATTGACCGAGGCCAGCGTGCACAGATCAGGTGTGGGATTTGGCTTGTGGTTTACTGCAGTGCGCGCCTGGTCAGAAGTGTGGTGTAATTACAGCAGGTTACACCTGAACTGCTCGCTCTGTCAAGAGACGCCTGCGAAATATAACTTTTTGTCTCATCACATGAGTAGGACAGTTTCATGCATAGTACTGCAATGCATTGTGGATTTGTTCTTGAACTGGATACACATTTTTATATATGACCTCAGGAAAGTTGTAATGAAGTTAATCAGCGATACCCTTGAGAGAGTTTTGATCCACTTGTTCATGTTTGGTCAGAACACTGAAGTCAGTGTGTTGCTCTCTCTGCATCCCACATTAATTATGTGGTAGTGAGACGGAACAGCCAAGACGCAGTTGACAGGCCAGAAGCCAATTAGAGTTAATATCTTCTTATCATTTCCTATTAATATCTATCAACCTGTGTGTAAGGGACGTATTAAAATCTCATTATGGTGAGCTGAGACTAAATAATTTGTGTACACAACCTCTGTTCATTCTCCTCCACCTTTATTTAAATACCCCTGACCTAAACACAAAGTCTCAACAACTTTCTCATGTGTTTTCCATTTCTCACTTTGAAGAACACAAAAGAAACTAACATGAAAGCGCTTGAGAAATGGAAAAGGAAGTGGATATGCAGAGCATTGGGGAACCCCCAAGCTCTGTCCAAGAACATCAGTACTGGCCGTCCAGTCTGTGTGTGTGTGTGTGTGTGTGTGTGTGTGTGTGTGTGTGTGTGTGTGTGTGTGTGTGTGTGTGTGTGTGTGCGAGTGTGTGTGTGTGATGGGTTTGGCTGATGCTGCAGCAGACTCTCCCTTCATGACATTGGTTTGGAGGATATTTCTGGAAACCACTGAGGCTGTCTGCTGTTGGGTCGGTGCCCTCAGACATTAGTAATTTACAAAGATGCTTAGTCTGGATATACTTTTTTATTCTCTACGTCCTGCTTTTGCTGACTCTTTGCAACAATTGTTTCTCTAGTGCACTTCACCCCTGAGGACAGGACCAGTGAAAGACTCCGACTTTTATTTGCAGGTACTGTTTTCCTCGGCCTTTATACTCCTCTGGTGCTTCCTTTATCCGTGTTTTACTTCGATATTCACACTGACCTGCGTCTGTTTTTAGATGTGTATCTGTGCGCGGTGCTGATCTGCTCGCTGGGCCTGCTGTCCATCTTCCTGTTCAGCCTCGTCTTGGCCTGTCAGTACCTCCTCAGGAGACACAGGCTCAAAGGTGGAGTCAGTATTTGCAATCGGACACTTGCTACTTGACATTTAAGTCTGAAACAGACTCGAGTTAATGTGTCCCTTTTTCTCCTTCTGCTCGCTCCGCAGCCAGTTACCTCCTCGTCAAATGTCCAGAAAGCAGGTACTGAGATTTCATATCTCGTATTTTGTGCTTGAGAAGAAATTCTGATAATAACAATTATTAGATGTTTAATCGTTGGCTTTAAAAGCACAAGTGTGACTGACCATTTTTTTTTTCTTTATTTGCCATCTTTATTGGTAAAACTAATAATTTATAGATAGGAATTACAAGAAGTTGATTTTAGGAGGGGACACATTTCTGATTGTTTGCTCAAAATGGCTTTTGCATGTGTTTTTTTTTTGTTTGTTTTTTAATTTAAATATTTGGCTCCAGCATAATGAAGAAAAAAACTGATTAATTTACTATGGAAATAAATGTTACTAGACAGGCCTAATTAAAATGTAATTTTGTCTCTTGCATTCAGTTCAGGAGAGACTGTAACCAGCTCCAGCAGTTCCTCCAGTTCCTCCCCGGGTACACAAAGGAAAGACACCAGACAGAAAAATGAGAGAAGAGTAACAGTAAAACCACCAAAACTACCTGAAGAACCACCCCCTCATATACCAGCCAAAGGTAAGTCTTATTCTGACAAACTGGCTTTGACTGTTTAAGATGCTGAAAGGCAGTTTATGCCTTTGATCATCACGTGAAACGCAGTGATTTTTGCTTATATGCTTTATTTCAATGATATTTGTACCAGTCTAAAAAAGAAAAAGAGCCTGATATAAAACAAAATACAGCAACTTATAAAACACTAAGCAAGAATAGAGATATAAAATACCCTGAATTCAAATAAGAATAATTCTAAAACAGGGATCGCTTCAAGATTAAGGGGGATGATGAGCTTCAAACAATAAGACAATGTAAAAACCCCAGTGTATTTTATCATTAACGGCAAAATAAGCATGACTGTGGCACAATGAGGCTTTTCTTCATGTTCTAAAATAAAGTGATTGTTGATGACAGTCACGACTTCATCTACGGAGCCATATTTGTCGTTTCCTTCCACCCGGCTGCTGTTTTTAGTCAATTACGCTGTGTTTTTCAGTACCCGTTGCTGCAAAGAGACCTCAGAAGCCCAGAAGGTCGAAGACTCAGCCAAAGAGATCTACAGCTGTAAGTGTCCTTCTTCTCATTAATTCATGTCCACAACTACTATAAAAGTCATTGATGAAACATAAACACTTAATATATTTGTAATGGAGCTCTGTCTATTAATGTTTTGTGAAGGTGCTTTATTCCGTAAGCAGAGTTGTTATTGAGCTAGGTGCAAGAGGGAATTTGTTTCACGACTGTGTGATTGTCTACAGGAGTTTATTGCCGTCTCTTCATTCAGTTATGAGCTTGATAATTCTATTTAGCTTTATTGCTTCTCAAACACAATTATTTATTTAGAGTGCTTCATTGGTTTTATATCTACAATAAAAATGTCAAGTACATACAGAAGAAAACTACTCAAACTAAGGATCATGAGTATTCCCACCAATAACAGATTTTTTTTTTTGTTTTAATTTTTGTTTTCCCCTCAACCTGGAATGAAGCTCTGGAGATGTGAACATATGCTTTGCATGAACATATTGATTAGATTAGTGCAACCAGGAGGATCTGAGGATGCTGGATATGACTCGTATTGTAGCAAATATCCTTGGAGTAAACTGAATGTTCCAGGAGATCCAGCTGACCTCGTAAACACACTGTGTCTGCAGTTGAAGAGATGTTTACTGTGGAGTTTGGAACAAAACAACCATTTTGTAAAAGAAAAGATTAAATGCAGACCAAATACGCTGCCTCTATGCATCTGTTGTTCTGCTCGGCATATATGTGCAATTTGCTCTTTTTGCCTTATCTGCCAGCCACATTCCTTCAAGCTCCTCTCGCTCTTTCCCCCCCCCTCATCCAGCCCCGGGTCTCACAAGAAGATAGCCTGACATATGCCGAGCTGGAGCTAGTCAGACCGAGACTGGAGCCCCCGGCCCCCTCCAGCCCCGACCCCGCACCCTCCAGCCCAGACACTGTGTACGCTCAGATCCTCTTCCAGGAGAAACAGCTGTAAATCACGACGGCGCTCCGGTACCTCCCGGCGAGGGCAGAGCCTCGGCTCATCCAAAGCCAACCGCGCGGCGTCCAAAGGACTGTATTTATGAATTACCAGTACAGCATTTAGCATTGTTTTTCTGGATACGAGACTCCCACATCTGTTGGCAAATGAGGGCTTTGTGTTTGCTCTGTGCAGATTCATTCCAGCGCAGCAGTTTCTAGGTCTTGTAATTCTGTTGTTTTGTTCACGTCAGCGGCCTGAGAGCCAGATGTTTATAGGACACCCTCCTTATTCTGAACTATTCTGTGTAAACTCAGGAGACTGTGTGGAAAGAAACTGTTGTCCAGACTCTTTCTGCTGCGTCATACAGCACTGTAACACTCCGTTTTTTTTAAAATGCATTTATATTTACAGCACTAATACACCATGTTAATAAATATGCCTTTGTTTGACATTCACGGGCTGCAGTTTTTAATCTATATAAGGACAGTGTTTAATTGTGGCTTTGAAGTGGTTCACGCTCTGCTTATCAGTCACACAAATCACAGATAACTTCCTCATCAAAACACTAAAAAGAAAAGACGTGTTTCATAATCTGATGAAACATTTTTTACATTATATCTCAGAGCAACAAATCATCTCTACTGGTGTTTCTAATGCGAAAGTGACAAAAAACATGTGAGTAAAATGAAAAGAACAAACAAAGTGGAGGGCAATAACATAATCTACATCGGCCAAGAGCAAAGCAAAAAATAGAAAATATAGAAAATGCTCGTCTTTCAATTGTGGCTGATTGAAAAAATATATATACACATTTTTCAGCTTATTCTTTTTAATGTTCTCATGAAATACCGAAGGGGGATGGAAGCTGTGCAGCAGGTTTTATGTTTCTGATACCCAAGTGTGATGAAAGAGGCGAAGGCATAAACAGCAATTAGAAATCCTGGAGAAGACATTACACTGAGGGAAGGTGAGAGGTGGAGGCCATTTTGTGAAGGTCAGTGTGTGAAAAATGGGGTGAAGATGAGGCTGCCCGGAGAAAGAGAGTGATGCACAAACACCCTCTGCCCATTGCTGAGTGGGAGAGACGGGGAAAGAGAGAGAGAGCGAGCGAGGGAGCATCTCCCCCACAGTTCACACTCAGTGACTAGGATGAACCCGCTAATGACTACATTTATTCAAATTAGACTAATTGTAATCATGGTTAATAATTAGCTTTACAGTGCATTATAATTGGGTTAGGCTACAAGATGGTTCTGCCGAGGTGCAATAATTTATTTGATTTAATTATTCTGAGGAACCCAATGGTTTGACATTTCATATCATAAAACCAGCGGTGTAGAGCGAATGGAGATGGCCGTTGTCTTTAGAGAAGGTCATTGCTCGCTCTCTGGGAAAATTATGAGGACTATTTTCCACTCTATTAAGCTACTCCACTTAGCACAATTAGCCACACACACAAAGGTTAAAGAGAGAGACCTCTTCCTTTGATGACGGAGAGGAGAGGCGCATGTGTAGCAAGCAGCAAGCCGCAGACCGAAAGCAAACAAGCCTCCATGCTCCTGACAACCCAGCATGGCCGCTCACTTCGCTGCCAGTGTTGCACTCCTGCAGGTTGACGGAGATAAGGAAGGGTTAACTTTCATACCGTCGCTCTTCAAATAGGTCAGATTTACCCAGGTGTGTGTTGTCCGGGCCCTACAGTGATTACAGATATTGAACAGCCTTTTGTGGTTAAAAAGGCATATCTGTCCTTGGGCAACCATTAACACACACATACACACACACACACACACGCGCACAAAAAGCTGTGACAAGCAGAAACGATACCTCAAAACCCAAACACATTTTACATCGCCCATAACACACCGAGCGCTTAAAGTGATGACAGTGAAGTTACGCAGGCCGGCCGCGGCGGGATGCTCGTCGATACAAAGCGACACGGAAAAATCGGACACACGCCGCGAACGACAGAAAAGTACGGCTGCTGAACTGCTCACATCCAAACATCCTGACTGGCTCACGCCGCAAAACATTTAACAGCCCTCACAGCGCAAACTGCTGACTCCAGCACATGCCATACTTTATAATAGTGGATGCTGGTTAATGTGCAGTTCCTGAGAAATGAACTTCCCCGGCTGTTCAGCGCCATTAAAAAGCTGTATTTCTCAGGAAATATTGGCCGAGCGCGCTCTTGTTCATCATTCCACGGTTGCTCTCTCGTTTAGTTTAAAGCTGTCCAGTCCGACCACAGGCCTCGGCCGCGGCCTCTGGTGAGCTCTGCGAAAGCGGCGCAAGCATGAAATTTAAATGACTGCGTCAACCAACGTTTTCCCCTCATTTAAATGCACTCAGCAGCTCGGCAGACTTCGAGCTCGTGTCCTCCGGGTTTCGCTTTCAAATCAGAATCAAATGCTGTTTCCGTTACACGGCCGCTGATATTACTGCATAAAATAACCTTACTGCAGCAACAGACCTGTGTGACATACAATGAAATAAAGACCACAAAACAATCATCATCCCCACAATTAAGGACACTCACACAAGACAATTCAGACAAATATTTATTAATAATTTCATTCAAATTTTGTGCCATTTTCTATTTACAGAGTACAGTACACAATCGAATATTCACCTTGAGGGTAAATACTGATTTTGAAAACTTGAATGTATCAAATATTGTAACAAGGTTCTCCACAAAACACATGAAAGGCAGATATAAAACAGTTCTCATGGCTCAGCTGGCGTCAGACCTGAGATAGCGGTTTTTCTGAGTCTCATACAGAGGCTGAGGTTGTCGGTGCGAAGACAGACGTGAGGCTCCCGTCACTCGCTCGTCCAGGTGAACACCTGGCCCCAGGCGTCGCCTGCCAGCAGGGTGGCCTGACTCCTGCACAGGAAGGACACATGTACTTACGCACAGTAGAAATGTTCACAACTATGAAAAGACGTCACACAGAAAACAGAACAGTTTATAGCATTTTTAGATTTGATTTTTTTCCTTTTTTTTACTGTACCTGGACATGGCCAGCGCCGTGACGGCCGGGCTGTTCCTGTTGCGACGCAGTTCCTGACATAACACCAGACGTCTGTTCCAGCCTCCAGCCTGGCACGAGCTGCTCACTGTAAATTCAAACATCAAAACACATTAACATCCACTTAAACCAGGACAGCCGTCCCACCCGGCCTGAAACCCCCCCCTCCCCACCCGCCCCGACCCGAAGGTCCTCACAGAACCGCCTCGTTCTGCATTCACAGCGTCCATCTGCAGTGAGCGGGCTGTAAAAGCGAGAACGCTCCCTGAAATATAAAACGCCTCAGTTTTACGTAAAGACTTGTCTCGATGTAATTGGAAAGCATAATACTCCTATGAGGTGACGCGGGGCTGTAACCAACGTATGCCAAATTGGATCTGGGTATTATTGCTTTCTAAATTATACACGCGCACACACGTCAGCAGAATTACTCATCAGTGTTTACTGCCTCTATGTTTAATAACTTTATAACAACATAATTCCTGCTAGCCCTCATGCTAGTGAGGGATAGGGCAAGAATTACAAGCTCTCATCTGTCTTGGAGATGAGCGGTTAAAAATAATCATCTCACACTTAAGGATTTATCTAATTAGATAACATTAGGGTTTTGTTTTTTAAAGATAATACTAATAATAATAATAATAATAAAAAAAACATCTTTGTGTGCAGCTGACTTTCAGCTGGTCTCACAGTTTTGTCACTGTCAGCCTTGTTCATCACTTGGTTGTTATTAATACAGCAGCTCACATGCAGATCCCGTCCGGCTGCCAGGAGCACCCCCGTCTCTCTCCGCTTGGTCTGGCCCTGGGGACACGGGCTCTTCTGGAGGGCCAGGTAATTGTATTCTGGCGTACTCCGTCCTCCATATCTGTATGAGAGACACATAACGAGTAGCAAAATCAGAGACATAATTCAACATAATAACAAACACACTCGCAAAAGAGACGCGCAGGCGCTCGCACGTGCCGCACACCTCAATGCAATAATAAAGTAATGATAGCGTCTGTGTGTGTGTGTGTGTGTGTGTGTGTGTGTGTGTGTGTGTGCTGTACATGTGGTTTGGGCACCCGCTCCCTACTGAAGCACAATTTAGAGTTTGCAGCTTTGATTGCAGCGAAGTAACAAATGGTTATTTTAATCCAAAACATTCACACACTCACACACACACACACACACACACACACACACACACACACACACACACACACACACACACACACACACACACACCCTGTATTCTGTTAATAATACCATGATGGACATCCAAGCGGGAACCTGCCAGACTAATGCCAAAGTAATGACTGTCTTATTTGAATACTGCTGAAAACAAAGCAAAAACTTTCACACTGATCTATTATGAGTTACAAAGAGTAGCTAACAGATTTTTTTTTAGGGGATTTTAGGGAGGACATGTAAAGTGTTCACAGGACTTTCTACCAAACACAGCTCCACCCGACGTCCTCCCAGCACAGAGTCAAACTCACCCGGATGACGCCGTCCGCACAGCCGGCGACGACGACGTTCCGGGCGTCCCACTGGTGCCGCTGTGTGAAGCTGACACACAGGATGTCGGCCTGAGGGCCGCAGGAAGCGTCAGTGTGGGCCAGCAGCTGGCCCTTCATCGTCCACAGGTAGACCAGGGGCCCGGCGCAGGACACGATCTCCCCCTTGGACAGAGGAACACTGTGTTGAAATTTAAGTGCTCACAGACACACACACAAAAAAAGAAAAAAAAAAAAAAAAAGGCAAAACACACACAAGGAGGATGTTCATGCTGTCAGCGGTGAGAATCCTCCCTTCCTCACGCTGTGAGCGGAGAGCATGGGAACACGATGACGGCGGGCCGAAACATTCAGAGGAAAGAAAACAAAACAAAAAAAAAAGACAGCGCAGACTTACAGTCAGTTCGTTGATGGCCAGCGCAGAGACGCCGGCGGTGTGTCCTGCCAGCTGCGTGACGTAACTCAGCTCCTCCAGATCCCAGAGGATGCAGGTGAGGTCGCGCGAGCCGCTCACCACGACGCCGTGGACGTCAGACACGGCCAGGCACGTCACGGCGGCGGTGTGGCCGTACAGCGGCTGCAACGAGACAGCAGGCGCAGAGTGAGTGTGTGTGTGTGTGTGTGTGTGTGTGTGTGTGTGTGTGTGTGTGTGTGTGTAGGCAGCGTGTGAAAAACTGTTCAAACCGGAGTCAAACTGACCCGTCGGAGTTTCATGCTGGCGAGCTTGTCTTTGGCGATGGACACGTCCCACACACACACAACCGAGCTGCTCCCCGCAGTGACCACGGTCCTCGGGTTGGGACAGGCGGAGCACAGCGTCTCGCCCCACTCACATAAACTCTCACACACTGCAAACGGCTGGACACACACACAATACCAGCGTATTTCTATTAATAAACAGAATAAAATAAAAACTTTCTCAGGTAAATAATTAAACTTAAACCTGTTTCTAACTCATTGATCAATTGTTCTATTATAGTCCTGCTTTACCTCTGTACCTGTTATTTTAATTTGACTCCATTTAAATGAGATGCATAAAAATGCAGACGTGTGAAACTCATTTCCACACAGATACCTTCTCCGTGCCGCAGTTCCCAAAGGCACAGCTGTTGTCAGGGAATCCCCAGCTGAACCAGCAGCCCTGCGGCGCAGACAGGAGGAGCCGGTTCCTCTCCAGGACCAAGACCTGCTTTTCCAGACACAGTATCTGACCGACTGGGCCTCTCGGCAGCTCTGCAATAAAGTTTAGAGGGGGCGCCATCAGCAAAGTGAGAACGATTTCAAAAAAATCTGTCGGTCCACCATATGAACTCACATGCATGAAAAAAAACAAAAAACTGTGGTGTGAAAATAGACAAAAAGAAAAAAAAAAAAGTCTTTGTTGTGCTTTTATAAACTTGCTGGGCCAGGTGAAGATAATAGCTCTTCAGAAACATCACATTAAAGAGTTTGGTGGCAGTGTAAACTTGTAAGGAATTTCATTAAACTGACCACAGAATACTGAGCAATTAAAACAGCTATTCCCAGGTTGAAACAAGCCGAGGCCCGGTCCTGGGGGGGCCCGCGCATCCTGGACAGTATAACTTTTATGTGCGTGTGAGGGAGGGAGGAGGCTCTGAGAGAGAGAGAGAGACTGTAATTGTTCCTGTAATTGACCTATTCATGCAGGAACAGGCAGAAATCATTACGTCCTATCTCCACATCTCCCTCTAAAATCCCCAGAAAGGAGTCCTGGTCTGCATTACTCTTAGCGTTCCTGCTCCTATTCATCTCTATCTGCTTATTGATCAGATCAGACACCCTAAGATTTAATATGAAATGTAATATGCAGGAATCTCTCCCTGAGCATTCGCAGATTCATCTCCTCTCCCTCAGTGGGCCTGTAGGGATATTCAGATTATTAAGTAGGGCTCAGCGGAAGAGTCATCTCCATATTGTAGCTCTAACAGATAGCTCCTTCCACCCTTCTGTAGTGTAAATTAATCTATAGACACTCTCGGTTCGTCTCAATGATTCCCCTGAGACCGCGCCACATCCTGAGTACAATAACCAACATCAGATGGTATGCAATAAAAAAACATAAAAATAGTGTCCAAAGAAGATGGCTGTAACTGATTCAATTTAGTCTACTCAGTAAAAAAAAAAAAAGGAGCAATTTTTATTCAGTTTTTGAGGAAATGTATGAGATTTGCAAACCCCATATGATATTATGTCTTTATTTAAAGGACCAGTTTGACATTTTGCTGGTGAGTAATACTAAATATGCAGCAGCAAACTGGAACAAATAAGCCTGAGCTGCTATAAAACCTGCCCGACTCGAGCCGCTGTTTCAAACATTACAAACCCAGAGCAACAAATGGGCACGCAAAAAAGTAACATCAAATATATAAAGAGAGCAGTCGCTACTGTGTGTCCAGGAATCTAAACTTTACTGGAATAATTATATTTTTTCCTACATTCTGTTTAAACTCACAACTTTTTACTTGATGACTTTAGTTTTAATTACTGTATTTTAAGGGAAATTGGTGAATGAATGAATGAATGAATGAATGAATGAATGAATGAATGAATGAATGAACCACTGACAATAGCCCAGATTCAGTGGAGCTTCAGACAAATTATTTTCAAACAAAAACAGCAAGTTAAAATTTCCTTCTGGACACTTCAGTAATTTTAGATTTGAACTTTAATTTTGACGATAGAACTTCCAGTACTGAAGCAGAAATCAAGCATTCACCCTCTCCTCTGGTCCATGCATCCCTGCTTCTGCAGATTCACTTAATAATATTTACAAAATGCTAAAAACAAACCTTTACAACTGTTTTTTTTTTGTTTTTTTTTTGTATAAGATAAGATGAGATAAGTGTCATTCTTTCGTATTTATTTAAAACACCCCCATTCAGCTGATATACAGCTGTACCTTTCAGCGGCTGCTGAGTGGTCCTCAGTTTCTCCAGATTGAAGAAAAAGGGATTGGGGTAGGACTGTGCTGAGCCCTCTTTTTTTGAGCTGTTGCGAGGCGGGTGGGGTTTGGTGAAGAGCTGCAGGAGAAAAAAAAAAAACATAATGAGGAGGGTTTGATTTATAAGCCAATATGATGCACTGCAAAAAAAACAATGTACTTCCCTAGTTTCCTCCTATCTTTTTTTTCTTTTTTTTTTTACCTGTTTAGGAATTTGGCCAAAGTTGCTCACATATCCCAACATTGTGCTCTTAATCAAGGGGTCCTTGACATCCTGCCGGCCTCGCTGAGCGTAGAAGAACGGGTGGAAAGTGTTGACGCTCTCGACGGCAGCCGGACCCTGCTGCCGGTGCCCGAAGATCAGGTCGATCCACAAGTGAAGGTGGGAGCTGACGTAGTCGCTTTCCAGGGCCTGAAGCAGACAGAAGAGGATGCCGCTGCACAAACCAAAGCCATCTATTCATGTCATATTACAAAAAAAAAAAATACTCTACACGCCTTTTAAAGTCTTAAAAAACAACAGTGTGTTGTACTTGTTATTATCCTGGGCTCGAAGCCATCAGTCAAAGTTTTTTTTTTTTTTTTTTTTTTAATGAGAGTTTGGAGAAAAACAAAACTTCAGTGTGCACAACCAATAAGATTAATCAGATACTGTATGATTTCTTTCAAAAGTCAATTTAGAAGTCCACACCAGCAGGAAGCTGCAGAGCTGCGTTATGGCCATATCTCCATGTTAGAATTAAAGAATGATTTGGGCCGAATTAGGAGGATATTGGTTTTAAAGAGGTAATGAGGAAAAGTAGGCATTATGACCAGCTATCTTCTAGCACCAAACCTTAATAAACCCATCCTGGACCAACACAGAACATCATAACAAGGATATATTGTCCTCAGTTAATTTTTCTGAGGAAGAAAGAAAGGAAGGATATAAAAAAACACACAATCTTTTGAAGTCACTAATTTTATGAGAATGTTGGGCAATATGAGTAGTTCAGTAGATTACAGCGAAAACCATCACAGATGCAACGGGAATGGAAAAAGGGAGGGTGCTGAAGAAATAACACCACTTACGAATAAAAAACAAACAAAACAGAGATAGACAATAAGCTCTCAAAGTGAAAGGGATGAAAAAGCTGAGAAAAGAAGATGGAGGGAATATTCACCCATAAACAGAAATAATGGCATCATGGAAAAGAGACAGCCTTGTGCTTTCCCTACATCAAATTAAACAGACCTGCTGTTCTTCCGTGTTTGTCATCTACACTTAAGATTCGTGTCTTTTCGTGCATTTCCTTGTTAGAGAGAAGAATAAGTCATTATATCTGAAAACTGTTGGTACCAAAAGGAAGTAAGTGAACCGAGCTCAGCCAGACAAAACGGTCTTTAGAGAATCTCATGAATGAGACTGAGGACAAACTGCGACCAGCTCCACTACAGCAGATATTTGTTTGGACGTAACTAAAACAGTGGGTTGTCTGTATTCATGCATCAGTCGGTATTGACAAACATTATTAGGCCTTGTGGGAAAAGCCGCAGTATGTAGCAGGCCGGGCTGGCCTGGCGAGGGCGGGAGTCACTGACCTCTCGATGGACTCTAATGAACTCATGGGGGTCACCTTTGGCCCAGGGAGGCAGCTCAACGTCTCCCAGAGCTGTCCCATCCTCCATCCGACCTGCAGCAATGAAGACGTAAAGCACCGTGAGCAAACCGCACTTCAAGGCATCAATCTCTGTAAAGTTTGAGTTGATATAAGACATTGGGGTGAGTCTTCCATTATGATCGCACTAAGTAGCAAAGCACCAGTGGACCGTCTGCGTCCTTGTTCGACCTTTTGTTTTCTATCATGTTAAAGCATAAAAATATAAACTGTGTGTGTTTCCTTCCACCTAAATACCAACAAAAAAGCAAGGATGAAGGATGTGGTGATAGCAATCGAGACAAAATGTTTTTTTTTTTTGTTTTTTTTTGCAAAGCTTTATGAGAGAGTACATTCAGTCCACAATTATTAGATTGTCACAGATAAACCAGAAATAAAATGCAGAAAAGGAAGATGGGAAGTTGGCTATTATATTATATATTGCCATAGCAAAATTATATGAAAAAATCTAAATAAATATTGCTATTATAATAGCTAAAGTGCTGCTAAAGCTTAGAACGTGGCGTACAAACATCTACTCGTGAAGTGTGGCTTAAATATAAAATTGTTACGACAATGCCCTGGAATTAAAAACTGTTTTCCTTCTTTCTAACACAATCACTGGATTAAGTAAACAGCTAATTAATGAGCAGAATTTATGTTACCAACATGTCTGTTCTTGCATGTTTATTATCTGGTATTAATCTGAGCTTTATCTTGACTTCAGAGCATTTCAGTGAAATCTGTTTTCCCTCTTATCGAGATTCATTAGAAAAGATGCTCCAATCTAATCAGATCAATTACACTTAATGACTGGAGTTCCTGTGTCATGAGGATTAAGTTTCAACGACAGTGTGAGTCTTTCTTGAACCTTATGCAGCCAAACAATTTATCACAGAATGAGGATGAATATAATAGTCATTGTATCGAAGGTTAACAACGCCACAATTTCAGATTTAGTCATATCTGGTACTCTTTTTTTATGAGCACCAGTAAAAAAAAAAAATGGTGCTTGTAAAAGTTAGTTTTTCAGCCCAGAGTGGTGGGTGAAGGGATTTCTGTCTGACCTAGCTGGATGTGGTTGGAGTTGAGCAGGAAGTCAGGCAGGTAGAAGAACTCTGGGGTCAGCTCCCTGACGTCTCCCATGTTGTCCCTGGAGGCCGACTCCCACTCTTTCTTTATGCTGTAAAACATCCGCTCGGGGATATCAAACCCTCCCTGCGGGGAAAACCGGACACGACCCCGTCAGAAAGCCTCACGAGCCAAACTCTGCAAAGACACATCAGTAAAAGCGGCCCGGCATGTTCGGTTTTATATTCTCCACTATATCGCGCAAGCAGGAAATACCTAGAAGGAAGCTTTTCATCTTTCTGTAAAATTTCATAGTTCTGGTATAAATCTCATGAGAGGGAATTCAATTTAAAGTAAAACAATTACAACAATGAATGAAAATAGCATATACACTGGCAAATTTTGTTAGAGAAACAAATGCAGTTACGTATATTACTGCAGACCCATTATGGGCTTCAGAAGACAAAAAGGCATTCTAATTCACCAGACTAACGTCTTTATTGCTTTATTCCGACTATCAAATATGCATGCCTTTTCATTACAATCAACTGGATGCTGTACGGCAAATTGGAGCATCTGTGGCTCCTTGCCTTGCTTCTTTTAGATGCTTTCTGTAATTATTTGCATATATATTAAAATATCTCTCTATTGTCAGTTTTCATACCCAAAACAGTCCTGAAACAGTATCTTGAGTGCTGAAAATAGCCCGTATTAGATTCATAATATTAGCTAAATCACATTTGAAGATAAAACAAAGCACTAAAGCGATGAATGCCAGCGGGCCTCGAGGTGCATGTGCACTGGTAAAAACATACTGATGCACAAGAAACAAGTTGTAGAGTCTCAAAAATATTACGCTCGTCTGGAACACACATGCACAAGATCAATTCAGTATAATTAATCCTAATATACATGTTTTTTTTATACTGTGGGAGGCCAGACAGCCAGGAGAACATGGAAAATTCTGCAGACACTTGGAGCACAGTCACAAGTTTCCCTGCTGTGCACACAAAGTGGTAACCACAACACCGCAGTGCATTCTGGAAATTTAAGAGTTTGAGAGAGTTACAATCCTGGCTTCACCTGCAGTGCCTGGAAGGTGTGGGAAAAAGGCTCCATCCTGACCAGGAAGGAGGCCACAATGATGGCCGAGGAGTAGTGGGTACAGTAGTGGCACTGCGCTGAAAAGTCTGCAACAATTATAGACAAAAATCGTTAAAAAGCATTCAAAGTGTCAAAATTGGTAAAAAATAAGACCAGGCTGCACGGATACCTTCACTCTCACTGCTCTCCACTTCCTCATATCTTTGGATGAAGTTGAGCTTCCTCTTCTCGGTCTGAGCTCCCATCGGCTTCGACAGATCACGGAAAGTTGCGGGATTTGACAAATCCAGCGTCTGTCAAGTACAGAGGTCAGATTAAACCGGCTCCGCTTCTGCAGTCTGCAGTGAACATAGATGACCGACCTCTGACTGGTAATCAGCCACGACCCAGGGGAAAACCGGATACTGCATTAGGTCATTGTAGGTTCTCCCGGCGACGGTGTTCAAATGCATCAAGTACTCAAAGTTGCTTATTTCTCCTTTCTTAAAAAAGAAAAACAGAAGGAAGTGCAAATGTCTTTATTACAGATGAATATGTGAGTGCAAATAACAGACAAAATGAAAATGGATGAGAAGACGTTCTGCAGTACCTGCCATTTAATCAGGGCCGTCTTTTCAATCACCGGAGTTTTCCTGAAGCACAGCAAAAACAAACACTTTGAACTGGAAACGAAAGGCCGATCGCCGAGCACCAAAACATGCAAAGTTTCACGCTTGTTCTGTTGCCTGGCAACCAGAGTTAAACCGCAGCACAGCGGAGCGGCGAGGCGGCAGCACGGAGGTGAGTGAGCGCCTCAGGAAGCAGAAGCTGTGTGAACACAGCTGTAGGAGCAGCTATGGGATCGAGGTGAACAAGGGCAAAAACACCGAGAAGAGACGTGGGGGACGTGGCTCATGTTGGCAGTGATAGGTTGGGTGGAAACAGTAGTAAAAGTACATGTTTTCTGAATACAATAGTGTATATTGACAAACAGGTATTTAAAAAGGAAAGATTTTGTTTCTTGTCAAGTAAAGTTTTTGATGGTACAGTTTGAACAGACCTTGATATTTGCTGATCAAACAATCTCAACTTCTGTAAAACTTCCTGTTTTCAATCAAATCTAAAAAACATCTAACTTAGCGGTTAGCTGTTTTTGTCCTAAACTGAGAGGTGCAGTTTGAACGGGGAGAGCGGAGGATTACTTTTATTGATTAATGTGATTAATGTGAATTCATCAGCAGGGTCAAACACAACATCGAGAAAAAGTTTCAAGATAAAGCACGGGTGGCTGACGATGCTCACAGCAAAGGAGCAGTGCTTGACTGCATGCCAAACTTGTGCGCTCAGATTTTAATCTTACTTTATTACAAATTCATTAACACAACGGCATCTGATACAACGAGGGGCTCTACGGTTAAACAAAACACCGCGTTTATAATTAATGGAACAGAACATCTGACCGGCTGATCAAAGAACTTCACCAGGTTTAATCTAAATCAGCAAAGTGATCGCCTACTTCTAAAAATCACGCTTTCTTTCTCTGGCTCTCCTTCTCCCTCTCTGTGGGCCAGTAACATAGTAATAAAGTTCTGGTGCCAGGCACCACAGTTGCTAAGAAACACAATAAAACAAGAGGAACCTTCAGTCTCTGCTGTTTGGTGACAGGAAGCTTTGCAAATGTTTACATAGACACACACGGCGTCTTCTTGAACTTTCCTTTTCATTTTGCTATCACATGTGAGAAAGAGACCAGCAGGTATTGTTAGCACTTCTTGTGATCAAACTTTATACGCAGTTTAATTGTGTTTCACGTAAAGAAGTGCTGAAATGTTTATTGCCGTACGGGCCGAAAGCCTTGGGGATGAAGGAATGGTTCACAGGAGCTAAAGCTGTTGGTATTACGATCTGATCTCCCTCGATTACCATCAATCCACCAACATTTGGCGAGTACAAGTCTTCTTCTGGACTCTTGCTGTGGAAAATGCGAATTAGACTAACAGCAATCAACAAAAGAAACGCCAAAGTACATGAAGTGAGTGAAGAAGTGAGGATTATAATTGTAAAAAGATTCAGGGGGTTAAAAAAAGAGCCAGTTAAGGTGCGGCCATTTTCTTACCAAATTATTTTGCAAACCTACACTAAATCAATCATTGCATTTGGTCCAGTATGTGTTATCTAATTGCCTGCAATAATTTCATGCAGTAGTTTTCTATAGGAGGTTATAATAGGAACAAGCACCAGTGGCTAACCTCTCTCATCCTGAGGATGATGAATGAGGCGAGAGAGGGCCTTGGGGTGTAACACAGACACAAACAGACACACACCTTGCTCTTTTAGACAGGGAGGGGAGAAGAGCGAAGCCCTCATTACACTCCCAACACTCCCCAACTATCATTTATCAAAGTCCTGATTTGACTCTTTGTGCACACGCACACACACACACACACACATAAGAGTGCCGTACATCCATGACTGTCAGCACACTTGCATGTGGATCAAACACGCACACAAACACACACTTTTTTTTTTTCCTTGCCTGGAAAAAAAAAAAAAAGCCAAACAACTCAATCAGTTGAGCAGTGAGGGAGCATCAGCTCTCATTTGTTTTTGCTGTATTACCCAGTGTCGCCTCTCTCCTATTGTTCCCCAGCATTAGCCTTAATTAGAGAGTCGTGCTCTTAAATACCCCCATGGGCTACAGTGGGTGAGCGCACACCAGTGCAGACGTTACACTGCCAGACACACGCGCGCACACACGTGCACACACACACATGCACGCAAGCAGCTCAAGCTCTCATTCCTCAGAGAGCATGCTTTTTCCACTGCCCCGGGCCATACATAAGCTCTTGTATCTGAATAAATCACATCAGCCTCACACACACACATGCTTACACATTAACATACACAAAACACAGTTATTTGCTATAGTAGTGTGTGATGGTGTCTACTGGGCAAATGTCAAGAAAGGGGGTCTGGGCTGAGAGCTTCATCTGAATTCTCTGTACATTTCAGCACCATGCCCAAAGGAAAGGGAGGAAAAGGGGCCAAGGGGACGAAGGTGACGCTCAAGATTGCTAAAAAGGCCGTTCGGATGACCCCTGATGGGTGCTGCAGACTCACCCTGAGCAACATGGGCATCGCCATCTTCCCGAAGTGCCTCCTGAAACTGACCAACCTGACTGAGCTGGACCTGAGCCGCAACCGGATCCAGAAACTCCCAGACAGCATTGGGGACTTGGAGTCACTCCGATGGCTGGACCTCCACAGCAACAAGCTGGAGTCTCTGCCCGAGTCCCTCGGCAAGCTGGTGCTCCTGACCCACCTCAATCTCTCCAACAACCGCCTCACATCAGCTGGCTTCCCCGCCACCCTGAGCTCCCTCACCAGCCTCACAAGTCTCAATCTGGGGATGAACCAACTCGACACTCTGCCTCCCTCTTTAGAGGCGTTAGACAGCCTCCAGGAGTTAGGCCTGTTTGATAACCTCTTCATCAAACTGCCGGAGTTTGTGAAAGTCTATCCAAATCTCAAGAAGATAAATGTGAAGGGAAACCCGAGTTCACAAGAAGACGGTGGGGTGGGGCTGAGAGGAAAGAAGGAGCGGGAGAAGGACACATATCTGGTTCATGAAAGCAGCCTGTGCAGGACGTGCCTCAAGAAATGTCAAGTGCAAAGAGAAGGAGGAGGAGGAGGAGGAGGAGGAGGGAGAGACAAAGGTGGGAAAAGTGAGGAAGAAGGTGGCTCTGACTTGTTTGACAAGAAAAAACTGAAGACTTTTTCTGGACTGATGACGCCGAACTCTGTGGCCATAGTCAGTCAGGATGTGTGGAGGATGAAGGGAAACGTAAAACACACCAACAAATGAATTAACTGCTGCCATCTTATCAAAAAAAATGATGCCAAATGGGAAAGAGGAGTCATTTTAAGGCAGCATATGCAATTCATTATATATATGTGTAAGATACTGAGATGTACATTTCATTATTATATTTGCTTACATTTTATGATTCAAGTGATTCAGTATTGGTTTTCTTAAAATACTCCCTGCAGCGTGACTCTTACCTGGCATTGGCGATCACCTCAGTGACCCCTTTTCCTTTTAATGCTGGCACAACTGTGGTCAGCCTGCGAAAAGAAAAAGCACAACAATCATTTTAAGAGCCAGTGTGCCGAAAATATAAATGCTGTGAGACGTAGTGTATGGGACACCTTGTATATGCAGAGACGTGGTCTTTGTTCAAGAACACCAGGAAAGCCGAGTGTCCATTTTTCATGAAAATCTCGATAGCATTGTCCTTTAAAGCAACAAAAGCAGCTGCAGTGATGTTTGCTTCCACTAGACTTTTCTTTTTTTTTTGCTTGTCTCAAAAAGCACAAACAAAATCAGCAGAGGTTTTAAAAAAGTACAACACATCAGATTTGTATGTGTGCTTAGAGACTAAATCCAACATAAAATGCAACTATATTTTAATATATTTCCATGTATGCATAGTTTAATAAAAGACATGCTGATTCAAGCCTCATGTGGAGGAAATAGGTTGTCCTACCTCTAAAAGAAAGCGCATGAAGCGGGCAGCCTTGATCTCCTCATAGAGCCAGCGTCTGCACCGGGGCGGCAGCTCTTTACTCAGCATGGAGGAAACAAAGGAATCCTTCACACTGACAGGAAAAGACACAGTGTATAATTAAAGTATATAGTATCATTTTTTTAATGTGTAGTATTAAAAGAGTGTGTACATATTAGTATTTCTGATAGCCAAACTCCATCAATACTTTGCAGACAGCTGTACCTGCTGGGAAAGTGTTTCCTGCAGCAAACATCTCCGGTGGGGCTCAGCGTGAAACCCTCACAGAGGAGCAGACTCTCCTTTCCAAACAGCAGCAAGCCCTCCGAGACTCTGAGGCCACTCACCATCACAACACACATCTTAGCCTTTACCTACACACACACACACACACACACGAGCGAGAGACAGCTACATTAAGCCCTATGAGAGAGGAGCAATACACATCAGTACGTCTGGCTCCCTCTCAGGACATGACATGGCAGATGCACAGGCACTTCAGACTTTACTTGATTGATCATTTTAATCACATATTTTAATCATTATTAAAAAGGCACAGTTGAACACTTCATTATCGGGGCTGATTGATGGGGAAGAGAAGGTCTGGCCTCTTTTTCATCTGTGCAACTGTGTGTTTCATTCGGTTGCCAGAGCGAACCCGCACGCAGCTCTCGGCGCCGGCTGTAGCTAATGCTAACTACATTGTGATAATGCGTGGATAATTCTATTGTCTCCCCTCATTTCACAACGTGCGCGTGCACCTGGCTGTCTCACGGTGCCGGCCCCTCCGCTGGCCCTCTGGGACGCGGTGCCCAAAAACCATATGGGGCCCCAACGCACCCGCAGGCCCCTCACAATTTATACTAATCAAATCAGACCCCCCCCCCCCCCCCCCCCCCCACCACCACCACCGCCACCTCCAGATACCGTGTTACACACTTGGTGGAAGAGAAGGAGGTCCTGCATGGCTATTATTAGGGGAATTAATCACTGCCACAGACACAATAGGAAACCTGATAAGTGATCAGAACCTCTTGTGTGAATACACACACACACACACACACACACACACACACGGTGACGTGCCATGCCTTGATGGATACGACTTACAATGCGTAAGTGTTTAAAAGGACTCAAGGTGAGTGAGTGTCGGCGACATGCTGCAGAAATTAAGCACCGAGTTAAAGCACAGTCAGTTTTTATGCTCGTTTTCATCAGTGGCTGCAAACTGGCTTCAGGCCCACAAAATGACTATATTTCAGAAAAAAAAAAGTTAAATTTATTGTTATCAAAGATTAAATACAGAACAATAAACTTGTTTCCTTATCTTCTGACTGCGCTCCGAACAGATATGCATTATCAGTACGAGGGTGATTTAGCTGATGATGGGAGGAAGGAAAGAAAAGGAGGACTTTTATTGACTGAGAGCCTAATGTCAGACCATTGATTTCTCCCCACACACATTATTGTCATAATCACACTATTGGCGCTTGCAAGCTAATTATGAGTGAGTCTCCCTTTGTGTGCTTCCGCATGTGTGTGTGTGTGTTAGCCTACGAGTGTGTGTGCATTTTTCAGAGCTAATGACTGTGTTCATTTGACAGGAAGCTCAGCAGGACTCATGCGCTGAACCACTGCAAGACAACAGGACACGCTCGCACACATCACACACTTACTAAGCGGATGTAAGACAGCTTGCATCACCTCCTACTGTTTTTATTAATACTTCTGTCAGAAACATTAAAAGCCGCGGCTGGTTGCCGGAGCAGTGCGAGTCCCTGTCAACATGTGCACGGGTTTCTCACTCACTGTAAGAATGAGAGGAGCTGTGCTGGGCCTCAACATTAAAACATTATACTAATGAGGAAAGATGAAAATCTGATAGCAGCACTGGGCTATTGGAATCCCTCAGTCTGCATCAGATAATTATGATTGTGAGTATTAGCAGGGCAGAAGGAGTTGCGCTGGTATTTAGGCGTGCTGTTTTCAGCCCAGTCCAGCCACACGCCCTCCCGTAACGCGGTACCTCCTCTCCGGGGTGCAGCTCCTGCAGGATGATGCGTATGTCGGGGCAGTCTTGTGTGTGAGAGCAGGGTCTGGTGGCGGCGGTGTCGAGCGGACCCTCGGCCACAGCGGGCGTCTCGTTCAAGACGGGGAAGAACGTCAGACGGTCACAGTGTTGTCCTTTATCACCGTCATCCTCCTGAGCTTCTGCACCAACTTCACACAAGATCTTGGGCTCTGTTGCGAAAAGAAAAAAAAAAGCTAAAAATCAACAATTGACGAGTAAATTACTAAAAAAAGGTTTTTGTTTGTTTTTTTTTTACCTGCGTCATTTTCTGCTTTATGGTCTCTGTCCTCACACACGCCAGATCTTAAACCCAGACTCAGTGATCCCAGCACCTGTTTATCAAAACATTTTTGCAGTTATATTTGAAAAATCTCTGCAGATCCAATCGAGTCTTTGTGGGTAATGCAATAAATACCCTTTTGGACCGCCGAAGAGCCTTTCTGCGAATGCGCGATCTGGTCCGATTGGGTCCTTCTGCAGCGTCTTGCACCCAGTCTCGGCTCAACAGTACCCCGGGGCCGGGGCCGAACACGGCTCTCTCCCTCAGTAACTCGGCCTCGACGAGCAGCCAGTCGGAGCTCACGCGCTCCCATTCGGTGGCTCGCATCTGGAGAGCAGAGATTAAACAAATGGACGGAGATGCACTCGGTGTTGTTTCCATGTGTATTCACGGCTGCAGTTTTCCCAAACCTGCAAGTGGTTTGTTCTCATGCTCTCGAATATGCTGTGGCCTCTGCTTCGAAGGGACTCCATGCAGGACAGGAACTCCTGAGAAGAAACAAAGTCGCCCAGTGGGTGCAAATGAAACGACGGAGGCAGCACAATCGCTCTTCTCCAGGCTCATATTGTGCACACACAACACACATCATGCTCACCAAAATTGTATATGCATAATGATATTGTTGTTTCCTCATGCAATTACAATGCATTCATACAATTACATCAGTTGTAAATTGCATTCACTGGGCAAAATAAGCTAGTGGCAACAGTCTTACAATAACCCTGTCTGGAAATGTAATCATTTGTTGGTATGATCTAATTAACATAAACATTAATATCACTGAGCCACACCACAGTCAAGGGCAAGGTACGTGTGTGTGCGTGCGTGTGTGTGTGTGTGTATGCCTTTATTGTGTGTGAGTCAGTATTTATGGGTCGATTAAAAGAGAAAAGAAATGAATAATAGAAAAACCCAAAACAGAGCTGTGTTGACACTGCAGGATGCGAGCGTTGAGCAGACACACCGGGATCATATTCTGACTGTTAACTGCTTCATTAAGCCCATCATCACAGCGGTGCTCGCTGGGAGACTAGTGAAACAACATGTGTCCATCCTCACAGCTGACCCAGGAAAGCTATTTAATTGACTGAATGAACATGTAGTAACTCTTGATATCTAGTCTTATTTACAGATGCTAATTCTGTATTTTGCCGCATAAGTCCAAGAATGGAATAATTGATTTCAAGTACAATAAGAAAAGAAAAACTGCTTCTGCATTACAAGAGCTGCATAAATGTGGGATCATTTCCAGATAAATCCATGTGTAAAAGTTGACAAACTTCGACAAGTCCCCCCCTCCCTCTCCACAGAGAATGAAAACTGTTTCGGAATGACTGACTGCCTTTCCAAATGAGAAGTTGTGCAGAAAAGGAAATAAAGGAGTAATTTGAGGGGAGATTATAGAAATATTACAGACAGAAAAGCGAATAATAATGAAGTTTGCGAACTAGAGCCATGTTATGACAGATAAACAGCAAGTCGGCATCATCATCTCCTAATTTCATTCCTTCATTTGGACAAACATAAGTAATATATAGCATTAATTACCCTATTTAGCAGATAGGAACCTCATTGGCTTTTTAAATGCTGCATTAAATACATAACTCATCTCTTCCCTCTGCAATTAACATCAGAACATCACACTCATTTCCATTTTAATGACTTCCCAACAATACGCCACCTTTGATGATAAGGCAACATAATGTCAACTTCATTCTGAGCTGGCAGTGAATGTGTAATGAACTTAACGTGATCATTAGTGCTGTTAATTATCTTTCTAATATGAGGACACAGATATGATTATGGAAACTGCATTCGCTGATGAAATAAATCTCGGGGAGGATTGCACTGAAGCTTGACTGAGGACACAATCTGTCTATCGGTCTCTATATTCTCATTCATTACCTACAGTAGGCTTTAAAACTCTCTTTTTTGTTCAATAAAAGTACACATCTGACGCTAACTATGACCAGCGCTGTGTTCAACGGATCCAGTGACTGAGAAGAGACTGCCCATAAGCTCATGACTTGCCAAATAAAGGTCATAAGTTGATGATCCAGAAATTAATTAATGACTCACTCGTTTCTTCATGAGGATGGATGGAAATATGAGCAGGCCGGCTGACCACAACTGATGATTTGAATGTTTTTCTTTTCAGCTCTTGACTGCATGTTGCAGCTTAAAAGCGAGGCAATGCGCTGACTACGGAGAGGAAGAAAGCATCCCTCCCTCTTCTTCCCTGCATCTCAGATGGAAAAACAATTCATCACCCTCTCTGATAGCCTGTCAGAGACTGATATGATAAAGAATAACATCAAATGAATAATGTTTTCATCAGATTGGTACCACTATAATTGCCAATGCGATTTCTGTGGGCAAGAGAAGTGCACAAACAAGAAGACACACACTTTGTGGGTGTGAAACAGACACACAGACGCGGTAATTTCATGCCTGTGTGCCTGAGTAATATGTCCCTGCTCCCTGCTCCAGATGGCTCGACGTCTTAAGCGTTGTGGGGGAACTAATGATGTGGGCCACGTGTTTCAGGGGGAAAAACAACAATAAACGCGTCTTTAACCTTCAGCAGCAAACAGTGTGTTGTAGTGAGTGTTCCCATGGATAGGCCTAACAGATATCAATTACAATGCCCACTCAGGGGCAATCAGCTGTGATAATCCAAATCTATTTAAAGAAATAATCAAACATCCCCTGCAGGGCTGGACAACACAGGCACAGTGGTGACTTTGGGACGAGTGTTTGGAGAGCGCTCCGGGAGGCACACACACCTGGGGAAAGGTAACAACCTCACACTCCTCAAACGGGGACGAGAGTACAACAGCCTCTGTCCCCGAGCACTGACGTTACATGAGAGTGTGCTTTACCTCCGCCGTTCCTGACCCTTGACCTTGTTTGCCCAAAGCAGAGCGAAGAGCACTGCTGATCACGTCGAACTTGTTCAGAGAGAGGCTCGCAGCCTTTTTCCTCTGAGACTCTGAGAAAAGATATCACAGACAAAAATGAATACTTGTAAAGATTGTGGCAACAAGTTCGCTTTATTTCTGTCTGTGCATTTATTAACGAAGTGAGAGTCAACCTGTGTGTAGCTGCCAGGCTTTGTGGGCCATCTCTTCCCACAGCGGGCTGATCTCAGTCATGCTGACGGGCGCCGTCTCCACGGCGGGGCTCACAGAGATCTCGATCTTCGAGGTTTCTTCAAGCATGTGTTGCCTCTCTGATATGACTTTTGACCAGCATGTTTCTGCTAAGGAAACCAGAAGGCTTTCATCTGGAAAACACAAACAAAGTGAACAATTAAAACTCCATAGCGTAAAACAATGCACCCTGACATTTTAAGCCTTGTACCTGTCATACTGTCTGTGCCATTACAAACACTTTCTGAATGACTGGCACTGGTAACAGACCGGCAGGAGGACGTTCGACTTCTGAGCTTTTTTTGGGTCACACACCCGAATCCTTCAGGGTAGCTGGAAGAAAAAAAGTGTGATTTGTGAGGATTTCCTACTCGCCAGGTTTCAGGTGAACAAAGCTGTGTGCATGTATGTGTGGAGGTTTTGTTTTGCACCAATACCTGCCAGACCGGATCAGGAGCAGGCAATGAAGCACACAAGTGATGAAGTTCAAATTTGAATTGTAAGTGGCCATGACGACATCCCATCGATCCAGGAGAGTCTGTAACGTCCTGATGAGAGCCTCCTTTTCTTCTTTGGAGCATCGCGGTTGGGACAGAAAATGAAGTATGACCTTATTGGTGCACGAGTAGAGGGCCGACACGATCTTCTCTTTTTGTGTTTGACCCCTCTCCAGGGCCTGGAAGTAGGCAGCAATGTATTCGTTATTAAAAAAAGAAATACATAAACAAAATGACTGTATTATGAGCAGATTTCACAACTCCACATGGGTGTGTGTTGTCTCACCACCACAATCTGATCAGCGAGGAAGTTCAGCAAACTCTCAGCGTCTCCCAGGAACGACCCACTGTACAGCGTCTGCAGCAGAGTCTTGCTGAGAAGAACCACGTTGTCCATCAGTGTGCCCATCTGTCCGTCCGGCTGATCAATGTTGGAATCTGAGAGCATCAAAAGCAGCCTGTTTAGAATCTTGTAGTCATGATTTGTCAATCTTGAGCTATGAGAAAGGCACGCATTAAAAATATTACCATGTGAGCTGAGATGAGTGTTGTTTTCTTCCTCTTGACCGAGCATGTGGACGATGCTCATGACCAACTCAAGCAACTTGGTCTGAAAACGCTGCCTCTGCACCGGCGAAGAATCATCAGGGCAAAACTGAAATAAAATATTAAATAAACGGATTTACATATATCTAACAGCTGTTTTCTTGTATTGCATGTGCCAAAGGGCAGAAAAATCTTTTTTGTTTTTAATTATATATTATATTGTCACAATGTAAAATGTAGCAACAATATACATGTATGCCAGTAAACTTTTGTAATAGAAAACACTTGCACAGAGATCTGCAATGCTTGGCCTTTGAGATAGCTGTTTTGTTTTGTTTTTTATTCTAAACAGAATAACTTCATCAGCAGTGCCTCGGTCCTGCCTTGCTCTATAACTGTGCAAAGAGTGGCACCTTCTGGAGAAACGAGAGGCTTGCAGTTTCATCACGGCGTGAAGAACCCCCTTCCTCTACTGGCAATATGTTTATGGTGTGTGCCTGCTGATTTTATATTCTAGCTCTTTGTGTGTCATTTCACCTCGAGCAGCAGAAGTAAAGGATGAGTGCTGGCGCTGGCAGACACGTTCAGAAAGCTGTCCATCAGAAGAATACGGATGAAGTCAAACACTGGCTTCTGGGCCGGATGAATCTCAAACATGTCTTCTCCTGCATCTGTTGAACTGAGCTCGCCGACACTCTGGAAGACACGAGCAAGAAAGTTAATATGAATCAAACATGACAACTGTGAAGGTTTTGTTATGTGTGAGTTGGAGACAGACCTCTGATACGTCCGGAGGGAAAACAACAGCAGCGAGAGCATGCAGGAAGGCGGGCGATGCCCATAGTGGGTCTCTTGGACAGAGGTTATGAAGGAGACAGAAGAACTGCATCACACTTGCAGAGAACTGCAGCTCACATGATGCATCAGCGCTCAACATGTGTTGTTTTAAACTGGGCTGTTAAAGAAGAAAGAAAAGCACGGTCAAATGTCAACCTCTTCAGGTAAATCCACTGAAAGTACACACACTTGGTGAGTTTTTACCTGAGAGCTGAGGACTTTCACTAAATCCAGCAGAATTGTTGCACCTTCTACACAGAGCTTCTGAGTGTCGCTGTGATCGTCAATAAGTGACTGCAGGACGCCGTCCAGAGGCTCCTGTAAACGACACACACATAAAGCATTACCGCAGGAAAGGAAAAGGAAACAATGACTGACCCTTAATAAAATGGCTCACCTGTTCTTCTGCTGTGTAACTGGCCTTCTTCCCCAGCAGCAGAGCAGCCAGAGCTTCATACACCTGAGGGACGTGAGAGTGTCTGATCAGCAGCTCCCGTAACACATCGAAGCCCGGACACGTCGTGCTGAGGCACTCATAAGACCACGACTGGGCCCGCAGGTTGTCTGGTCAAAAGGCAAGAAATTGAGAATAAAATTTAAATAAATCAAAATCACATTACGAGAAAATAGTTTAGACAGTATTAATGTTGTAAGTCTTGCTGAGTTTCATTTTCATGCAAAATGATGGTAAACAATGCTTTTTCGTGTGTGCATTGTTATATTTACACTGCATCAGTACAGATATCACTCTATCTACTACATTATTACAATTTTGCATCTCAATAATCAAAAATCACAATGTGGTGTTATCATTATTTCACAAAACTAATTATTTCTGTGCTTCACTGTGAGAAACTGTTCAGTCAGTCACCCATGACAGTGAAGGGTTCCTCCATGCCCTCCACCAGAGTGCCTGGGAGCACGCCTTCCCTGAAGCTGCTCTGCTGGCTGGGACTCCACAGGAAGAGTGAGAGCAGAACGAGACCCAGCTTCAGCGTGGAGCGGTGAAGGTGGGGCTGAAGGAAGAGCAGGAACCAATCATTGCCCAAGGTGTCGAATGCTGCCTTCTGCTGACTAGTGGGGAATAAAAACACAACCAACCAATCCAGTGAGTGTTACTGCCATGACATGATGGAAGATTAGAAAGCTGGAAAAAGGATTTTTTTTCTTTTTGCTCCTATTTCGGTGAGATGAAAACAGATGGGACTCACTCATTGATTTGAAGGCTGTCCGAGTCGAAGATTTCACAAAGTACGAGCAGCATCTGGTTGCGTATCCAGATGAGGTTGGCTGGACCAGAACCGAGAGCTACAGCGCCGAGGAGACAAGGCTGTGTCAGCGCCAGGAACGACTTGAGATAAGCATGGGACATGTTATGTGGCTGTGTGTGTGTGTGTGAGTGTGTGTTATATGCTGTACCAGACGTGTCCTGTGAAAGATCCTGGTCAGTCTCACGGGTTTCAGTTGTGTTACCAGAAGGAGGTAGAGTGTAAACCAGGAAGAGTCCAAGTCTGATCAAATAAAAGGGCGTCTTTGAAAAGAAATATTCACCTCAAAAGGATCAAATTCATTTGGTTAATAAAGGTATTAATAAATAATAATGTTGCATCCAGACTTTACCTGCGTAAATCCAGAGGGCTGAAGTGAGCCTTGAGGAGGGATGTGATCACGCAGGAGATGACTTTCACCTTCTGAACGGTCACAGCAGGATCACAAAGCTCAAAGAGCAGCTTGGGTAGAAGGTTGACACTCTGCATGACCGCTGCATTCGTGCTGTCACTGCCGAGGATACAGCGAGAGACAAAGAGCCGACGTTATATCAATCACGATCCATTCCCACAGACAGGAAATCTAATTCAGCAATCCATGCACACGTTCAGGCTTCTCTTCAGCCTCTGTGGCTGATTCTGTTGAGCGTTCCCTTGACTCTTTCTGGAGTAAACTTCCATGATATGATAGACCAGCCAATAAGGTCTGTCACTTCCAAACAAAATCCTCTTTATTCCATTTCATACAACTTGTTGATTGTGTGAGTTAATGATAAATCAGGTCAGAGCTGCTAATAAATATATTAAAGTTACCAGGAAGATTTCAGGGTTTCAGCAAAGTTGTTCAGAACTGCAAGGTCCAGAGCGTCAGACGTGTTCTGCCAGACCTGAAACAGAGAGAGAACAGCTTGGTCTTTCAACAGGTGATCAGCTGCTACAGCACTGTGGAAAGGCATGAGATAGGTGTGTGTGTGTGTGTGTGTGTGTTTAGGGGGGTGATGATAAAGAAGCTTTCAAATACAAGACTGTTAATTGTGTTTTTTAATCAACTAATAAAAGTGCTAAATGAACCTATACGAAAACAATGTTTAAGATCACCTTTTAAACCACATTAGCGTTCCTCGGTGCAATTCCAAGCAGTTTTTAAGTTAATTCAACAATCTTGTGTGGGTTTAAGCCGATACATTACAATGCATCCCACATAATTCCAGACAAGATTGAAGCTGAGGTCAGGTTTCTGTAGGGTCCATAGCATTTCTCAGTGGTTATCTTTTATTTTTCTTGTCCAATTCAAAATTTTGCACAGTATGTCACCAACCGAATGAAAAAACTGAGGCCTTACCTCCAGGTTGCACAGCAGAGCTTGGAAAGCCGGCGTGTTCTGTATGTAACCAGAGCCACAGCTCATTTCCACTGAGCTGGACAGATACAGAACCAGCTGGAAGGTTCGGTGGGTCACCAGGTTGCCCTTCATCTTGAGCAGGAAGGCCAGTAGCTGCAGGGTGAGCACATTACGAATGAAAACAATGCCTGGAAGTCTGCGTGTACATCGAGTGACGCTGGTAATAATTTTAAAAGGCACCTTGTAGCCGTCGATGCGGTTCATTTCCCGCTGCATGGCAGTATTAGTCTCCAGTACAGACAGGAGGACTTTCACAGCTGCATACAAAGAGCTGTCATCTGGAGCCATCGCAACAAGGCTGAGAACGACCGCAGGCCCGCCAACATACAGAAAGGCATCAGACGCAGCTTTTGGGTTGAATATACGCACACCTAGAAAGAAGGAAGAGGAAAAGAGCTGAGTTTCAGTCAGTGAACATATTTCCCAAATAAACCTCGTTTTTTTTTTTTCCCTTCTTACCAAAACGTCCCATCAGTGCTGCTCCGATGGTGCGAGCTGTCCCACTAAGATGCTGACTGATGTTTCGAGCAAGAAACACGGGGGTGGCCTGATCCCTGGAGGTTATCCCCATCTGTACTCAGACACAACGCAAAGTAACTCACTGTTATCAAACAAAAATAAGAAGACACAACATGAACTCCCTTTCTTCGTACCTCTTTAGCAATCAGTCTGCAGTCCACCTTATTGTAATCATCTCTGATCTGTGCAACAGTTGTTAAAGTAGAAACTGCTGGGTTGATGCCAAATGAGATCCTCTCCTCTGGGGCCAGCCGGAGAGACACAGACTCAGCATCTGGATCAGAGTCTGGACACAGAGAGGTGAGATGAGCAGGAAGAATAATATCTGCACCACTAAAGTCCAAAGAGCAAAGCAAACACAAGCCATGGAGAATGAGAATAACTATCAACTCACCCGTATTGTGCAACGCCAGAAAGTTTCCAATGTAAGCAGTGCCTTGTGTGTATATCTCACACACATCCTGGGGGCTCAAAGACTCCTCAAAAAGATAAGCAGGGCCCACTCGCCACACCAGAGCCGCATGCTCCTTCCAGAGAGCTGGAGTCCCGATCAGGCCGCACACATCGATCACAGCGGTGGGGTCCATGGAGACGTACTGACCAGGGAAGGGCTGAATGTACTTCATCTGACAGAGAAGAGAGAGGCTGTGATATATAAAGATACATAACCCGCTCAACAACCGGCTCCTCATTCTCTCTCGCCACGTCGTACTTTTCCAGAAGCGATGGCCTTGCCGTTGAAGTAGGCAGTGACCAGACAGCTCTTCTTGATGTCTTTGGCCATGGCCACAGCCAGGTGGTGCCACTGACCAGGGACCAGCATGCTGGAGCAGCTGAACCTGAGTGATGTCGGCAGGGAGGTGGGAGTGGAGACGTCTGGCTCCATCATATCTAGAAAACAAACACCAGCTGAAACAATTTCGAACTAATATTGCTGAAGCTCTAATACTTTAAATACTCATACCCAAGTATGTGAACGCCTCCTCCTCGGTGGAGATGACCAGACAGCCATCGCAAGCTGAGAAGGAGATCGACAAACAGACGTATTGCTGTTCGGTCCGGGACATGTGGCGCACCACCGACAGCAGGCGGATCGGGTGGGAGTCACAGGCTGAGCTGAACCTGTTGATCTGGAACCAGCAGGTGAACGAGAGCCCGGCCGCAGGAGGAAAACCCCGGCAGTCTGACAGACAAGAAGCAGATGATCAGCGTTTTTCCCCTGGTTTTGTCACAGGAAGTGAACAGATGCTGGTGTTCCGTACCTCCTCCGATTCCCCCTGTTGAGACGGAATCAGCGGCCACACCTTTCACCGTGGCCAGAGAGGGCAAGAAGAGACAGCTGCAAGGTAGAAAATGAATGCATCAGACCTTTAACTTTAAATTACTTCTTTCCCCCACTTAATTATATAAATTATGTTTTCCTGGTTTACATAATTGTTTGGTAAAATATTCTCACCCATATCCACTCTCACTCATATCAAACTCTACAAAAGCCGGTGAGGAGGACACTCTGTGCGGCCTGAAGGTGCGTGGGGACGTCATGGACACCAGGCTGATGATTTGGTGAACGGGGATTGCAGAACCACAAGAAGCCGTAGGCTGCAACAGGCTGAAACTCCTCTTCATAGGTTTAACCGAAGAGCCGGCGTCTCCCTCTGGTTTAAACAATACAGTAAAAATAGATTATGTAACTTGTTTTGTTTTAAAGCAAATGACAAAAGATTCAATCATGCTTGAGTTTGTTCAGGTAAAACAATGCTACAAAACAAAAAGGCACCATTTGAAACTGGCGTGTTGTTGACGTCTTCACTTTCTGGCTGTGCTTGCTGAGTTGCTTTCTCTGCCAAGCACATAAGAGGGTTTCCTAAACACAGGAACTTTCTGTGGAGAGAAGAGGGCAAAAATATGATTCACATGCAAAATAGATCAGCAAATATGGAAAAAATCTAAAAGTTTTATTTCAGTGACAAAAACACATGAGTATAAACGTCAAACTCTGAGAGTCTGACCTGAAGTCTGAAGGCGTGATGGCCTGAGAGGAGAGTTTCTCCAGGATGCGTGTAACAGGTAAATGTAAAGGGTGGTTCACTGTTAGCAGCATGCTCTGACAGTGGTTGAGGAGAGTGGAGACCAGTCCGCCCTCACACATTATCTGCCGATTCCGCTCAGATTTGACCATAGCCTGGATGTGGTTGGCCAGTGAGAACTCGACCTCCATGGACAGCTGAGAAAGAGGAAAAAAGAAAAAGTGGGATATTTTCTCTGAACAAGACTGTAACATGTACAGTGAAACAAAAGATACCTGCGGGTCTTTCTGAGTGAACACAGATGGAAGAAGAGTCATCATCACTCGGACTGCTCCTGGATGAAGGATAGCCTGATCACAGGTGGAGCGACTAGAAATCAAACAAAACACAGACGACAAAGACAAATTAACTCATGAAAGTTCATTCACCAAGAAAATTAGTGACAAAAACAAAAAAAAGAATCAGAAATGCGATTGAATCATGTTAGAAGTTAGCACCTGTACAGAGACTCTGCGCCGGCTGCGGGGCTGCCCGGTGCTGCCGTGCTTTTGGAACATCCTTGTTTGTCCTCGGCGGACGGAGGACTTGACCTCAATTGAAAAACGGAGGATTCTGAATAGACTCCATCAGAACCCGCAGGTCCTCTTCGTTTTTCCACATCTCCATCATGTTCATCTTCAGGCTCCAGTCGCAAGTTCAACTCATGAGAGGAGAAAGTCCCCGTGGCGAACTGGTCCAAATACGCGAGCAGTCTTATACACGTCCGCAGTGTGACCGGCAGGTTAGGCTGTGGCGGGCCGGTGGGAGACGCCGCTGCTTCGGGAGCGTCTGCCGTCTCAACAAACTGGCGGAAGCTCTTCCCGCCCTCTGCGGCCTTGGGACAGGGGCATGTCTCTGCGTCCCATTCCCCTCTCTCATAGCCGTCAGTGTGGAAGCAGCCCAGGTGGAGCAAAGCCTCTGCCAGTCTTTCATAGAAACCCCCAGTCTCAAAATGGTGTGCATTCACCGTGTGAAGGTGGACAGCTAACGCCAGGATGTGCAAGGAGAGAAGCAGCAGGTTCACGAGCTGCTGATGACCCAGGGACCTCCAGACTTCTCCCTGAGGAGGGTCCGACAGGGCTCCTTCCATGTCTATCACCAGAGAGAGGAGTCCGGTGAAGCCCCCTGCAGTCCTGAAGGCGTCCCAGCTGTTTGGGTTCTCCAACACCTTCAGGATGGACTGAAACACATGACAAAAATGAGAAATTACAGCCACTCACAAAACACAGACAGATTTAAAAACGCATGATAGAGCAGTTTCTGCTTCCTGTGCTTTGCTGAATGAATGCATTCTGGGACATGTTGAGCTTTTAAAACATCTTCCAAGACAATTAAAACAATGTCCTGAAAAATAAATGAAACATATAGATAAATCATAAATCATTTCTGGTAACTAGTTTTTGGAGGTGAACGAAATCGCATTAGCCTTATTCAATTTGGAGAACTAATCCATCAGGTAGGTAATGTGTGAGACAGAACGCAGAGGGGAATGCGATTAGCTGAAACTGGAGTAATCACAATGGCTCTCAACACTTGCCAACCCAGGTCGTACCCAATCTGATTGCCACCTGCTATAACCACGTTAACACACACACACACATACACGCACGCACACACGCGCACGCACAGAGTGAGGCCACACAATATCAGCAAGTAAGTGCTCTTCTTGCTGCCATCTATAAAAATGGACACATACAGTAGGTGTGTAACTCAGTTAGGCTTAATCGGATCTCTGTCCCATTCACTGATCTGATAGAGGTGGTAATCTTCAGAGTGCCGCCGCACAAGGCTGCAGGCCTAATCAAATCGGTCCAGAGTTAACAGCTAAACCGGGTTTTAGCAAATCAATCTGCATTTGTCTATAATGCAATCAGAGTCCCACATGCGAGGAAAATAAATTCACTAGCTTATTATGGTTTAAGTGCATTACAATTTGTTATGATTTGATGTAGTGCAGGAGTGCAGGTCAGCTGAGATCGCAACACATTGTAATGTTCCTGGATGCACGCATGTGTGCGTTCTCACATGCACGCACCTGCAAAAGGTCCCACTTTAATCCAAACTCCTGCAGCGTAGAGGAGCACAGCGCTCCGATGGCTGTGCTCATGAATTCCTGTGGGTTGATCTCAGCCAGTTGTTCTAAAATACTCAGGGCAGGAGCGCGATACTGATCCTCGTCCAAGAAGATCTTTATGTAGGGAACCATCCCAACATCTCGCAGCACAACTGGAAGACGATGACACAGGCAGAACTTAACGTATGCATAGAAATGTATTTTCTATAAGGAAATAACAAATTCTTAAGATATGATATGGAGAAATAAAGAGAAACATATCCAATCCGGATCTGTAATTTTTGCTTATACCTGTGTTTTTGATGGATCGTAACGTGAGGCTTGACACAAGTTGAAGCATGCAGCACGTGAGCAGCTTTTCTCTGTTTTCCACACATGACAGCTGTTCTGAATCTGAGGAGCACAACAAGTCCATGTTTATGTTACAGCTGAAGCACACGTACAGGCCAAAGGGCAGAGGTTAACTTCTCTTTTATTGATCCACTTTAAAACGTGAAATACTTAATCATGTTGCACAATTCTAAGTAAACTGTATGATTTCCTTATATTCCATCACTCTGTCCACACTCGCAGGTAGGCTGCATCAGAATATGAGGAAACAAATAGGCTGATTCATACTTATTTTAGAAGGAGCGACAACTCCGGCCTTCCTGAGGATCTTTGCTCTCCTGCGAAGCTCCCCAAACAGCAGGTCCAGCAGACCCCAGTCACTGAGCACCTCAGTCAGCATGCTGCTGTGCAGAGTCATCCTACAGGCCAGTTCAGATAAACTCAAATCAGTCAAAATCAAATAATGAAACATAATTTATAATGACATCTAAAGTTTTGCACATCTGTCTATATGATCAAAAAGAAAAAGTTAAAGCAATGTAGTGTGAAGAAGTTTTTTTCTTATGGAATGTATTTAATTATTCTGATTACCGATGAAAACACATGAGAGCCACCAATCCAAAGTCGGCCCCTGACGCTCCGCCCGTCAGCGTCCCCGCCCAGCTCTGCTTCAGCACGTTCAGAACTGCCCGCAAAGTCTCATGGGGGATGTAGTTCAACTTAAACACCACCTGTAAGATGCAGAGTTTTCAGTAAAACACTGTTTGCATGTTGTTTTAAGGGAAAGTGACTCTACTGTCCAGTTTATAAACCGTACCAGTTCCAGGAGTGAAAAGAACCGTTTTTGGACAGGCGTTGGTTTACGCCACACACACGGCGCCAGCTGGGTCATCGACTGCGTCGTCCACTCTAAGAGAAAGAAATTGGCTGTGTCTCTCTCCCAGATTGTCTGTAGGGTTTGAAGAAGCTGGCAGCACAGCAGAGAATCCTGGGATTGGAGCAAAGAGGCCTGCAGCAGATGGAAGGCGGGCAGATTCTTCACTGTTTGGCCTGTAAATAGTTGTGGAGAAACAAAAAAGTGTATTAGTAGATTGAACTTTTCAGCTCAGGTTTCACCCCCATCAAAACTGGATATGTTGAATAGAAGTGCAGAAGCAGTGTGACTGTACATTTTGCTGAGTTATTTAATGATATACAATACTGCAAAACAATATCAGCTTGAGGTCAATGTAGTCAAAATATGCTTTAAATTCAATATTTCTATCAGAAGTATCAGATTTTTTTCCCAGCAAGGTCAAACAGCCCATAGCTGTATAACTATGTTATTTATGAATAAACAGACTGAAAATAAACAGCATCACATGGATGAATGCAAAACAAAAATACCATAATCTGCCTTGATAGAGTTTGTTGGCTGGATTGTCAGAATATTTTGAGGAGGTCTTAGATTTGGGTGCCAAAACATGCTTGTGTTTGTCGTGAATGAATATGTAAAGCTGGTTAGTGATAGGATTCATTTTTATACGAAGCCAAAATCGCATCAGAACCAAATAAGTTCAGCATAAAGGAGTCCTGCGTCCCGCCGCTGGAAGCAGCTCTGGTCCTTGATGTGATAGATGGCTGCTGAGCGTGTGTGTCTCCGCATTTGTTTGAATGAGTGTGTGTTTATATGGACACTATTTATGACTGCTGGATGGAAATGTGTGCGTGTGTGTGTGTGTGTGTGTGCGTGTGTGCGTGTGTGCGTGTGTGTCTATGATAGATGAGCGGTTGCTGTAGGCCAGTGGTGAATGGATGTGGGGCATCCTAACAGAGTTAGAGGGGGAGCCTCCACTTCATCATCCCAGACATAATCACCTCAGCTTCCTGTTAACCTGAGGGGTGTTGTGCACTGCAGCAGGGCGGCCGTAGGGGAGAGAGGAGCAGGGGGGTGTGGGAAATCAGGGGAAGGGGGTGTTGTGGTTTGGGTCGGTTATATTAGGGCAAAAGTGCAAAGGGGGGATGAACTGCGTGATTCTTCGGGGGGAGGGGGGGCAAGCCCCTCCCTGAGTGTATCTTTGCTGAGCCATGCAAGTGATACTAATTAGTTAGTTTGTTGTGCACATTTGGAAGGAATTATTCAGGGTTTATCCTCACGGTGCAATCAAGTATTAAGAAATAATTAGGAAGAGGTAACCAGAGAATAACAACGCTGAACTTATTGTGATGGCCTGACCTACCTTTGCCGAGGGGCGGGTAGAATTTAAAACCAGGGGGCTGGGGGTCGGTGACACACACCGCCACTTTCAGCTCAGATCTCCCGAGCAGAGTAAAAGACGCAATGAGAGCCAGCAGCTCCTCCACCGGCTGGAACTGATCCAGGGGAACGCCTCCTTCACAGCTTAAAACCACATGATTGACAAAAGACAAAAACAGTCAGATGAATGGAGGACAACTCTCACTTCATTTGTAAGCAATTTGGGATAAAACTTTACTCATTCATGCAATGTAATGTAATTTTTTACCAGTTTTCCTGATCACGACCTGTAACCTCACCATTTTAGGACATTCTCCAGAGCCTTGTATCCGTTGTGGGTGTGAAACTCCAGGAAGAGCGCTGGATTGAGGCGATAAGTGTCTCTGATGAAGCTAAATACAGCCACAGCCACTTCCGCCAGCATCGATCCCGACACATCCTCACCGATCTGCAACAGGTTCTGGATGCTGAGACGTATACAGTTCTTGCCTGGAAAGAAAAACGCCGCTCTTAGCTGGTAAAACAGAAATGACTCAAAGACGCAAAACCACAGCAGCATCGCACTTCTCAGACTCGTTTCTGTGAAACACACTGATACACTGTAACTCGCTGAGCAACACACCATGCAGAAAAACGTGGTAATAGCCACAGCAAATTAATGTAAACTGCTGTAAACACTTCAGTAGACTCTCTGTGCTGACTGAGGATATCATGTGAAACATATGTTCCTCTCCGGGAATGTTTGGTCCTGCGTTGAACTGCCTCATTATTGATTATAACATTTTATAAGATCACTTATGTTGCTTTGTAACTCGTGTTTCTTCATGTTTATTTAAACTAAAACCAGAACATTTACGACAGTCATTTCAAATTATGTTGATTACAATGCAATGCCAAAACAGTGTGAAGCACCGCACACAAATAAAGCTGGTGCAAGTTTTCAAAGATGTGTCTCTCATGCTTTTAGTTAGCAATATTTTTACATGCCTTTTTTTACAAATAATACCTTATAAATTTGGACAGTGGTGCTCAATAATGTGTACTACATAGTTAATAGAAGGGGTTCATTCCATTTAACAAATTTTCAAGCTAGAAATGGTGAAATGTGTGAATTTGTTTCATGTTTTGCCTCATAAGGGTGTTTTATAGTGTAACACTAATAAACCTTAGGGAGCACAGCTAGGTTTGGAGCTGAATGAGAAAACAATGAGAAAAAAAAATGTTTTGTTTGTTTGTCTTTCTATTGAAAACACTCATATTGATTCTGTTCTATGCAAGCCTTTTGTTTCAGAAATATTGCTCAAAATAAACGAAAAGGGTAAAGGGAAAAAATACTTGCATGACTAACTCCGCCAAATGAAATACTATTCACTTTAATGTAGTGCTGTCAGTTTTAATCGCATTGATCGCAATTTAATCGCATTGATCGCAATTAATCGTGATTAATTCATGGAGAACTGTCAACAATTAACTTTTTTAAAGTTGAGATTAATTGCAATGAAGAATCTAATCCTCATAAATCAGTCCCAATGTCAGGAAAAAACACGATTATCCTTTAGTTCTTTTCTTTGACCCAATTGGCAGACCTCAATGGATTAATCGCGATTAAAATTGACAGCACTACAAATGTGGATTTTTTTTCTGATTAAAAAAAAAAAAAAGGAAGCCTAATACAATAGAAAACCGCATTACTTAGATGGATATGATTTAAACAGACAGGTCGCTCATAACCTTTAGTTTTCAGATTCCTCACCTAACAAGCTTGGCACCGTGTTGCTTGTTGCTACAGCAGAGACGGCTTTGAGGACGCGGGAGGCCTGGCGCCTCCAGGAAGCGCTGCTCTGGTCCCACAGCGACGTGAGACCAATGATCAGACACTGCAGCTCCTGAGTCTCCACCAGTCGCTCCACGTTGGCCGGCAGTCGACACAGCTGAAGCAGGACCTAAAAATGAGCAAAAAGGATTATAAGGTGTATATCATGCAACAAAATAATCTAATACAATTTGCATTTGAATGGAGCAGTTCAGTAACAGTTTACTTGTGTTAGTGGTTCCTGGAAGGTCTCTTCCGCACCACTGTTCTTCTTGTCAGCAGGAAGGCACACCAGCAGGTACAGACTCTTGACCAGAGCAGCAGGGAGGTCGGGGTTGAGGCAGGACAAGATTTCCTAAAAACACACAAACCTAAGTTAAGACATTCACTTACCTCCAGAAAAAAATTAATAAAAAATGACAAATGATTAATAAATAATATAAAAAAAGAGAGAGATTACCAGTTCACCATTATTTATCAACTGTAAGCATGACTGAGAAGGGCTACACTCAATTATCACTCACTGAGCTGTCTGCTGTGAGCAGCAGCAGGGATCTCAGCAGAAGCCACCCAAGACTTTCGTTTGTTTCACATTTAGTGTCCTCACAGGGCCTTCTGAAAAAACGCACCACCTCTTCACGGGATCGCTCTGAAAATGCAAAAAAGATGTAGTGAGCCGTGGCAGGAGTGAAGTAAAAGAGCACAGAACCACCAAAACCTGCAACAACACTATTTGTAATGACCTATGAAGTGAATATTTTATACTAACATGAAGCGCTAAAATGCTCAACTTTACCAAGTTGTCTCTTTTACAGAGATCATCGTATAATCTGCATTAAAAACTACAAGTATGTACTTCTATACATGACTTTTTCATTCATATCTACAACGTAACACATATTTGAACAAACAACTATAAACCACAAGCCGGGGAACATGAGGTGGGAAAAGGGGAAGAATTTGTTAAAACTATGTTAATAACATGAGGCGTAACCAAGTGTAAAAAAAAAAGCATGAACAGAAAAAGCAGAAGTAGGCAGAGAGGTCAGAAAGTCCCTGGTACTTGCTGATTTGAGCTGCTGTTACCTGCAGGCCTGTCTGCCAGTCTGTGCTGGAGGTTATGGATGACGGTGTCAGCAGTGAGAGCCGCAAGCGCTTTAATGTCCAAACCTTCAAATCTGCCACCATCTTCACAGACCTGGGATCAGATAAACAAGAAAGCACAAAAACACATTTTCAAATGTTTAGAAAATGATGACACTGATGAATTTTTTATGGCTCTAAATAAAACACCCAAAAAATCATTTTGGAGTTCACAACAAGCTAATTGTAAATTTTGATTTACTAAATTAAATGCTCAATAAGGCATTAAAGTTCCAAGGCAAATACTAGATCAGCTGATTGAACTGCATGTGACTGTAAATGTAATGAAACGAGTAATTACTTGGGAAAATGTTAGAACACAGAATAGTGTAAATCCGTGTTTGTAAAGTCTCTGCTATAAAGTTCGGGGCCCTATTGTAGTTGGATAACAGCTTTTGCTAATGCACAATGCCATAAATAATGGAAGTCATTGCATACTATACACTCTTTTCAGTTCCATAAGAGGATCACATTTCACTGAGTTTGCTGTTCTTAAGTGAGGCCCAGTGTTCTGGTCAAATCTCTGGTCATGAGGCTTTTACACACACACACACACACACACACACACACACACACACACACACACACACACACACACACACACACACACACACACACACACACACACACACACACACACACACACACACACGCAAGCATGAATCAAGCAGTGATTATGACCACAGCTCAAAATCCTGTCACTGGCATTGTGCGGAAACACACACGCACACTGGCACGCTCGCATGAATAATAGCAAACTGCTGAGTGGACATGGGTTAAAAAGAAAAAAAAAAAGTTTCTCTGGAGATCTTACATAAGTGTGTAAAATGTCAATGTTCCATATTTCCAGTTTATCAAAGTCAGAGCTTCAGATGCATGTGAGGCACGTTTTGTTTTCACGTGACAGATCGAGAGCTGCAGAGAGATTCTAGGAAAATGACGCTCAGATTTCTTTCAGTGACAGTTCGTGATGGGATCATTCATTTGGTTGGTGCCTCTGGTAATGCCTTTTCTCATCGGTCCATGTGGTTAGGATCAGATCTCCATCTTGAAGGATCCACCTGACCTTTTTAAAGCCAATTAACAATTACTGTTGACATTCTGCTTTAAATTAGCCTGAAATGATTTAATTATGGCGCTCCAGCTGCTGGTGAAGTCAGAAAAAGTGTTTAGAGAAAAATACAAACACAGCTCAGCACGTTGAATTATTAAACTGGACAAGTGAATGAGAAGTCAGCTGGAACATACTGTCGTCTCTGTGCTACATACCTGAATGTAGAGAGGCAGGACTCTAAGCAGACCCTCCTCTCTCTGTCCTAAAGCGTCAGGGTCAGCGTTGAGGTCAGGACCGGGGTATTTGAGAAAGCCCAGTTCCTGCAGTTGCTCCCTGAGCACTTGTGGGAGCTGAGCGTTCCTCCAAGAGCCCTCCACTTTGTCCACCTTCAGCTCTGCAGAGACGGATAACTCCCCCGAAGCACTCAGCTCCCCGGTCTCCTTATTGATCCTCTCGCCTTTGACAGCCTGATCCTGGAAGGAGGAAGTCAACGTTTTTAATAACCACCCTTATGTTCTGCGATCATCAACATGTTTAATCACATTCATAAGTCTGACTCACTTTCCTAAATAAATCTGTCCCAAATTAAACCTCCTGTCATCTCTTCCGCAGCACACAGTCTGCACTGAGAGCCCACTAGACCAGACAGGCCGGACCACTGGCAGTCATGTGCAGTTCTTATTAAGTGATTATCATACTCTGCAGAGGATCCGCATGGTGTCTCATTCAGCAATTAGAAAACGTCTAATGGAAATAATTGCCAGCAATAACAAGTAAAAGTCCTTTTCTAGCTACAAATGTGCCATGTCGATGTTTAACACTCCGAAGTAAATGTTTATTTTTCAGACAGGAGCGGTCCTTGTTGCTGCTGCACAATCACTACACATCCATCCATTCTCCACAGTTAACTTATCCAACTTCTGAGCCCAGCTGAGGGCTGGAGTCACTACTAGCTGACTCTGGATGAAGGATAGCTCACACAAGTTCCCACCTATAGACAATTTAGTGTTTTGTACACCAAACGCCTCTGTTTGGGATTGTACCAGTAAGAACATGTAAAGGTCACAAAACAAATAAAGGAATGATGACCTCCACTTTTGTGAAAAATGACAAAACAATGACTGCTTAGAGGGGAAATCTAAACATCCATTTTCCCAGTAAGAGCTTTAAGGTTTAACACAAACTGAATAGAAAGAAGCAATGTGTAACACAAGTGTTACATTCCTGTGTCACAGCGAGAGAGGTGGTGACAAATCCTCCAGTTAAGCAGACGCAATGCTGGATGGGTGATTTTTAACCAAAGCACCGTTTCCTACCAATCACAGTAATAATATATAAGTCATCTTCTACTTGGAAACAGTGGTGAACAACAAGGTGACAGATTGTTACAAAGTGATCACTGATAAGCCTGAACCAGTAGAGTCAGTTCTGACAGTAAGTAGAACTAAAGGCGACTCACATTCCAATGAAATTCATGAACACTTCAATGTTTGCCCACATGAGAAATATCCTGTGTGGAATGTGGTGAGTGCAGAAACGCACCCAAAGGTGCTTCTCACCAGAGAACTCGGCCAAATGTGTGACAGCAGCCTCACAGGCAAGTGCAGCAAAGTGCCAAATGTGTGAAACCATACAGGAGCAGAGAGCCGACTCATGTCTTCGAAAGAGAAATCGGATGTTAATAATCTTACCTGGACTCCTGTGAGAGCCATGTCTGTGGCTCTAGTGCAAGGCCGTGATCTGTGTTTTGCTCTTCCACCTGAGTGAGTGGTCTGCTTCGGCTCCCATGGCGAAAGGAAAAGACAAGCAGAGGCCTGCTAAAGCATGACTGAGCCACTCCGCGAGGATCCGTCTGTAAGACTACCCAGGCAGGCTAAACTTTGAACAGGCACTGCGTCTCAGATCAGCTGGTGCAGGTCATGTGGCTGCTTACTTCCTCAGAGAAACAGAAGTGAAAAAAAAAAAAAACTGTTGTTAGTCTGGTTGGGTGAGGCCCTCCCACTGCAGCTTAAAGAAGAGTCCCTATTCTTTTAATAGATGTGTCCTTTAATGCAGTAATGCTGTGAATCACACTGACAGGATCCCATGATTCACTGATACAAACCCACAAACCTGCCTTGAAATTAGAGGCTTGACCCACTGGGGGGACAATTTCAAAGACAAAAAGCATTTTTAATTTCTTGATATTAATTCATCTGCTATTCAAGACAGTCTTCAATATGTAGAACTTAATTGAGCACATATGAAAACCAGGATTTCATCTGATGGAAAAACACACACCACATAACTGAATTATTTAGAATGATGATATAACATAGTTACGACTCAAAACAAGAAAACGAGAGAAATCCCATGGTAGGGTGACGTTTTTAAATACTATATACTCAGGCAAAACGTGTTGAACCAAATCCCCTGGCAAAACGAAACAAAAATACCCAGTAGTATCAAAAAAGAGGGAAGCCAGTGTAATGATCCAGCAAAGCGATCAGACTTATTTTTCAAACATAGACAAACAGCGCCATCTGGAGGCTGCTGTTGATGCAGCACTTGTTTCAGGCCACCCTAAACTGTCAAGTGCTGCAGTGGACCGTCTACCTACACTTTATATTTGCATATTTATATTATGTGTACAGTTTGTCTACTCTTTAAACTTTATATTAATGCGGAAAGGGAGCAGCACCTGTAAGTACAATACAACTAATCTTTTCGATTCTATTTTATTCTAGAGTTTGAAAATACAGTTATTGTCATAGACATTAAACTGAATTTACATTTCAAACTGGCGTCTCCAGACATTTATTTCATTGTCTTTGCAGGCATGCTATCGTGTGAGGTAGTCGGAGATCTTTGGCTGAACTTTGTTGTCCAGATTGTCACAGCTTTCACGGTCTGGTGTTAACTAACCTGAGTAAACTGACAGCATGTGCAACGGATACACTCACTGACGTTAATCTCTGCGGAATCAAACCCCGAGCTGTGACCAGACACACGTGACGAACCCACAGGAGGGAACTGTTGAGATATAAACAACCTGTTCCTGTAATCTGTATTGTTCTTCATAAAATTTGAAAAAGGAAGAAGCAAAAAAAAAAAAAAACGATATAAACATCCGTGTTGTAAAAATAGCGCAACATTTTACTAAAGCATAGTCTAAGTTTTATTGTCAAGCCCGGATTACTTCTTGTATAAAAACTTACGGGCAGAATTGAACGTCGTCTGTACTTGAATCGCCTCACCAACGTGCCTTTGGTCGTATTTATACAAACCACGTGTTTTGTTGGCGCGCTGACGTGCCGAGTCACGTGACCAGATTCCCGCCAATCCGGCGTCCAGGGCGTGGTCTGCTCCAATCAGTTTAGCACAATGGAGGCTCCCCGTTACTTTGCGGCGAAAACTGATCCCCCAGCTCACTTTGCACCGTGATGTCGTCTCGCCTCGTCGGAGGAGGTGATCGTGTCGCTGCTCGTCGCGTCTGTCGGCGGAAACAGTAGGAGGCCCCCCGCGCGAGCATCTGTCACCATGCATCCGATGCCCGTGTGTTCCGTGAGCGGCGGAGACATATTCGACTGTATACAGAGAGGGAATATTGAACAGTGCATACACTTCGTTCAGAATGATCGTTCAGTGCTCAAGCAAAAAGGTAAGATAGACAGATGGGCTGCTTTAGTGTGATCAGTGTCTGTTTTTATTATTGTTGTCTTTAAAATGTGTTAAAGTGGAGGCCACGACTTCCTGCTGTGCTTATCAGCAAGGTTAAGCTTCTGTCTGTTTATTAATCTCCTCATCATAAAGCTTGGGATATTCTGACACATATTTCTGCCACATGGACTCATATGTAACCAGGCCAGGTGTTCTTCATGACTCTACAGTGGATGTGATTTTGTGTCAATGCCAAGGGGAAATCTAACCCTGCAGCAGCTCCTCACTCAGTTGGCCTGGCACTCATTCTGTGATGGAGCGATGGACAGATCCTGTGACAAGGCAGTACAAAGTCACATTGTGCGAAAGGAAGTCTGAACCCAACTCCACAGCGTTTCAGCGATCAACAGGCTGACAGGCCGTGCATGTGTGTCAGACTCATATTGTTCACCACAGAGCCCACAGATCAGCTCAGGTCAGCATTTCCAAACCCTGATCATGATGTCTTTGCCTTCATTCAGGCTGGGGTGGTTTCACCCCGCTTCACTACGCTGCCCTGCATGGTAACCGTGCCCTGGTTGACCTTTTCCTAAGCACTGGAGCCGATCCTAACCTGACGAATGATGCAGGACAGACCGCCTTTCATTTTGCCTGCAGGTGAGCTGCATGTTTAGATCATGCCATTTGTTCCTGAAAGACACTGCAATGTGAAACATGTGCCTTTTTGCTCTTTGCCTGATTGCATGCAATCATTTTGTTTTCCCATCAGGCAAGGAAATGTTTATATCATCCATCAAATGATGCAGTATGGAGCCGACATACGTCTCATTGACTTGCAAGGAAAAACATCACTGCACCATGCGGTTACTGGTGGTAACATGTGAGTGGAGGACACATATCAGTACATGTTTATCGTGTATTGTGCATGAGTTAACTCTGAGGCTTCTTTTCCAGAATTGCTGTGCACTATTTGTGGGAGACGGGAATGTTCCGGTTCTCAGACACGGACATGTACCAGGTGACGCCTCTTCACCTGGCTGCATCCACAGGCAACACTGAGGTGGTTCGATATCTGCTCAGAAATCAGGTATTATGTCGTCTTTGCTCCTAGTAATTCCCATCGTCTTGTGCTCAAATAAAAATCGTGTTCAAGGATAGATAATGCTGCTTTACATACTGACAATAAACATACAAAAATAGAATTAACCTTCAGTTAGCGAGTGTGTTTTTTGTTTAGATTTTTTGCATCTTCACTGAATTCAGAATATTTTTCTGTCTCAGTACCCATCTGTTCATGTTGTGTGCAACTTCATCTAACTCAGTATTATGTAATATGTTCACACATTAAAATAGCAAATTGCAAATGCTGAGTGCAAATCCAAAGTTTTATCAAAACAGAAGTTTAGATTTACTTTAACAGTGACTGTCTAAATAAAAGCTAAACTATGGTCTGAATCACACAGACATCTATCAGTTTGACGGTCTCTTTCAAAACTGAGATGCTTAAAAAAATGACAATTCAATGAATGTAATAATATGGAATGACTTACTGTGACAATTTGTCCAGTTTGATATGTTAAATGAGCTTTTAGATGATTTTCACAATTTTATCCAAGAGGAACAATCCTCCAAGTATCAGTAGTTGAACTCTCAAATAATTATTTTCAAAAAGGGTTGAAGATGGTGCTTCATGTTTTTCCGATGCCCAGTCCAGTGCAGCATTGCCAGAGAGATGTTTGAGTTCCATTTCAACCTCCTGTCCTCCAGCGCTGTGCGGTGGATGCAGTCGACCAGCAGGGGGCGACAGCACTTCACGTTGCAGCAGAAAGGGGCGGAGTGGAGGTGTGCTGGACACTGCTGCAGAGAACAGGGTGCAGGATGCTCCAGGAGAAGAACCACAGCGGCCTCACGCCACTGGATCTGTGCAGGCAGGGGAAGACTTTCAGGTGAATCCGCCGCCACGACAGACCCGGACGCTGTTTAACACACAGACCGCAGACATCCTCCAGTTACTGTATGGAGCGTGTTTGCTTTTCTAATTGACTTTCCTTCTCTTGGGATTATGATGCTGATTAATACTTTGCTGTATTTTTTTCTACAGACATCAGCAACTCACCAAACTACTGAGTCGGTACATTAATGAGCCGATCCACCACAAACCCCGAGAGTCCCATGGTAAATATCACTCTGGAGGTCTTAGCATTGACCCAGCAAACAGAAATAGAATTGATATCTTTACTATAAGCACTGTTATGATAATAAATCCTAAATCAGTTTAATATATGAACATGTGTCTCCTCAGTTTTATACTACTGGACGCTTCTGTTTCCCACTCTGAGCGGAGCTGCGATCCTGCTGATAGCCGCCATGTTGGGAGGCTACGGGGGCCTGATCTGTGGTCTGCTGTTCCCTTGGCTGGCCAGAAGCATTTTCACACAGTACCACCGCATGACCACTTACCAAAGGTGACAGGGAAACCTGTGTGTGTGAAGTATTCCAGTAGGAGAGTCTCTGCTCTCTGCTGAAATGTCCCCGTCTTTCTCTTCAGGTTGCCTAACCCCATCTACCTGGGAACGCTTCTTGCCGGCTTGTTTCATTCTCTGCTCTGCTTCTATGGAAGAATGGTGCCGAATATCCTTCAGTGTTCACCTGATCGTGCTGCTTATTAAGTTTGGCAGGATGTAAGTGACGAGGATTTTTCCTTAGCCGTGTGAACGTGTGTTGCCCAGCAGCACTCTGGCCCAGGTCTCCATGTTCCACTTCTCGGTACTGCTGGGTTTGTTCTGTAAGGTTCTGATCCAGGACCCCGGGGCGCTGGGCAAGGCCGACGCGGACCCCCGGTACTCCTGTGTTGCGGACCTCGTGGAGAACAACCAGAGCCCTCAGAGGTTCTGCCCATACTGCGAGGTAGGATTTTTACTCGGATGTTTATTCTGTTGTCGATCAGAGGCTTCAATGCGCTTCTTCTTCACGTGTTTGTTTCTGTGTTCCTCAGTTGTTCCAGCCTGACTTCACCAAACACTGCAAGCTGTGTGAACTCTGCATCAAAGACTATGACCATCACTGCCTTTTCCTCAACCGCTGCATCGGCCGGGGCAACCACCGGCTCTTCCTGGTCTTCATCCTCGCCATGGCGACGGCCCACCTTCTCTTCGTGGCCACGGCGACCAGCTACCTGTACAGCGAGATGCCGGAGGGCGGCCACAGCCTGAGCCTGTGGCTGGCGCTGCTGGGACAGGAGTTCTGGGTCGTGGTCATGATGGTCATGAACGTGCTGACGCTCCTGTGGGAGGTCTGGCTCCTGACGGAGCAGTTCGAGGCGCTCGCCACCGGGACGACCACCTACTTCAGACAGTGTGAAAGCTCGGCGCGGCAGAGGTCGCGGGCGCAGCGCTGGGCTGTGGTGCTGACCTTTCTGCTGGAGGGCCGGAGACGGCTGGGCAGCGGACAGAGCAGAGAGGACAAACCGGCCATAGACATTTAAATATCCCCTCAGTGTCTGGAGTGCCCTCTGAGTTACATATATATTTATGTATTTATGGTGAAAACACAAGTAGGTATTGCATGTGTAAACGCTGACATTTTTAGAAGCTAAAATTCTTTTGAGAAAGATTCTCTGACTGCAAGACTTTAATTTATAAAAAGGCAGTGAATTTAAAATACCATTATTGAAAATTCAAGCGGATAAAGTGGCAAAATAGTGTGTGAAACCTGTGGAAGTTTTTTTTTTTTTTTATGTATTGATCCATCTTAAAATATGACCTAAACTGTATCAAGTCAAGACAATTAATGTGCCAAACCTAATGGCAGAGATTACTGAGCATGTCCTCTGAAGCACAGTGCTTGAGGGAAAAGTCATTTCAGGATTAAGGAATCCGCAAAACTTTTCTGGAGAAAGATTGCAGCAAGGTGTAGAGATGCTCTGAAAAATGAAAATAACTGAAGCTTTTTATATGTACAAATCAAGAGAACAAAACTAATGTGAACCATTTCTTGTAAAAAACTGAATATCTTTGTAAAACCAACAGTTTAAAATGAAGTTACAGTTTTACATTGAACCTGTGGTTGAATAACAACATGAAAACATCGTCCATACAGTGAAATTCTGCAAGTGAAATTAATTTTAATCAGTAGATATATGGATTCACTTACATTTTCCATCAATACTGCGCATGTTTAATGAATCCATTCAGATAAGAAATATAACTCTTAGTGTAGCATCAAGTTCATCACTTTGTTTGTACTTATGACTTTGATCTGCAACGGTTCACATTTCATTTCTGAATCATACATAAAACAAAGAATTCCACAAGTTTAACCTACTTTTTTTTGCCATTGTATCTGCTGTTGATGCATGCAGATGAAAAAACCTTTAGAAACGTGTTTTGCACATCTGTGGGAGCAGATCTAACGTTTCACACTATTTCACTGAAAGGGGAAAAATTAGTTAAAATATCAGAGTAGTTTTTTTTTTTTTTTTTTTTTTAGATCAAGTATCTGACTCAGATGAAAAGATAAACTACACACCCTGGGGATGTGTATTTTGCACTTCTAGGTGCGATGCATGCAGTCCAATTATAAATAAGCATTCTGGGTTTCCAGAGTCTGTCTTGTCCAGTTGACTTGGTGATCATGTGCTCCGTAGAAACAGTGACTCTTGATGCCATAAGACGTCTTCACTTGAATGTAACATTTTGTAAATTCTTGATATATTTTAATATAAAGTAAGAGGTAGAGCAGATTTTTCCATAAAGTGGCTTAAAGCATAACTATCGCTAAGAGGTTAGATGTCCGTCTACATTTTTGTGACCTCACTGAACCCTTTTAAAGACACATGGTTTACATACTTTACTGTAAAATACTGAATATTTCTCAGTGTGGTTGAGCAGGAATGGCGCCTTTGACGATACAACTGTCCACATTCACGCCTGTTTTTGTGGTTCATTTTAATACTTTTTTTTTATTGTTAATTATATGTTTACGATGGTGTGAAGACAAATGTAGATCAAAGTGTGATCGGAGCATTCGGGAGGCCTGTGATCAGCTGGTGATAATGCTGAAAGGCAGGTGCAGTGAAAAGACTTTGTTCTTCTCTTAACGTCGTTACCTTTCCAAACTGGCCTCAGTCGTTCTTGTGCCGTGACGCTTCCTCTGCTCTCGCTAATGGGACGTGCTCTTTTCATGCCTCCAATTACACACAGTCATTTCCTACGCGTCCCTCAGGGCCATCTTTCTCGATTATAGATGATGCGCCCCACACCCTTCGGAATCTGGTGCGTCTGGACTAGGGCTGCATGATATTGGAAAAAACTGACATTGCGATTTTTTGGGGGCTTGCAATATATTGCGATATATATTGCAATATTAAAAATAGAAGAATTTTCACCAGATGACCTGAATAGCTCTATTTGAGGAGATGGCCACTTGAGAGAAATACGTGGTGTTTCATACCGCTTGTCGAGCATGCGGATCATTTTTTTTAAATCCCTCTTTAATGATCGACGGTGTTCAATGGCACCATGTCTTTTGCTAGGTAAAAAGTTATTGCATCCATGATTTGTCAATGCTGTTTGGAGTTCCTATCATACGGTGTTATGCCGGCAAAGGCTTCTGTAATTGTCCTGGAAATACAGGAGCTTGTGATGGCGTTTCAAATGGTCCAACAGGTTTGACGTATTACCTCATGTTGAGGCAACCACGACGAGGCACTGTCGGCAGAGAACGTTTTTTTGTTCTGTATCATCTTTTTTTACAGTCGAAATACATCCAAATTTTGGATGTTGACCTTCTTTTGAGGACTAAATCCTTCGTCGCTTCCTCCTGCATGTCGCCTGTGTTCAGAGTGTACCTGAGAGCGGCCCCTCCCCTCTCCTCTCTGCTGTGGAGGAGGGAGGGGGGCGGTGAGTGCCGAGCAGGAGGGAGGAAGAGAGTGCAGCTGTGCAGAGCATGGAGCACCTTGCTGCTTTTACGAAGCAAAACAAAAGTTAATAATACTAATAATAATAAAAAAATATTGCACATCCTGCGATGTGACTATTGCACATGTGCACATTGCGATGGCGATGTTCAAACGATGTATTGTGCAGGCCTAGTCTGGACTGTGCGAGTGGCTCCGTCGTGTCGTATGATTTACCGCCTACTGTACTGCCCGCTGCGCACATGGAGTGATTAAGTTGAGCGCTTGTTCGCCTGTGAAACGGAGTGCTCTTCCTGTATTTCTCTACCACTGAATCAGTGTTACTGTTTACCAGCTGCCTCTTGTCGACGTCCTGTTGTATTTCATGTGTGCTGATGTATTTTGTCTGTGATTTCTCCATTTATGTGCCATATTTTCCTTCTGTGAAATATGTTTAAAATTGTATGTGTTTAAAAACAACCTTTCTTTGTATTCTCTCTCTGAGGCCTTCTCGCCCAGTGCTTGATCTGATCTCACCTCTTTATTTACATATTCAAAGCACCAACTGCCGTGCAGTGAATCTATCATATAGAAACACACACCTGAAGAAGAGACGTTCGACATATTTCACAAAAAGTCAGCAGTTTTCACTTCTCTATCAAGACGGCTCACTTCCCTGAGTGAGAGACGGGCTGGAAATGGTGAAGAAGTGAACTGTGGGAGAGCGTCCGCTCGCCGTTTCATGTCTTTGTGAGGCTTCGGCCGTCAGAGCAGCTGCTTCACGCTGTGTGATGTCTTCTCGTGTTGCTGCTTCCAGGCTGGGAGCTGTTCGGTCTGCCCGTCCGAGATGACAAGGCAAGTAATCCCATGACCACGTTCAGTTGCTTCCTTTTATCGGGGTTTGTTAACGTCAGCTGTTCTCAGATACGTCGTTGTTGCCACTGATGGATACTATAGTGCTCCATTCTCTGCTGGTATGCGAACGGCTGTTATTTATGCTTCAGGAGGACGATCTGGCAAGTGGAAGGCTTGAGATTTCAGCATTGTCATTGTTGAACCTGGAATGTGTGTGTCTGTGTGAGACATGCCTGTAGAAATGGCCCCGAAGGAGAAGGATACACTTTACTGATGGATTCGCTGCTATGGAGCCGTCCTGGACTCGTCTATTCAGTGAGAAATCAAAGAGCTTGCCAGGTAAAGCTTAAACATCTGTTCATTAATGCAGAAAGTTCTATAAGGCAAAGTGATTGTTGTGTTTCTGGTTGTTTGACCGAGCTTTCATATAACTATAAGCTCCACTGTTAGGATTTTTTTTGTTTTGTTTTTAACAATTTATAACTCACAGTGTTATACTACTGTTATACACTCTGTGTGGTTTGTGTGATGGTGTGTATTCCCCTGATGAAATTATAACAATGACACTGTTCCATGTGTAATCTTGCTTCCTCGTTTCACTGCAATAAAGACTTCACTGAGGCAGTGCTCAGGTTGGTCCATGTGTGAGCTGAGGAGCATTGCTGCTCTCCTTTGAGCTGTCTTTATTCTTTAGCCCTGCAATTTTTTTCTTTTTCTGCATCTTAGATATTGACCTGTGTCATCTTCAGAACCAGCGCTTGACTTTTTTACCTTGACAGGGGAGATTTCAGAGTGATTAAGGCTTTTACCCCTCAACTAAACGTTTGGTCTTGTTAAGTTTTTTTTTTCTTACCTATTGTGAGTACTGTACACTCTGTACATTGTCATTCATTTGCAAGAAAATTCAGACACTCCAAGGGTTCATCACATATTTTTTTCTTTTTTTTTTTTACTGTCAGTGAAAAGAGGAAGAACAATCCCTGCAGCACACTTACATTCAAAACAGTCCCTTTTTCCATCTGTCAGAGCATTATCTTATAATGTATCGATGCAGGAAAAAAAGCAGTAATGGTTGCATGTTCATAATTTTCAGACCTACAGGAGGAATGTTTCTTTAATAACCGAGGAGTCTTTCTGTGTAACATTTAGGATCTTTTACCCTCCCTGCAGATCACATCATGTGTTACCGCTATTTTCAGCCCGTCTCTCATTTACATCACATCTGCACACAGACATTCAAACAGTGAGGACAGGAGAGTCTGAGGGCTTCGGCAAAGACTAGTTTGTTTTGGTCAATAGTTCCTATGTATGTTTTGGAACCTTATTTTATTGTTTCAGTGTATTGATTAACTGCATGACATCTATCTGCAGAACGTTTAGTGGAATCCATTCGAACAGCTGTTTGTGCTAAAGTTTACAGCTTCCCTGGATGGAACAATACACCCTGAATCACACTGCATCCTGGTGCTTAATTCTTTCAACCTTCTACCGGAGATTATGTGTTGATATTCCCTTCACGTGTATCACACTAGTCAAAACCGCTCTTTAAAAAAAAAAAGAAACTAAGATATTGCTTTGCCTGCTTCAGTCCTTTGTGGTGATGTGGCAGCGTTTCCTTCAGATGTCTCCTCATTCACACCCTGTTTGTGCATTATCCCTGCACAGTGGAGTGATGCTTCACCACCTGTGCATCAGCTAAACCTTCCTGCAGACTTCTTTTAGGCACTCGAGGCTTTCCCCTTCTTAATGGCACTTTACGCAGTGGAAATTGCAAATTGTAAGTGCTTTGATATCCTTAGATGGCTTTCCCTGTTTTGTAAGCAGGGTCATGTTAGAGAGCCACTATACCGCTCTGCAGGCTCCCTCTCGTTTGGTATTACTGCTAAAACACACTCAGAGTTTATTGGCATTTTGGTAATTTTCCATTTTTAATTTCTGTTCACTGCATGATTAACGTTTAATTCCGTTCATGCTAAATATAAAAGACAAAAAGGAAGTTGAAAGTAGTGGGTGCTGCAGAATAGACACAGACTGGCAACGCAGTCTCATATCAGCTTGATCCGCTTGTAACGTTTTGCAGTGGCAATCAAGTCAGATCAGCTGCATTGATCTGAGGCTGAACTTCAGGTGTAGGTGTGACCACAATCAAATCTCCGTGAGCAGCCGGCGGTTTGCAAATGCTGTGGAGAGATGAGGGAGTCGGTATAAAGACATGGGTGACAAGACAGAGGACACACAGTCAGACATATTTATAGATGTGAGAAATTGATACTGAGACTGTGCAGTGGAAGGCAGAGAGAGAGAGAGAGAGAGAGAGAGAGAGAGAGAGTGGGCAGGGCTCTAGGTATGTGAGAACAACAGTGTGCTGGGCAGTGGGACGGAGAGGGGGAGTCAGACGAAAGGGAAGCCGGCCAGAAGAGGAGAGTGTGAGGATAAGTGCATGGAAGAGTGTGCATGTGTGTGTGTGTGTGTGTGAGTGAATCAGATGGAGTCCATGTGTAAGCAACAGAGGGGGATGCGCGGAGAAGATGAGGAGTAACAGGGCGAGGCGGCAGCGAGAGGTGTGTGCATGTGTGTGCGTGCGTGCATGTGTGTGTGTGAGAGGGATAGTGTGTGAACAGAGGGATGCAGTCATGTCTCTGTGAGAGGGAGCAGCACAGCAACGGTTACCATGCTGAGCCCCAAGATAAAACAGGCACGCCGGGGTAAGCTCACTCCCTCCTCCCCTTCCTCCATCCCTCCTCTCTGCTTCCTATTTTCTCTTTCTCTCAATTGCTGTCTTGCTTTTTTTTTTTTCTTTTTGTATTTTTCCCTGTCTTGCTCTGCAGAGCTCCATCATCTGTCCTGCTGTCTTCAGTATGCTAAGCTCTCATTGATCATGGCACCGAAAAGATTAAACATCTCAATGCTAAATCTGCATCCCCGTGTCTCTCTGCATCCCAGTGACCAGTCTTGAGGTTGAACTGTGTCCAGAGCTCACTAAGAGTTAACAGGCTCTACTACAGGATGATGTAATCCATCATGTCTCCCTCAAGTAATTACACCATCTTCATCCCTCTAAGATTTTATTCTGATGGATAACCTGTGTGCTGGAATAAACATGGCTGCTGGAAAGATCATCCTCCCTCCAACAATGGTCTGCATCCGCCTGACATGTTCACACCTGAGCACATGACTCCTGCTCTGTTTGTTCAAGGTTCACCCCCAGCTATTTGGTTGTGGTTTTTAGCAGGTGACAGACTCTGAATGGGATAAATCTGTGACCCTCCTCTCTTGTAAATCTCGACAGCTGACTGTCAAACATAGTTCTTCTAATGCGGGGCAAAATCCATTTGTGACTACTGGAGTCAGGGCGCCATGCTTCCCACATGACTGAGTGAAGATGAATATGGAAGCTGTAAATCAGCGGATAGTTCCTGACACTGATCTTAACAGCAGGTGGTTCCTAGATAACACAATATCCTGGAGTTGTGACAGGTGCCGCCTCACTGCTGTGGGTGAAAATGGCTTCAGCAGAGCAAAGCTTCGCCTTATACTTGCTCCATGAATATGTTTTGTTAACTTATCATGGGCAAGGATCATAAAGCATGATGGGAAGTAGAAATGTGTCTTCTTTCTCCTTCATGAGTGCAGTTACTGGAGAGCGCAGCGGCCACTTCGGTTTGCTCGCCACATCTTGTGTGCTTGCCATCTCTCATTTGCTGTAATGGTATTCTCCTCTGATTAGATTCCTAGCTCGGCTCTCCTCTGACCCTTTTATGCAGTATCATTCAGGGCAAATTCAAACAGCATCGCTGAGCTTGACGTGCCTTCGAGAGCTGAAACGTCAGACCTGAATCCTGAGCAGTTTGAGGAGTTATCATATAGAGTTCTAATGGAGGACATTACTGAAGAAAGACTCGACGCTGTTGAGACTGAGACGCCTCTCTGATCTGCTACACCATGACTGACTGAAGAAGGTTCATGCTTTCAATGAATGATATATTTTTTTGGGGCGTGATAATATTTTTGTAATGTATTACTGATGCTATTTTACCATAAGGACTTTTCGTATTTTATCACTTCTATTATATATTCAAGATTTCCTCAAAGTAAACTTAAACAAGAAACATAAATTGTAGTACAGCACTGAGGCTTTATACTGTAAATGTATAAGAAGAAACTGTTTATATGTTATTGAAACAAATATTATATGTATCATTTTGGTACCACTGAACATGTAAACCATATTACCTGAATGTATTGAACAAGTCTTTAACAATTATAGTTTTATTTTATTTGATGCTCTGCATCTCCACATTTATATATCATTAGGTCTAACATTCATTTGAGATTATTCAATGTATTGATGATCTAAATCAAAAACAAATGAACTCAGTATGAGTATATATACATTTTGAAATGATTCATTGTGATTGATTAAGCCACTCAACAGTAAATAAATTAGTTCAATTCTTTTTTGACCCCAGCCAAACAGTAAATTGCTTAGGGCTGCAGTAATGTACCATTAAAAATTCATGTAAATATATTATGATCTAATACAATGAACACTTTAACTTTTGACTCCTCAGCAGTAGAAATGCAGTGAAGGACATTGGCTCAGATGTGGCTTTAAGCTGATTCACTTTGACTGAGTAGTTCAGGGTTTTTCTTACCGCTGAAATGATTTTTTTTTTTTTTTTTTTTTGTAATAATTATTATGAGCAGCTTATAGGATACCCAAGGTCACAATGATCAGGTTAAAATACAGTTTGTAAAAAGCAGTTGAAAAGACATTGTGAACACATTCAATCAGGTTCACATGAATTTGCAGCAATTATTCATTTCTGTCTGGTTTAATTTTCTTGTTTTCACAAAATATCAACGGTTCAATAATTAATATGCGTAGCCCAAGATTACCGGTACACAAAATCATCAAATTTAGTTTCATCAAACAATATCTTGAAGCGAAAAAAAAAATGAACAAAATGCATAAACATCCCACAAAAAACAGTAAAACATCTTTGATTTTGATATTAAGCTTTTTCAGCTCCATTTTTGAATGCTGAGTTTCTACTTGATGTATCTTTTCAGATTAAAATCGAATCCCTATATTCCCTTTTTAGTACTTAATACATATAAACTCATGATGAAATGTATATATTGGGGGTAGATCCAGAATATTCCCAGATGTTGAGCTCCACCACAGACTGACTAAAAATAAGGGGCTATTAATATTTGCATTTATATTAAGACTATTATTTCGAAATAAACTTGTTTATGGGTCAGTAATTATATTTATTTGCTTTTGTTGGTAAATAATTGTATTTTGTTCTTGTAAAAAAGACGAACATGGCTTCTTCCTTTTATACTGTCAGCATTAATAACTTGTTTGTCCCCTCGTCCACATCGTTCTCTTTAACAGTGTTGGATACCCAGTAAAGGCGAAGCTCTTTGTGAGATTTACAAGAACACAATAATTTCACCCTTTTTTTCCCCTTGAATTTAACAATTTGATCCTTTTGCGCTGATCGGTCTTCACCAACAATAAATTATCCCATTGTTAGATATTGTGAGAGGTATAAAATATGTAGCCGTGTCTGCTGTATTTATAGACCCTTGTGAGGCTGCTTTTCGCTGTCAGCGCTCTGGTCTGTTAATGCTTCCTGCACGTGGTCCCTTTGCCTTCCTCACTGCCAGCAACCATGACTCCACAAAGGGAAGGCACCCAGAAAAGACAGGAATAAAATGAGGAGTCTGGACGACGAGCTAATAAGTTAAAAAAAAAAAAAAGAGCAAAGGAGAGACTGAACCATAGAGAGAAAAATGGAAGGAGAGATTTCAGTTCTGGTCTCTATAGATACCTTCCCTGCTGTCCTCAGCAGAAAGTGAGACACAATTAACAGGAAGAAAAACGCCATTGATTTCTCTCTTTTCTCCTCCACCTCTGCCTTCTGTTTATCTCTCTCTCTCTCTCTCTCTCCGGCTCCCCGGGGATCGCTCGACTGAGGCTGTTTTTGCTCTATACGTTTGGCATACAGATGCTAATATATAATCCATAACTGTAATCAGCGTGTACCAGTCAGAGCATAACATGATTAAACGCAGAACTCCTTATTGCACGACAATGACATGAGAAATACTATATACCCTTGATGATATCTAAAGACATCATAAAATATGCTGCATTAGTTGGATTTCATTTTCAGAGTATCTTTGCTGCAAAATGGAGGCGTTGCCTGAGAGGAAATCTGCATGCATGGTCAAACCTGCAGACGTATCTGTACCCAAGTGGGACTTCTGTGAATAATGATTGTGTATCTTATCTTATAGTATCAGCTAAATGAGATGGGAAAAGTCCCAACCTCACACATCTTTAACTTACTGTGTTTTCTGTTGCCTCTTATCCTCATTATTTACCCACAAAGCTCAGTTTCCTTCACCTAATCGTCATGTCTGTGTCCATGCAGCCCGGTCCAAGAGCATGGTGCTTGGAGAGCTGTCGCGGCTGTCCAGGCCCTGCTCCCCGCTGGATCAGGAGAAAGCGCTGAAGGCCGGCTGGCTGAAGAGGCAGCGGAGCATCATGAAAAACTGGCAGCTGCGTTGGTTCGTCCTGAAGAGCGAAGCTCTCTATTTCTACAAGGACCAGGATGAAAGCAAGGCACAGGTGTCTGAAAAATAATGTTCATACAGGTTACAGGAGGTCATCGGTTGTAGGGTAACAATGTGGCCAATCAATTTTCTTCTTTCATGAATCTGAGAGACTTTCACCAAGGGCCAGTCAAGTAATTACACGTATTCCACCCTTGATAACCGAGTTTTCTCTTTCTTAAATCAGCTAATAACATAAATACTGGAGTCATTCTGCAAGATTCTGAGGCCACATGCTCTACATTATGTTTTTAGTGTCAGTTACAATTACACAGATATGCATTTCTCTGTCATTCAAGAATTATCTTCCATTAGGGCTTTTCCACATTCTCCATTAGCGACAGTGTGTGTTGTTATTGCCCTGACACACACACTGATAATGTGGTAACTAGCTGCCCTGTGGTTCTGCAGTAAGCACTTAGTAGTTGACCTTTGACCCTCTCTATGCTGGAAAGATCAGAAATGCAAGTGCATCAGGAAGCACCGTGGGGATAAGTAGATGAAGAGATGTTTCCCTGAGTCATCCCCCCCTCCATCATCATTACCTTCCTCGGCTGGAGAGCTGCCCGGAGTCCGGCGTACTCAGAACTCTAAAATGTTTAACATGCACTACACGTCCGGCAGAAACCGCTGCCTGTCTGCCGTCCTGTCCGTTTCACACCCTCCTTGTCTTTCTCCCGCAGGGTTGTATTCCTCTCCAGGGTAGTCAGGTCAATGAGGTCCCTGCCAATCAGGACGAGCCCGGCCGCCACCTTTTTGAAATAGTTCCAGGTGAGCTGGCACGGTGACAACCGTGTTGTGTGTGACCGAGCAAATAAGCTGATGCTGAGCAATCTTTTTACTTCTGAGTGGCAAACAGGGAAAAGCTGTGAGTTTAGTCGTTGTTACTTAGAATTCTTTCACAACAGCTGTATTTGAGTTACATAGGGCACGAGAGAAAGATCAACCTTCTGTAAATGTTTCCCATTTATGTCCTCAAGATTGTTAACATCTTGGTGTTACAGTTTTTCTTATTCTTCAGCTGCATGGAAATCAGCTTTGATCCTCATGTAAGAATTCAAGATGCCCATTCTCCTGAGTTGTTCCCAGCATGTAGTTTTCTGAAAACTGATTTAGAAATAAAAATCACACTTATGTGCTTCAAGAATGATTTTTTTTTTTTTTTATTATTACATCAGATATTTAGAATTGTAATGCACTTTGTGAGATGTATGTATGTATGAGATGATGTCAAGTTTCACTCAGGTCGTGGAATAACAGAAGGGAAAGACACAGAGGAAAAAAAAAAAGAATCCTGGACAGAGAGAGCCTGAGAGGAATGGTGCAGTTGCTGGTGTCTCCTGGGAGTCGTACTCTTTCTGGGTCGTTTCTCTCACTGCGAACACACTATGCACCACAGCGCAGGGCTCAGTAGTAAATGTAATCTACTCCTACAAACTACATGCAGTTTGTACCAAAATCACATTCAGAGACTTTTGTCTTTGATTCATAAATGAAAGAAAGACTCTCAATTCTGTATTTGTGTCCCTTTACAACAGTTTTAATGTTGCTTTCACATCTTGAAAAACAAAAAATTTCAAAGTTACATGAAGGAAGATCGTTTGTGATAGTTCAGTCGAAGCTGAGCTGAAATGAATGAAATGTCAAAGCCAAATGTCAAAGCGGTGGTATCAAGCTGTGAGCACACAGTCAAAGGGAAGGCTGAGCCGTGCGGCTGTGTCTTTGTACTTTAAAGGGATGCTCTCACTGATGAGATTATTGAAAATACGGATGCAGCTATTTCTGGTCTGCAGAGCAAACTTGTTTACAGATGATACAATAATTCTGAAATGACATTTTGCGATTGAGTCTCTGATTTCACGTCTTCAAAAACCAGTTGTTGCGGGGTCATTTTGCCATACTGATTTAGGAATTAATGGTTTGTTTCCAGGAGGAGCTGGGGAAAAGGATCGGACTGGAGTGAGCCACGAATCATTTCTGCTGATGGCCAGTTCTCAGAGCGACATGGAAGACTGGGTCAGAGCCATACGCAGAGCCATATGGGCTCCACTGGGTGGAGGTGTGATACTCTGATATATTCTACACACACACAGAGGATTATATCCTCCCGGGTCCACATGAGAATTATGTGATGCTTCTAGCTGCCATTCCTTTTCTGAATTGTGTGATTTCAGGTATCTTTGGTCAGCATCTAGAGGAGACGATGCTGTATGAGGCTCAGTGTGGCCCTCAGCGACTGGTCCCTGTGCTGGTTGAACAGTGCGTGTGCTTTATACGCGAACATGGACTGAAAGAGGAAGGCCTTTTCAGAGCTCCTGGACAGACCAATCACGTTCGAGAACTGCAGGATGCTTTTGACCGCGGCGAGAAGCCAGTGTTTGACAGGTAAGGCCGCAGGAGGCGACGGTTTATCTGCCAGGCCATAATCTGACTCGAGGTGTGTCTTATAACACTCCTCCTTTCTCTTACAGTTCCACAGACGTCCACACAGTGGCATCACTGCTAAAGCTGTACATAAGGGAGTTGCCAGAGCCCATAATCCCTTTCTCCAAATACACTCAGTTTCTTTCTTGTGCTCAGCTTCTCACCAAGGATAAAGAAATGGTACTCGAATCTCATCCTGAAAAGTGAATATGTTTCAAACGCCTGTGCTAAACGTGATCTTTTGTTTGGTTGTTTGTTTCAGGCTGTTGTTGAACTTGGCAAAAACGTGACGTCCCTTCCTCAGGTCAACTACAACCTCCTCAAGTACATCTGCAAGTAGGCACACAGTTTCCTGTTGTCCCTGATGTGTCTGTGATGGAGTTTATTGTCGCCGCTGTTCTATTCACCGCCTCACAGTTGATGACTTGTCAGCCTGTCAAACCAGAAAGAAACACACAGATTACACCCACGTCCTCACGTCACTGCCTCTACAGGTTTTCTTTGCCCTCTTCATGTATTAAAAACGAGGCCTAACCCACACACCAGCTTCAATGATGACTAAGTCCTCGTTTCCAGTTGTTTTAATTTCACAGGTTTAAATAACCATCACTGATACGTTAACAGATTTAGGTTTTTGACCCCTTCTGCTCAGGTTCCTGGATGAAGTTCAGTCTCACTCCAATGAGAATAAGATGAGCGTTCAGAACCTGGCGACTGTGTTTGGACCAAATATCCTTCGGCCCCGAGTGGAGGATCCAGTTACCATGATGGAAGGTTGGAAATCATGTCAGCGTATTTCAGCTTGCAACCAACAAGCATGCTTTTATGTCACCGAGATATCTCACGCACCGTGTGTTTGTTTCTCTGAACAGGAAGTTCTCAAGTGCAGCACCTGATGACTGTGCTGATCAGTGAACACTCCCTGCTTTACCAACGAGAAGATCCAGACACAGACACTAAGATTGCACAGCATCCAGAGGTCCAGCGGTGCAAAGTGGAATGGCTGCCGCAAGACCACAGTGACCCCCAGCTCACAGATGCGAGCGCTAAAACTCCTCAAGATCAACCCCAGTCTTCAAGCCCCTCTACCGACGGCCAGCTGAACGCGCCGGGCCGTATGTCGGAGAACGGCGAGGATGATCAGGCCGACGGAAAGGGCAAAAGTAAGACAGAGGAGAAGGTGGACAGGAAAGCAGACGGCAGAACAGAGTGCAAAGGTGGAAGTGATGTAGCCGTTAGCCCCAGCAAACAGTCCAAGGCCCTACCTTCCTGGAAGAGCTCCTTCAAGGGCAACACGGCCCCTGGGGGGCCGAGGGGAAAAATTGGGGGCTCGGCGGGGGATGTGTCAGCAGCTGCCGGGAGTAACTGGCTGATGAATGGCCTGTCGTCCCTCCGAGCTCACAGGCGCACAACCTCATCTGGTGAAAGACTGAAAGACTCGACTTTATCTCTGAAAGACTCCACGCTCTCGCTGAAAGAAACCACTCTTTCGCTTAAGGACTCGCAGAGAGACTCTGACGACGATTCCTCCCGAGCGCCCCTATCTCACGCTGCCCTCCACAAATCCCCCAGACTGTCCGCCTATGACAACGTTGCGCCGTCGAGCCTGAGCTTGCCTGCCGATGCTTCCTCCATCTGGACCTCCTTTGAGATCTCGCTGTCGGAGCCAGAGCGAAGCGACAAGGCAGAGAAACCAGAACAGGGTCGGGAGTTACCCGCAGACGTGGGGGACAGCTCAAATACTTTGGATCAGAGCGGAAGTGGGAATGAGGACGAGCTTGAAGAAACAAATGATTTCCAAAGCATGTTGATCAAACTCAAGCAGGAACTTAAGAAACAGAGGACAAGTTATGAAACGAGCATTCGCAAGTAAGTAGGAGCAACTTCTTTTCAAAATCTGAATCAAATCAAGATCAAATGTCATTAAGAGCTGTTTTTTTTTTTCTCCTTTGAGGTTGGAGGAGTCCTGTTCCAAATATAAGTCCCAGGTAGCCCGCCTTGAGGAGGAGCTGGACCAGGAAAAAAAGAAATTCAACATGCTGGAGATCCGACTCAGGAACTCGGAGCGGGCTCATCAAGACGCGGAAAATCGAAACGTTCTCCTCCAGCGAGAGATGGAGGAATTCTTTAAGACCCTTGGAGATCTGACTACAGGTGCACCACGGACCAACTAGCGTTAACCAACCTGCCTTCACCTGGTCTAGCAGTGGAGGAGCAGCTCACATCCTGGGAAGACCAACCAGCCCCAAAGCTTTGAAGACCAAATACCTCTCGTGCAGTACTAGTCGCCATCCTGCCCTCTTTAATACGGCCGTCTTGTGCCTACAGCGACCAGCACCGGTGCCAAATGAGAACTCCTCTGGACCAAGTACTTCTCATTTTCTCATTCCACTAAAAGGAAAAAAAAATCCCTATAGGCTATGTGGTGAAACATTATATGGACTAAATTCCTCAGTTTGACACCAGAAAAAGCCTTATTGATTGTACAAGGTGTTTCCTCTTACATGTGACGTTCAAGCAAAATTATCCCAACACTTAAAACTACAAACGTAACACAAGCTTGTCAGTTAAAGAAAGAACAAAATGAGACATTAAAATTCAACTCTTTTATTTGCTGGAGTTGACAGTAGACAGTTTCAGTTTCTGATGTATATAATTGGTCTGTTAGTGAGGCAACTTCAGATTCAAACGCTAAACTCACACAACTGGCTTTCCCAAAACACCCCGACAGGTTGAATCTCAGCAGACGACATTTGGCCAACCCATCAGGACACTGAAGCATCACCTCAAATCACGCCGAATGCTTTTCTTCTCTTTTTATTTCCAAAAGTACCTGCACTAATGCAAAATTTACTCAGAGAAAACTCATGCGTAGTCTATTCTATTGGCCGTATTTTGGAGTCGATGGAGGAGAGGGAAAACCACATAAAAGGTAAACCACAACAGTCAGTCGAGACATGGCCGGGACATGCATCACACTCCCCCAAAGTGCATTCTGGGAGTTGATGCCAGGGGTAACTGCCTGGAGACTCCGACCATGAGTATAGGTTAAGAGAAAGTTTGGGAATAAGAGCCATCTTATACATCCAACGGTTACCATGGCAGATGGCGAAGACCTGTTTTCTGACTCCCAGAAAACATTCAAACATCTACAGTAAAATGTACAGTTTGATCATCGACTATACTAATCCATGAAATATACTGCGCAGAAGAAAAAAAAAAAAAGAAACATAATGCATATAAATAGTAGTTCTGAATGAAATGTACATTACATACAATAGATACAATGCCTACAATGCCTCCTAGCTCGAAATAAATAAATAAATAACAGTACAAGAGAAAAAAACAAAGGTCTTCTTTCGCATTTCTTTCAAGTGATGTGTACCAAGATATACATACTGTATCTTCACAACTGTGTGTCTGAGTGTGTGCATGTGTGAGGTAGAACTCAGAAAGACGCACCACGGAGCGGTGGCATACACCAGCCACAGAGAGGACTGAAGGAAAAAAAAATAAAAATCACTGAACTGAGTAAGGACACTTAAAATAAATATCTTAAACGTCAGACAGTAGTTAATGTCTGACAAAAACCTGCCAAAAATGATAAAGTGACCAATACAGAGCTCGTCTCTGGCGACTGGCCCCGAAATACAGCACTCATTCCAGTCAGACGGGCGGCCTATATTCACTTGTCACAGCACTAAAATGAGCATTAGCTCTTTACTATTCCGCATTTCTATTGAATTACATTCACCCTGTATTTGCTCGTCCAACAGTCCAACACTGACAAATTACATCTAAGTAAATATGTGAGAATACAGTCAATTTTTAGTTCACGATAGTTAAAAAAAAAAAAAAAAAAAAAAAAAAAAAAAAAGAAAGAAATTGTGTGAAAGCATCAAACCCTCAGTTTTCTTATCACCGTGCACACAATCAGCAGAGAATAGAAAAAAGAAAATGTTGACTTGGATACACCAAGAGCTGCTTTCTACAAAAAAGTTCAAACAAAATCCTCAGTTTCGCAAAGTGACTCTACAGGAAAGTGTGCTATGGTTCACTGTTGGGAAAAGTAGGAGCAGATTCATTCAAATGTGCCAAAAACTATAAAAAAAAGAAATGTCGTACGTGTAATTCGAAAAATATACTCAACATAATATTACAGTGTTAACATCGTGATTTTTTTGTCTTTTTAGCAACAGCTAAAAAACAGCAAAGTGTAAAGTCCACCCAAGTCCCTTTCTTTCATAACATACACCACAGTTTCACATCAAAACATACTTTGATTCTTTGCAGCAAAAATACAGTAATAATGATACATTTCAAACCACCATCATTTACAGCAGGGCGGGGAGAATGGGGAAATAAAAAACAACTGTACATTAAAAGCGCGGTTCTAAAAACTAACATGATCAGTTCCATTGGCCGAAAAAAAAAACCCTCTTCTGAGCCGAAGGGGTTCGAATCATGTTTGAGTGCATGTGTACGTTATCTGCAGCAGGCCAGCGCGCCCAGGGAGGTGTGGCTGTCCAGGCTGCTGTCTGTTTCAGAGGTCATGGTGGGGTCGCTGCTGGGGTCCGTGGGCTCTGTGGACATGGATGAGACGTCGTTGGCCGAGGAGGAGGAAGAGGTGGGCTGAGGAGGGCTGTCGATCACTGCTGCACCTGTGCTGCGAAAAACACACATCAACGCATAGGTTTCATTGGAATATACCAGAAACAGCCGTCGTCCGACAGTAAACTCAGATATGAACAGAATCTAAAATTTAAAAGCCCCACAAACAGTGAGAAACATTCCTCTTTCCATTCATGCTTTTGTGATTTAATTTACTTTTCTTTGATGATAATGATTTAATCCAGGTACTTCAACTTGAAAAATGATCAAATTCATTTTTTCTGTTATGGAAAATATATTTTAAAAAAAATGGTTAGAGTCAACTTTACAATAAAAATAACTTTTTATGATTCAATTTCACAGTTTAAGCATCTGAAAAAGGAGTTGTCACTTCCCTGCTGTTCTGATAAATACCACCATGTTCTTCCATCAAACCAAAATAGCACTGATTCATTTCCCCCCACATTTCCTCTCCAGTGAAGTTCTACAGATTACTCACCTAAAGGTGCTGGCTGTCCTCGTATCACTCCATTCTTCGTCCATTCCTCCCATTCACTCACTTCCTTATAGATTAACTCTAAAAATCAAAGGACAGGAGAATGCTGTGTGAAGCTCGAGAGGAGGGAATCGCTGATGCATGTATGAAAGTATGTGACGAGCGTCCTCCGGAGCGGGGAGTGTTTCACACACAGCACAGTCGAGACAGCATCGAGTTTCTGGTTTGGATGCGCCATGCTGCCGTGACCCTTCTAAAACTGAGAGACGGGTCATTATCACCTGACAGGCGGGAGGATGAGCTCATCCTCTTGCGAGATTGAAACTGATATTTACCAACAATCTTAAGTCTTCCCATTCCTGCAGAATCAGGTCACCCACAAGTGGAAAAAAAACTCTTTAAAGTCATGTAACAAAGCCTCTGGCGTGTATAGTGCTGCTCAACAATGTCAGTGAACAATTTCCACAACATTTTTCTTTGCACTATAAACTTTTTCGGACATAGAAACTGTAAGGGATAGCTTCAATGATGTATAAAGGATTTTTATTAATGTGTAAAAGGATAGATGTCAACATGTTATGCTTCACTCGTGTTCACAGGATCAAACCAAGCAAGGTAAAGCATCCTGCATGTGGAATAAACGTCTGAGGTTGATTTAAACCTCCAGTCTATAAAAACCAGGGATTATAACACTACTGTGTGCTGCAGCTTACCAGTGAAGTGAGTCTATAACCCGCTGAGTGGATCATCCGGAGCTGCCGTTACTATATGTGTCCGCCGTTTCTTTAAATAAATTGAACAATTGACTATCTGGCTTTTATCTTTAACCAGGAAACCCTATTAAGCAAACCGACTTGCGAGAGGGAGATTAAATTTCAGCGTCTCTCTTCGGGAGTCGTCACAGCAGATCATGCCATTCTCACGCTCCGGTCTGCCGCAGGTTTTCTGCAGGACGGCGTTCCTGGTGTCATTGTAGGTGAGGCGCATTGCTCAAGGGACCATAGCGGTGACCGAGCAACAACGTGATTCGAACCTTCCCGAACATCCAGGTCAGCACTAAAATGCCTTCATTACTCAGCGATTTAGAATTTCCAAGAAAATTCCAAGAAATAAGAAAATTGCCTTCTAATCAGATAAAATAGAGAAAAGATGCTGAGATATGGTGCATGATGGAGGTGGCCTCTTACCTTTCCATTCCTCCACAGTGTGCTCCCTCTCATCCAGCTGTTTGTCCAGCATCTTTGGAGGCGGCTGAGAAAGAAATATTGCCCTCTTGTAAGATGTGAAATGTAAAAACGGTCTCTTGTGACAGGCTGCAGCTGGATGAGCGATTCACTCACCGCTTCCACTTCAGCTGGATCGTACCAAACATTAATGTAGGGATGCTGCAGAGCCTCGTCTACAGAGATGCGCTTGGAGGCATCAATCACCAGCATCTTGGATAAAAGATCTCTGGCCTGGCTCGCTGGCGACAAAAACAAGCAGATAAGAGGCAACGCTATTAGTCACCGGTCGGTGGAGGCGACTCGATAAACGACTTGCTGAAAGTTTAGGGTCATTTGAGAGCGCGCAGAAACGCTACCTTTCAGCTTGTTGTGATCGGAGTCTGCGGGGAAGAGCACATCCGGGAAGAGCTTCTCAAAGCTGTATCCGGCGTAGCGAGGTCTGTTTTCTACGTAAGTCCGAACCGACTGGTTCAGCTTCATTAGAAAATCCTGAGATGGAGTACCTAACTGCTCAATTACCTTGTTCCACTGGTCGATATCTGAAGTGCGGACATTAAGGAAAACGGCCACTCGTGCCACACTATCGACGCGGCAGCACATATTAAGGGCAGGGTGACATTTTTCTTACACTGAAGGCATGTGCACACACACACACGCCACATGGCGATTCAGTCCTGTGCAGTCAATATAAAACTACTGGACACACTCTCACAGAGGCCGCTGTCATTTTTATCCGATTCTTCTCACAACAGCCATTTTCAGCAGAGCAGTGATGGAGGTCATGTTTGCCAGGTGTGATAAGCAGAGCGGCGCCGGCGAGACTCTGGGCACGGCGGTGATCTCGTCACACTGAACGAAGCGATGATGACGACACAGCGAGTGATCGATGACGGGGAAGGATACGATCAGATCCGGGGAACAACACGCTTCCCCTGATCATCTCGGCAACAATGCAGCCCACTGACCACACATCAACTGGAGGTGGACAAATAGATGGCAGGGGGGCGGACATGCAAACAGAACAGTCAAAAAAACAAAAAAAAAGACAAATGACAAACTGCGTCAGAGGAAGACGAAAATGGAGGACATGCAGCAGCAGACGTGAGATGGAATGAGAGAGCAATGGTGAGCGTGATAGAAGCACAAAATTGACATGCTGATGAAAATGCATCATCCAGAACTGGCAGAGAAAAGACATGCCGCACTCGGTTAGATTAGCAATTTCACACAGCCAAAAAAAATGAGCAGGGAAACTTCTGACAGGCAGCAGAAAGCAACAAGAATTCTGATTAAGTGTTAGTATTGACAGCGAGGAAGCATTTTAAAAAAACACAAGGATACAGTCCCTTCCTGGAAAGAGGATTTTATGGCGAACCATTTCCGCCAGTATGCAGCCCACAGACCATATGTCCACTAGCGGGGCGGAACATGATAAACAAGGCCGATAAGAAACGAGGAGATTTCAACATGTTAGTTACATAGAAGTGGTTAGAAAGCATTATATTCCAGCTAATTTCCGTTATGTGCTGACACACCATGCAGCTGACAGAGGGTTAAAAGCCAAAATCATCAGCAGGTTCCCGCGCATATTAAAAACTTCATGGTGTTTCCTATCATGATGCAACTGCAGTTCATCTGTGTCCGCTGAAAATCAACCCTGCAGATTAGCGGACAAAGCCGATGACTCACCGTTGGCCTGGTAGCCCATGCCCAGGATAACCTCCGGAGCTCTGTAGTAGCGCGTAACCACATACGGCGTCATGAGGAGGCCGGTGGCTGCTGTCCGGGCCAAGCCGAAGTCCAGAATCTTCAGAGTACAATCAGACTTGACGACTATATTACTGGGTTTCAGATCCTGCAGGGAACACAAATACAGTTTTACAGCTCTCGTTTTATCAATACAGCGAAGTGGAACTAATGAAGTTTTTAATAAAGAAATCCTCACAAATTCTGAGATCAAACTGGTTCCATATGTCAGCGCATTGAGCAGCTGTACTGCTCAAACATCGCCATAAATCAGCTCACAGCCCGCGCCGTGTTTACTGAGGAGTTTTCATTTCCAGACAAATCAAATGGCATTTTACAATATTGATTTTTTTTTTCCCCTCCTGATATTTGGCTGCTCCTTTCTTCTGATGGGGAATAATGTTTAATGTTGTTTTAAAAACGTCTTTGCTTTACAGAATTTTACATTTTGAGCCATCACTGATTTATGAGCAATAACATTTATTGCCGTCATGTCGTTTGTTATACTAATCTCAACTAGCTCCAAGTTTATAATACTAATAATGAACTGTATTTGTAAATCACTGCATGCGCATTCACCTAATAACTGCTCAATATTGCGTCACATAAAGAGTTACCCACTCTAGCGCAGGGAGAACATGCAAACTACACACTACATTCGACTCGGGATATTCACGGTGCTAAGAGAGCGCGCTAACACTACGCCCCTGTGTCACTACGCAAGGCGTGCCAGTGAACCATTACGCCATGACCTTACGCCACAGCGTCACGCTGTCGGGGCAGATTTAACGGTTCGTCTTCAGGACGCGCGCCTGGCATTAGCCGACGCGTCCGCGGCGGCCAGCTCCAGCTTACCCTGTGAATGATGCCCGCCGCGTGCAGGTGTTTGATGCCACACAGCATCTGATAGAGCAGGTAGGACAGCCGCTCGTGATCCAGCTCCATCTGAATGACCTGGCACAGGTTGGCATCCATCAGCTCCATCACCAAATACCTGACAGAAGAGACACGGTTTTCCAAAAAATACACATAAGGGGACCAGTTTCGCTGAAAACGCACGTTGTTACGTCTCCGCAGTACTTACACATCTTGGAATTCTTCTAGTGACTTCTGTGGCGTGAAAACATTTAACAGGCCGATAATCTGTGAATATAAAGTGAGGTGAATCAGAACACTGTTCAGACCATCATAAACACACACAGAGTGGCAGGTCTCTCGGTGCTGACTGTGTTGAACGGGGAAATATGTGCACACTCACATTTTTGTGATTGACACATTTCATTAGGACTAGCTCTCTGAATGCCCGCTTGGCGTGGGTTTGATTCTGAAATGGCCGACTCAGTTTCTTGATGGCGACATTTCTCTCGAGGACCTGGTCATAAGCAGAGCTGAAGAACAACATTAGTAGATAAATAAGGTCAGAAATGAAGCGCTGGGAATCTCTGGAATATTTGGGCAGCTTTCAGCAAAGAGAAGAGGCAGAGACACTCACCACACGATTCCCTGCGCTCCTGAGCCGATGGGCCGCAGATTCTGGTATCGCTTCAGGACGGTGAATGTTGAATCCCCAACATCTAGGCTGTAGAACTCCTTCTCTTTCTTGTTTTTGTTCATGGCGAAATCTTCAATTAGTGCTTTCTGTGCATCCAAAAAAATCCTCTGTGGAGACGGAGACAAGTTTTAATGGTTGTCCTTCACCAGAAGCACATCTCAGATATCACAACAGCTCCTGCCGTCTGATAAATACGACAAAGGGAGATGAAAATCCCCGCTCCCAAGAAAGCAAATCAGGACTGAAGGAGAAAAGACAGTGCTGATTTCACACTTGAGGCAAACACTGCAGTTCTTTATCTCGGCGACTCAGCAAACACACCAGGATGGAGGATTTGATATCATCAGTTGTGGTGGCGGCACAGCGAGCCACAGGGAGGCCTACTCTATCATTTAAAACACAACTCGCGGAGTGGTGCTGTCACACTGGCAAACCAGGCGTGGTGATAAGTCCTGCGAGTTTGGATCCAAGCCCAGGACTCCAGCTCAGTCCTACCAGCAGGTCCCTCACACACACATGTGAAGTGGGTCAGATTGCCTTACAAGATGCTACAGGAAGAAGAGACATGGTTTAGAAACGCCGATTTGAGTACACGGGGGTCCCAATACCACTGAAAGGATCCACCAACCTAAATTCTAAAAAAGGATAGAGATCAAACAGTTTCCTTCGGTTCCCTTCATTTCTTACATAAGCGGCGGAGCCACCCTCCCCGTTCTCCCACTCTGCCGACACACAGTCCATATGAGGGATATAATTGCCAGAATGAAGTGAGTCAGCTCTCCTTCTGTTCCTCCGACGTCACAAAGGCGTTCATAACATCCTCCTCCCTCACAACATGAAAATAGACACGCCGATACTTTTTATATTTCAGTCTGAAAGACAATTGTGCTGATCTGAGTAATGACGAATTGAAAGTCATTCCATGCGCCGCGGCGGCGGCGGCGGCTGCGGCTCTGCTGCACATACATCATGCACTACAGGCGAAGTAGGTCATTCTTCCTTGCAAGGATGGCTGTCCATGAGAATCATTAAGGTCCAGCAACAAAAAAAAAAAAAAAAAAAAAAAAACCCAAGGAGGGGATCTCAGGAACACAGTTTGCTGCACCGTATTCCTGTGTGTTTGCACACCGTGTTATTATGATTGTCACTGCTGGGAGATAACCGGTATTGATGTCTAGCACTGCATGCTGCATCAACAAATTCCACTGTAACCAATTGTTCACTATTAGATTGCAGTGATGTGTCAGCTGCAGTAGTTACAGAGAACACAGCCGGCACACTGGCAGTCCGATACGGCGCTCCCGAGGCCTGGATATCATGAATGAATCTGACGGCAGGAGGTTGTTATATATCTATTGTTCTGTGCAATCCCATAAATACAGGAGGGTCCTTCCTACAAAGCACTGCTTTCTAATGACTTGTTTGTTGTTTACACGGGCGGCCTCGGCTTAATGGTTTAATGAATGGTTTCTGAAGCACACGCTCAAAGTGCGATTCAGCTCCCAGCAGTAATTGCAACCATGTTTTATACTGAGAGAAGAGGCACACACCAACATGATTTCCTAAAAATGCCACGCAGAGGCCTTCTTATGTGTAACAGCTAAACACCATTTAATACTCTGACATTATCTGATGAGCACACATTAATCCAGATGTGTAAAATATGCACAATACAGTGAGTGGAGGCATCTTCCTTCCTTTATTCCCCACATGCAGGCTGACAGCATGACAGCAGCAGGGGAGATATTACATTCACCCAAACACCTCAATAGAATGAATGGCCGACACTGACTGGAGGACCACGATCGACCCCTGATACATCTCCTCTGTGTGTGTGTGTCAGTGTGTTAACCTTGACCACACGACCCCTGGTTCTGTCTTGTTGGTGAATGCCTGCACGGACTCCTGCATCACAAAAGATCCGCGAACGAAGGAAAACGAATAGCTGCAAGTAAAAACCCGGGGGACGCCGGAGAAGACATGATCGCAGGCAGAAAGACTGCCGGCCTGCGATTTGTATGACAGGACGGTCAGTTTAGAGAGACAAAGTGCGCAGTCGGCGGTGAGACCCGCTTTTGTGTGGATCTGAATGCGAACGCGATCAGTTTTCAGCCGATCGACGAGAATAAATATATATAAAAAAACAACCTGGATTTAGGCCGCGACCGGTTACACTGTAGCACAGCGCGAGCTTCGATTAATCGCAGCACGCGAGGGGCGACATGCGACCCTCCCCCACAGCCAAACAATGAGCACGTCTTTCGGAGCAGAGGTGCGAATCCCCATCTTACCTCTTGTCACCAAATCATCAACGTATCGATCCTGCAGCGGGTCCGGATGAGCGCGTGAACTGCTCCGGAGCGGCGGACCGTTCGTTCAAGCCGCCGTCGAGAGGTGATTTATTCCGTTGTGCGGCTTAAAAATACGTGACCTCACCAAATTCATTGCCTACGTTTCCATCTGGCTTCTACTGACAGGCCAGGACGCGCAGTGCGCACGGGGCATGCGTGCCAGGAGCGCGTCACCGCTCCACAGAGACACACCCACCGCCTCCTCCTTCCGCCGATCCATCTATCTATCTATCTATCTATCTATCTATCTATCTATCTATCTATCTATCTATCTATCTATCCTCTGAAACATGCTATTTATTTAGTTGATTTGTCCTTTAGAATTTATAGGACAAGCACTGTCCTCTATCTTTATAAAGGCTGTAAACAACTGATCAGTCCCTGATAAAGATAATGAGCACATGTTTATCTAACAGCACATTGTACAAGTCATGCTTGACCTGTAAATAGATGTTTTGTTCCCTTCAAGTCACACATATCTCATGGCAACTTGACAAAAATAATGACAAATGAAGTCCTGTGTGTCAGTGTGTGATTTATGGATCAGTGAGCACACAGGATGAAGTGTCATAGTTATTTTGTTTGTGTAATACAACACACAGTGATCCACAAGGGAATGTGAAAAGGATTTAAAAAGTACATCTCTTTCCATATTTAAGTATTTTTAAACTCTGTTTACACTATTTAAATTTCATTCTAATAACACCAGAAAATCTTTATATGGAAATGATCATACTGGGTCTTACTGGATTATTAATAAACACAGCAAAATTTTAAATCTAGATATAAATACTTTTAAATAAAAAGCTATTATTACATTTATGAACAGTATGCTGATAAAAGTGCCATTTTATCACAGGAAAAAAAAAGTGTTCTGTTTCCGGAGTAAACAGTGATGCGGCAGAGCTTACAAATCCTTATAATAAATACAATTAGAGCCTTTATTTTTACATAATCCCAGCAATATCTACAATTTTCTGTGGCAAGACCCCGCGGTCTTATCTCCTCCCCTTTATACTATGGATAAATTGTGGGTCTGACTTTGAAAGGCTCTGCAGAAACCCACAGAATAGTATAGCTGGGGTAAGGCTACCATCTAGAGTTCATCCATCAGCTCCAACTGCGTCCGTGCGGCTCCGCTCTGCTCTGCGAAGACATGTGACTGAACAAGGACATTATCGGGAAATTTACGCTCCTGAGCGGTCTCGCTTCTCCCGCACCTGGATGGTTATATATAAATATATATATTTATCCTTGTCCCTGCGCAGATACCCCGGGGCCTGCGGAGACAAGCTGCGCGCAAAAGGAGAAAAGCGGCATGGATGAACGTCCCGGCGCCGACTCCGGCAGCGAGACGAAGCTACTACGGCTTCTTACCCCTTGTTCGAAGAGAGCCCGCAGTGTTATGACCATTGTTGGGGAGCAGCCCTACAGCAGCAGCAGCAGCAGCAGCAGCAGCAGCGGGAGACTGGCCGCCGGTCTGGCCGACACCGCTCGTCCTTCCCAGGCTTCTCAGTAGCGCACCTACCCGGGGATCCGCCGCACCTTTGGGCGTCAAACGGATTAGTGAAATCGGCGTATCTGATCTGACGCCACCCGCTATTGGTGGTTCTGACCTGTCGCCGTCAACCTGCGGGGCTAATCCAATCAAGTGTTCAAAGGCGAGAAGCTAAGAATAGCGCCAATTACAGCAAAAAGTTTCACATCTTCAGCGTGGCGCTGGCAGTAATAGAGCAAATGAGCCGGGCACCATGGATTGGGGGTGTCATTGATGAATTACCTGCCAGATTCGAGCAGCCTGTATTGCGGGGACGTCAAAACAGCAATGCGATGATCACAAGGATTACTTTGGATCCGAGGTGGGCGCACTGAAGATAAGGGAAAGGATCAGCCGCTGACATAGGTTACATATGGTACCAGGTAATGCTTCTACTCTCTCTGTCATCTTCAGCTACTCTGTATAGTCAATGGAAATGTGTGTCTTCTGATAAATGTGCATCCATTAGCCGGGGATTGAAGATCAGACTGAGGCTGAACATTCACAGGACTGTGAAGAGGTTTACCTTTAAAGACACAGAGTAGCCCTCATCACGGCCGGGCCTGTGAAAATAAAATCAAATTGAGGAAATGTGCTGTTTACTGGAGGCTCTCTGTGCTGTGGCCACATAAACTGAACGTTTGGTAGTAGGTCAGTGTTCATACTATTATCATTTATTGATAGAAATACACAGATGTGGGGATTCAGTGGCACTGTGTAGTTAGAAAAATGCAGAATCAAACCTGATGTTGTCCTAAATTCCCCTGAATTCATCTCAGCTCCTGTGTCTGCCTCGCATCATGTGGCTGTCTGCTTCATGGCTCAGTAAGTAGGTTTGTCTAACAGGGTAATAAGCTGAGCTGCTGGCTGCACGAAACATTAGATCATGGCATGCACATTTAGACGAATTGTAAAGAATAGAGTAGATCAGCCAACCAACAGACTGCATGTGCATTATATGTGGGAAGATTATTAGTTTTTACAGTGTTTATTCTAAACAGGAAGACATCCTTTCATATTCTATATTATTATTTTTACTCTGTGCTTCAGGGAAATGCATTTGCTTTAGAAACAGCATGATTAGGGTTGGTAGAGAAGCCAAATTTGATCCCGCTATTCAAAATATCAACATGTAAATATGAAGTTGTTAGATACAAAAATCAGTTCACATTTTCTCTACAGGTATCGTCACCATAAATCAATTCAACTCCAGTACACGGGATAAGCAGCATCCAGATTTACTATGGTTTCCTTATGTCTTAACATAGTTTTTCCAGTCCACTTGTCGACAGACCGCTTTGAAGGGGGACAGCTGCAGGAGTTTGGTCTCCACTGGATGGTTGAGAGCACTTGGCAACTTTCCCACTTTCTTCTTCGATCCCTTCTAGATCATAACAAACCAACATGCACTCCTCTTCACTGTGATTATGCCATTGCAGGTTTACTCCCACAGTTTGATTGGTGCATTTGTCTCAGAGACATTGTTTCTGATTAAAGAGAGGGATGAATCAGTGAGGCCTGTTATTGCTCTAAAAAGCAAATACTGGTGTGATGGAGGAAAACTGTGACGGTTGGGGTTCCTCTCTACAGTTTAACAAATAGACCATGTCACACGTTGCTTAGTAGATGCGGTGTTGTCATTGATTGTTTCTGTCCAGATGATCAAATTATTTGTTGTTCTTCCTTAATTTATTGTGTTGCAGTTGTACTACCCTGTAAAGTCACTTCAAATGGAAGTGTTATGTTTATTTGTGAAAAATCCTTTGTGATGTTGATCCTTCAGGTCCAGTTTAAGTGAATGAACATGCATTCTTGTGATTGGTTCAGTTTTATTGTATACATCCAAAAGAGAACATTGTAAATATCAAAGAAGACTACAAGTCAGAGGATTCTGACACACATGTATCTTGGCATCAATATCACACAGTTGATGAATTAGGAGGAGAGCCAGCTGTCTAGCGCTGGTTAATACCTGCACAGGATGTGACAACAAGCGAACATGTGATCATGACACCGTTACTTTGGTTGCAGTCACAGCTCCCTGACCTCGGGTCAGAGGAAAGCCTGTTACAGCATGGGCGGGGCAGAAAACATGGGCAGCAGAGAGACTAATGGACAAATACTGTCAGAGTTCATTGAGAACAAATGTAATCTTCTGCAAAGTCTCTCAGAATGGCCTCGTTTGACTGGCTGGAGAGTCAGTAACCTACGATAAAAATAACACATCAAGTATTTCTAAGTTAATCAAAGCAAGGTACACCTGTCTTTGTGAGGTTGATTTTAAGCTGTGTTCATTTTCAGTTGAGTGTCCTTTGTGCTTCCCAGGTGTGAAATGTGTGCAGAATGAGCAGCACATTTGTAACATTAGCTGAAGTTTTGGAGGCCCGAGGGGGACCTCTGCTGGAAGAGGAGGTCTGGTCCCTGCTGCTCGGCACTGCAGAGTCTTTAGTGGATGTCTCTTATAAGGGTAAAGCTTTTCAACTCCCTCTTATTGCAGACTCACACACACCATGCCTCAGAGGTGTGACCGCCCCATCACATTACTGCTGTGCAAATATTACACATCTTTTCATATTACTGTGTCTCTTCTAGGTATCTGTATCAGCAGGAGTATATATTTGAATTTAATGCTGCTTCCTGCCTTTTTCAGGTCATAACAATATGTGCAGTATTATAAGCCCCACCTCCCTGCTCCTGTCAGCCACTGGAACCTTAGCATTTAAGAACTGCGGCCTATCAGATGAGGTATCCACCTTCACCGCTCCAGAAATGCTGCAGGGCCGTGCCAGCTCAACCAAACCTGCCACAGAGAGGGTCAGTGCACGCATCCTCCTACCTGCCCTCACACCTCACTCAAACACTGATTTTTATTCATTTATTTTTCATTGTTCAAGCAGCATTCCAGATTGTTATCGTGTTTATCAACTACACTGAAATGTACAGGGACTCCAACTGACTGCAGTCCACTGATGTTATGAAATATTCTGCCATTTACATCCTGGGTGTAGAATCTCAGGATGTCAGGAGTTGAAGGTCGACCGAGGTGTAAGCCTGCCATCTAGTGGCCCGGCAGAGGAATCACTGCCCTGAAAAAACAACAGAGTCAATCTTCAAGGTTCACTGAGATGAATGAGCAGCTCCATTAACATCTGGCTTTAAAGACTGGCACACAGCACCCTGATTTTCTTCAAAACACAATGACAAATTTAACTCATACTTTGACATAATATGCTACCTGGTTCTATTCATATTAGTGTTTGAATCAATCATTGCATTATTTTAATTTGTCTTATCTGTCATGTGGTGAATGGCTTCATTTTGCTGTGCAGATGCTGGTGTACTCACTGGGTATGACTCTCTACTGGTCAGTTGATTTTCAACTACCTCAAAATCAGGTGAGAGCCCCCTGGTACGAACCTGCAGACCGTCTTTTTTTCAGTACCATTAAAGCCCCGCACCGCAGTTCTGATGATTATTGTTCGTCTTTCATTCTCAGCCAGTCCAGTTGAGTGACCATCTGAACAGCCTCCTCCTCAGCATGTGCGAGGATGTTGCCCACCGCCGAATAAATCTCAACTGCATCCTGGAAGCCTGCGAATCTCAGCTGAAAGCCTCCATCCTGCTGCCCCCCGCCAAAGTCATCAGGCAGCTGGTGGAGGAGGTTTTTCATGAATCAGTAAGTCTGGATATCTACTGACGGGGTGTTTCCGCCCGCCAGCATTTTCGCTTCTCCACCGGAAATCGTTTGTGTTTCACAAATTAAAGATGCTGCCTGCATTGTGACAAAAAAGGCTTTAAACAGCAGTGGTTTCTCCTCCTCCAGCTCGACCATGGCTCCCTGCCAGACAGTAACGTCCCCCTGAGTGGCAGGAGCCAAATGATCAGAGAGAGACTCCATGGTGAGTGTGCATGAACACTTTCATCAGGTCCTTCAGAGCATGTTTTAAGTTTAAAAAAGTAATGCATTTGTTTTCAAATTAACGCTCCTGTTATGTGCTATCTTAATGTTTCTATAAAATAGTTGCCGTCATTATTCTTTTGACTTGAGACAGTATACAGGTCAACAGGATTAAACTCTTAACCTAAAGCAAGCCCAGGATTAGGCTCCTGCAAGAGCCAATAATCAGATACTGAGTGTGGATGCTCCAGGCTGAACCTCCCACCAGCCGCAAGTCTGTCTAAATGCATGCATGTCTCCGGGGTGAAGAGCGACACGTACGAGTCAAACATCGCTGCCATCTTTTATTTCCCACCTGGCTCACAGGGAAGCGAGGGCCGTTTTCAGACTTCAGTGAAGGGAGCACTGAAGGGAGAAGATATTCAACAGACTCTGATTCAAAGTCAGGTATGTGGCTACATGCGTAACACGGGTTAGTATCATGTTAGATTTTTTTCCATTGAAGCGTCTGTTTTATGTTTATTTCATAGGGAGTTTACCTCAGAGACCTTGGAGGCAAAGACCAAGAAGCTCTCCGACGCCTCTGTACCAGTCTTCTTTAGACAGGTGTGTGATAAATACAACATGCAGTGTCGTAGCTGTTCAGATTCATCCACTGTTTACATGTATGGCGGCACACAAATTCACCCTCCGCCATTTTCACGCTCCCTTATTTCTGTCCTACCTGACATCCTTTCGTTGTTTGACTTTTCCAACTTGCATGCGCAGCTCTTCCACATTGTGCCCTCTTCCCGTCCGCCTCTCTCTCCCCAGACTCCCTCGTGGGGTTCGTCACAGGGACAGCAACTGCAGCTGGCTGGGTCGGAGTCCACACCATGACATCTCCCCCAAGACATCGGGCCGATCTCACAGTCCTTCCATCACTTTCAGCGAGTCCTCGCTCAGTCTGAGCCAGAGAAAATCAAAGGTGAGTTCACGGGCGATTCAGTCTGTGTTTAGTGGCATAAATGCAAAGGGAAATATTTTTGAGAACATGAGAATATGAATTTCACGGTGATATGTTGAGTATCGACAGGTGAAGATGGAAGGAATTGAAGTTGTGAGCTATAGATAGTTTAAACAATCTCAAAATGTGTCTTTTAGGCACTGGGTCCTGAATTCATCAGAATGGCAGACGAACAGCAAATTCTTCTTGAGCTTCCAGGATCTATTGTGGTAAATCAATGATAAAAACCGGTGCAAATGTCTGTTTTTATCACATTATTTTCACTTGTCTTTTCTTGCACGCCGGACTCTGTCTATTTGCATACTTGCATGCAGTGTCTCTATATTTGTGTATCTGTATGTGAGTGTCTGTATGCTCTTTATGTCCATGTGTGTCTGTGTGTTATTGTGTGTGTGCACCGCAGTCCAGAAAGGGCCGTTCATGTTCGTCTCAGAGAGAAGTGACTGTAGTGATGCCTAACGGACAGTGCGTGGTGGTCCGCTGTGACATTAAGTCCAGAGCAAGAGATGTGTTTGACATGGTGGTGGCTCACGCAAACTTGGTGGAACACTTTTACTTTGGTCTTGCCTTCCTCGATGGTAAGAGGACTCATGATATAGGATATTATTGATGAAAATGATTTTGTAATAGCGTTAAAAGAGAAGTTGAGAAATTTGAAATTGAGTTCTTCTTGACAATTTAGGATAACCTTTTAGTTTGTGAATAGATATAGAAATATAGAAACAGTGAAATATGTATTTTGTTCCTGTTTTAGTCGCTTCCATAATCTTTAAGAGGTTTTTCTTTGGCATATTGCAGATGATGAATATTTCTTTTTGGATCACGAAACAAAAATCTCCAAAGTCGCGCCTGACAGTTGGAGAAAAGGGCAGATATCCTCCTTTCTGGTGTTTCTCCGGGTCAAATTTTTCGTTGACGATATCGCCTTCATTCTGTAAGTGCAGCAGCGATCTGGTCTGATTTACCCTCATCAAGGAAGTTCATGTATTGACACGGACAGCGAAGAAAACACTGACACCTCTCTTGTTAATCCCCCGTCCTGCTCTCCAGGCACAGACTGACTCGTCACCAGTACTACCTGCAGATGCGTAAGGATATCCTGGAGGACAGGCTGTACTGTAACGAGGAAACGGGCCTGTTCCTGGCAGCTCTCGCTCTCCAGGCTGAGTTTGGTGATTATATGCCCGAGGTACAGTAAAAATGAATTTAAAAAAAACCCACATGTTTTATATGCTACTTTTCTTGTAAGTAAATGTCAAAATCTCAGATGTGAGAATTTATTTTTGTGTGTGTGTCCTTTCAGTTGTACGGTAAGAATTACTACCAGCCAGAGCATTATGTGTCTAAGAGGATGCTGGAAAAGCTTGCCCTGCCTAACATCAAGGAAGAGTTGCCAAGACTGCATGGAAGTCACGCCCAGATGATGCCTGAAGAGGCAGAAACAGAGTACCTCAAGGTAACGGCATCATCACACACTCACACTCATGGCTATTCTCAGCCAAATGTTTGTTTTTGTTACATTTTTTCAAATTTAGCATCTGCTAAATTAGTAAAGATGGTGTGCTGCAAGGCTAAACTGCTATGCACTTTTATTTCATCATGCATTTTATTTTGTAAGTGAAGAAAAAAACTGAAAACAAATCGGAACAAAGACTCTCATGCACCAATATTTTGTCGTCCTTAGATTGCCCAGCAGTTACCAGAGTACGGCGTCATGTTCCACCGAGTTGGGAGAGAGAAACGGCCAGTGATTGGAGAGTTGGTTTTGGGAATCTGTGCCAAAGGAATCATTGTGTATGAAATGAAAAATCATCTGCGAACTCTCACAAGACGCTTTCTCTGGAGGGAAACTGACTCCATATCCACTGGGGTAAAAAGAACAACAACAAAAACTTCCTGTGCACTCATATTTCTGCCTCTGCTGGGGATTATATCACACAGTTCAGCTTGTTTTGTGTGGAAATTTAAAGTAAATGTGGAATGCCTGGTGTCTGTGTTTCAGCGACGCAAGCTGATCATCGAGTGCGGCGGGCCGAGCGGGAAAAAGCACGGTTTTGTTACAGAGAGCTCAAAAATAGCACAGTATCTCCTGAACCTCTGCTCGGCTCAGCACAAGTTTCACAGCGAGATGACGTCTCGCCAGCTCAACCACACCATGATCCCAGGTAGACGCTCCGCACTGCGCCTTCATGCCTTTTAAAGCTGCGTCAGTATTCACTTCATCTAAGCCAAGGATTAATCTGTTTGCTCCGTTGCTCTTCCAAGATGAAAACATGGAAAAGTACATGGCGTCCTACCGGAGCGGTAACCTGAAGCGGATGTCCTGCTCGGAGGGCATGTTGAACCACGTGGGTTTGACCCCCGGTCAGCAGGACTCGCTCTCCAAGTCCTGTGACGACCTGACTGCCAAACTGGAGGCGCGGCTCCGCCAGCAGAGAGAGATGAGGCGGGAGATGAGTCGAGAGCTGAACAAGGACCACCTCGCTGAAACGGGATACCTCAGGGACGTGAAGGAGCGTCAGAGCTGGAGGTATGCCGCCATGATGATGAGATTGATACTGTGTCACTAAAAAAAAAAAAAAGGATTGGGAGTAAGGTGAATGAAGTTGTATTTTTGTTGTAGCACTCCAGAGTCAATTCCCAGAATGATGTCCAGTGTTTCACTGCAAAAGCAGGACTCTGATGCTTCGTCTTCAATACGTGGTGAGTTAAACATTTTTTTCCGTACCTGAAGTATAAAGAGACTGGCTGATTGTGAAGTGTATCACACACAGGTGTGAATGTGTTTGCTGGTGTGATATTTTCCCAAGCGTCGACTTCCTCTTTGATCATGAGCCTGACATTAAGATACAGAAAACATACTCTTTGACCTTGTTACTTCACAGTTTCCCATTTATCATCCATAAAACATATGCTTTGCAGTTGACACTCCCACTCGGACCCCACCAGAGAGAGAAATCGTCTGTGTGACTCTGAAGAAAGATCCTAAACTGGGCTTCGGTGAGTTCATTAAGCTGAGCTGATCTGTGACGTTGATGCAAAATGAATGAGCGGAGCGCCACTTATGCCATTCTTCAGCGGCAGACCTTTGTCCTCAGATCCTCTCTGGTCCTGTTTCAGGCTTTGTGATCGTGGGAGAGGACAATACAGGTAAACTCGACCTTGGGATCTTCATTGCTTCCATCGTGCCCGATGGGCCCGCCGACAAAGATGGACGCATCAAACCCGGTAGGAAGCACCAACAATTAGAGGTGGAAACAGACGCTGGTCATTAGCGTCACACGGAGCGCGGTGCTGAGTTGCTGTGTTCTTTTCAGGTGGTCGTCTTATTTCCCTGAATAAGACGAGTTTAGAAGGAGTGACGTTCAGCGACGCTGCTGCCATCCTACAGAGCAGCCCCGAGGAAATAGAGCTCATCGTGTCACAGCCTAAACGTAAGAAACGTGTGATGTTTTCGACTCTGCTTCCACACCGAGGAACTGTAGATATGAAAGATGATTATATGTGAACTGAGGTCTTTAATTTCGCCTTTACGTTTTCAGAGACTCTGAAGGACAGACAGGGTTCCTTCAGTCAAAGTACGCTCGGTTTGGCGCTGGAGAAGAGCTTTGGGTCCCAAACCACCCTGAGCGGCACTGAATTCCGTCCCGCTGTGGAGGAACTGGAGGAGGCCATCGCACTGTCCAGCATCGCGACGCCCAAGCAGAACAGGAGGCTTCACATTCCAGTCGTGCGAATACATGATGCTCAGGTGAGAACCGGCACCCGTCTGACGGCGCCCGTCACATGACGGACTTTTTATCCACAGATCCAAAGACTGTCGGGGATTTTTGAGTTCAATCAGTACAAATGAAATTTTTGAAATTTTATTCATTATTATCAATACCATTTATTATTTTCTGCATGTGCAGTTAGACAGTCACATGCAAAACCTGATGGACCAAAGTCTTCCAAAGTGAAGACGTAGAGATACAGACTCACAGTTATATACTAATCTGTGGGCAAGTCCCCTGACCAGACCCAGACCAGCTTGCCACTGCTCTGCCAGCAGCTTTATTACAACTTAAAATGTTTGTATTGATCAAAATTAATTTCACTCTCGTTATGTGCAAAGATTGTGATCAAGGTTTTGTTTCTGAGCTGGAACACACACATCTTATCAGTCAGTGAATTGTTTGTAAATCACTTCTAAGTCCAAACCTTGTGCATGTTTTTCATGTGTTTTCTGCGTGAGGTGAGGTCGTGACCTTAAAAATGTACTATTTCTGTGTCCCATCCAAGGATGCCTGTTCCAGGTCGCCGTCCATCTTAAGCCTTAAAGCTGCAGAGCGGTTTGTGGTCGAACTGAAGAAAACCAGCGGCAGCCTTGGCATGAGTGTCGCTGTGAGTAAAGACTTTGTTTTTACTGAAGAGGATTTTCCTGTCGTCCCTTTGTGTCATTTTCTCAACAACCGTCACTTCATTTTCACTAAAATACAACAGTTTCTACATGGTCCTGTGCTTCAAGTAATGTTTACATGTGTAAATAAATTAAAATCTTACAAACACTCTGGCTTTAAAGGCTTAATGGAAACTAACAGATGCCATCACACACTACCTTGTTTTCCGACAGGCTGAAACAAGATGTCATTGTTATGTTTATTTGAGGTATGTGACATACTAATTTCTTTTTACTACTTTTTATTTAAAGGGAGGAATAAACACAAATGTGCGGTACGGAGGCATTTACATCAAGAGTCTGCTACCGGGAGGTGCAGCTGAGCAAGATGGACGAATTCAAATCGGTAATGGATTGTTTGTGATTTCAGAACTTGTTGATGTGACTGACTGTCAAACTGGAAAAGTTATGCAGCTTTCTGTTTGTGCAGTTTTTTTGCTGAACGTCTTATTCAGTAGAAAAATGTGCGATTTAATGTAAATACCACTGATGTGTAATTTTTCATCTGAAAATTTTGCTGTTAAAATATTTTCTTAGGTTGAAAGATTGATCTTTGTGTCGTCTTCATCAGATCCTAAAAAGTTTGGTAAAAAAAAAAACCATCCTGCATGTTTATTAAAATGATTGCAGATCAGTGAACGCTTCCAAGTCTAAACAACCTAAAACAACATCCCTGATCTGTCCTATTATCACATTTTTCTACATTTGTTTAATTTTATGAAGCCAATTTGTCACTCGAGCCGCTGTTTTCTCGGCTTATGCTTCACATTTCTTCGCATGCCCATCAACCACACACTCACACACACCACACACACACACACACACACACACACACACACACACACACACACACACACACACACACACACGATTTGATGTGGCTAATGATGATGGGCTTTGTGTTTGTGCATATGACAGGTGACAGACTGCTTGAGGTTGATGGGTCCAACCTGAGGGGCGTGAGTCACCAACAAGCTGTCGAGTGCCTAAAGAAGACTGGGGAGGTACACACACACACACACACACACACACACACACACACACACACACACACACACACACACACACACACACGCATTCTCATTTGATGATATGATTGCATCAGTGTTCATACAGGTCTGTATTCTTCATAAAAGAGCAAGTGTGAATACTTTATGTCGGGTGATACATATTTGAAGTTTTCTAGACCTAATTTCATATTGAATCAGTGCATGTTGGTTAATGCCAAGCAGTTTTGTAGACAGAAAACTGATATGGCACATTATTCTATGTGCACGTTGAGGCGGTGTGTGTCAAATGGGGTCCATCTGTCCCCTCTAGGTGGTGAGCCTGCTGTTGGAAAGGGAACCCACAGTGGTGTTGGAGCCCAGACCTGATTCACCCTGCCTTCCTTCGGTGCACAGTCCGTCACACACACTGCCCCCCAGGACCGAGCTCTCCATGGAAACGACCTTGAGTGGTCGAACCAAGGACTACAGCTTTGCAACTGATGGTAAGAGGGAACATGAAGGGGTTCATACTCTCACGGAAAATAAATAAATAAATACAAAAACAGACAGTACACACACACACACACACACACACACACACACACACGCAGCCCAGGGGTGACTGTGAGTCATCTGACAGCTACATTGTGGTGGCTGTCAGAGTTATCCAGGGCTGATGCTGCCTCGGTCCCCTGAGACAGCCTGCACTGAAACCTTCAAGCTCCCTGTTTGCTTCCTGAGCTTAGTGAAAAGGACAGTTCATCACCTCTGTACTGGAAACGGTGGAAAGAAATGTGAGGAACAAAGTGAAAAAAAAAAAAAAAAAGCGTGTGATAGATGTTCTGAAAACATAATTACAACATTTGTGTTGGTGAGACTGATGAATATTTTCTGGACCCTGATATGCAAAATTGCAATCAGCGTCGCAGATTAAGGATTATGCAACCCACTTTTTAATGGTCCAAGATTCTCTCTTTCCTAGAAAACACGCATGAAGTGGTGCTGAAGAAGAGCCTGTCTGGCCTTGGATTCAGCTTTTACATCTCACATCTGCACTCGGGGCCGGACTGTGGAAGCGTTGTCCGCATCAAGCGCCTGTTTCCAGGTCAGCCAGCACAAGAAAGCGGGCTGCTGCGAGAGGGAGACATCATTCTGTCCGTCAACAGAGAGCCTTTGAAGGATCTCTCATACCAGGTAGGGATGTGTTTTACACCAGGGATCCCCCTTCTTCACTAGTAGAGTCCACTGCATGTATTTTTGTTCTCTGTCTGACGCTACAATGAGACGACACAAAAAAAAAAAGTCTGTTCCGTAGAGGATCAACATAGACGTTCACGTCACCGAGGGCAGCGGATCGTTGCGTCTGTTGATAAATATTTGTGAATGGGCTCTTCAGTGTTTGAGCAGCGCTCGTGGCCTTGTTCTTTGTTCTTAAGATCTTGGCCACGTCATTGGCTTCACACTAATCCTTTAATCCTATACTACTGAAAATAGCAACTTGGTTGTGTCATAGTGTTTCTGCTGTTTAATCTTTCGTGCCCTGCCGAGCGGTTACAGTCGCGTTAACACAGCTACTTTCACATACACACTGGATGTGTTGTGTCTGCCGGAGCTCGAATTAACCCAAACTCATGTGTGTTTGATCTTAGAGGGTGTTGTTCCTGTTGCGCGGCGCTCCCTCAGAAGTTCATCTCTTGATCTGTCGGCCGACTCCTGGACTGCTGTACGACACCGATGATAACACACTGGTAAAATAACGTGCACAAAAATCACTGTATATTTAGTCAGTCTCAAGTGAGAATATCCAGTCAGATGAGCTGTCTCATGCTTCAGAGTCCGGGACCCCTCCGTGAGATTCGATCCAGGTCGCTGGACATCAGGCTTGGAGAAGACTACAGCCAATTACTTAAGTTTCAGTATGACGCCACAGTCCCCACCCTAAAGCAGCCGCCCACTCAGGAAGAGGATCTGACCAACACGGCAGAAAAAGACCCGGAACCCTCTGCGTCTCCACCCCTCCCAGAGAGTCAGGAAGATCCGGAAACTCGAGACAACCAGACTCCCCCGTCTCCCCCTCGCTCGCCGCCCTCTCCCACGTCCCCGACATCTCCTCCGTCGCCGGTCTCACCAGCCTCTCCTCCCTCGCCGCCGTCGGCCGCCTCCCCGGCTTCGCCGGCTTCCCCCGCCTCGCCTGCCTGCGGCTCTCCAACAGCTCCGGCAGAGCCCCGGCCGACTGATGAGAACCTCGAGATTCAGAATCAGATAGACACAAAAATGCAGAAGAAAGATGATGAAGAGGAAGTTGCAGCGACATCAAGCTCAGCTGTGCCGCTCATGGACGTCTGTCCCAAGACGGCTTCAAATGCTGTTTATACCAGGTAGGTGAGACTTTAGACCGAACCACACAGCAGAGAGCAGAGAGATGGTGCAAAATACCACATTACATAACAATATTCATGTTTGTATCTATTTTTCTCTTATAATGACCTGGAGTGTAAACTGAAAAAGTGCCAGCTCACCTGTTTGCTGTGTACCTGCAGTGGAATCAGAGAGGAGGCAGATGGAAGCGTGACATACTGCCTCATGGGAAACGGATTGACCATCGTGGCAGACGAGGAGTACCTGACCATCAGCTCCACGCTGGAGTCTTCCCACAGCCTTCCCGCCACCCACACGCCGACAGTCAACTTCACAGGCCTCGGCAATCCAACCCCCAGCAGCTTCCAGGGTCCGGTCTCAAACCCCCTTGACCCCGCCGCCATCGTCTCAACCCTCGCCCTCACCTCTGACCCCTTGACCCCGTGCCCCCCGGTGCACCCGTCGCAGCCGCTCACAACGCAGCCACCGAAAACCAAGCACCACCTCATCCAGCAGGGGCTTCTTCCAAGTCACTATAAAGCCATGTCGAAGCACAGCCGCCCGATGGTTCCTCCGCCTCAGCCTCCTCCTGTGACGCCCATCACAGCCCAGATCATCTCCACCGTGCCTCCGTGCGCCACCCCCGCCGGCCTGACGCTGCCGCCCGCCATGCTGCTGCCGCCTCCGGCTCAGATCCATTCACAGCCGAGGGAAGAACCGGAGAAGAAAGTAAGAGATTACCTGGATGACGACGATGTGGAAGAAGATGACGAAGAGGAAGAGAGTCGAAGAAAGGTGAGGAGGTTTATCCTTCTGATATGAGCATGAGCGCACCGCAGTGCAGGTTTGGAGCGGTTTCACATATTTTGAACAGTTTGAATCAACGCATTCATTTTAAATTTATTTCAATACATTTAACCAAATCCAACAAATGTTTTCAACAGAAAACAACATGCTGGTCCAACGTTCTGTTTTTTCATTGGAAAAGTAGTGAGAAGAAGAAAACGGATTCAAGTTTCAAATACTTTTTTATCATAATTTTATATGTTTATAATAAACATATTCTGCTGTATTTAAATTATACAACCAAGACATAACATAAATTTGTGGTGGTATTACCGCGGTTTACAGTTAACCGTTTAATTTACATTTTAATAATACTTGCATACCAACAACAGTAAGAACAAGAATGCCTGAAAGTTAATGGGCCATGCATAGCAGCTTGGTGAGGAACAACAGGCACAAATCAACACTGTAACACAGAATATTGATGTAACACGAGCATTAAGACTCACCATGTACAGACATGTTCATATAGCAGCTTAAATTGGTGAATTATTGATGATTTGAATAACTGAAAAAAAGGCGGAGCGAGTAATGTAAAACAAAAATATATCTATTTTATTTGCTGCTGTAGTTGTTATACCTGTTGTAACTAACATATAATGAAAAGGAAATGTAATTTATGTGGAAATTTAATTTCTATCCACATTGCAGTTGCAAAGTATAACCCATCTTAATTTGTGGATTAAACACAAAGTATCTGCCATGGACAAATAAATTCAGTTGAAAAATAAAGAATGACTGTTTTTATGACTAAGATTGTCAGCAGATTGTCGGTTTTCATTCAGATCAACCCAAAAAATAAAGCCCATTACACTAGAGCTGCATGTTTACAGCCCCAATTCCTAAAAGATTTTACCAGTGTGAAAATGTTCATAAAAAAAGATGCAATGGGCGAGTAACACTCATAAACCCACATTTTACTCACATTAATACACCAAATGTGCATTTTGATTTGAAGGAGAAGGTTCAGTCGTTGTTTCGTCGTCTGGCAGGGTTTGGTGAAAGAGTTTGAGCTGACCGTGGTCCTGACCAAGTCCAGGAGTGGGAGCTTTGGGTTCACCATCACTCGTAGCAAACTGGACAACTGCTACTACATCCAGGAAATCCTGGACAACCCGGCGAAGTCAGACGGCCGACTCAGGGCGGGAGATCGACTCGTCACAGTGAGCGCGACATGCAGACCCCCGCTCAGTTCAGTGCAGTTTTACTGAGTTTCCGTTGTGGATATTTTACGGAAAATGCTTGTGTGTCCTCCAGGTAAACGGACATGACGTTACCAGTGTAGCCGACGATGTTGCCATGACGATCCTCAGGTCTTCCCCGAGGAGGCTGAGCATGACCCTGGGGCGTGCGGTCACCAACCTGGTGGCCCCGCCTCCCTGCGACAGCCTGCCCGATGTGGTGCTCTATAAAACACCTTCAGGGCAGCTCGGTGAGACATTTTACACTCATACACACATTCGACAGTCTCCCACCATGTATTTAGTTCTCACAGTTACTGTAATTACTTGTTTATCTCCCTTCACTATGACAATCCTTATTGCTGATCTTAATCAGAAGAACAACATGTATTTGAGGTCAATTGGTGACAATTCCAACCAAATCAGACTTTCCTTAAGGTTGGAGCACTCTTTACAGATTATTGTCTGTATTTTGATGTTTGTTTGATGCAAGGTTTGAGCGTTCCATCCACCTTTCACATCGTCATGCTGCGTCTTCGCTCTCTCCAGGCATAAAGCTGACAGGCGGCATTGGCAGCAAATGGCAGGGCATCTACTGTCTGGAAGTGGTGCCAGGCTCCCCGGCGAGCGAGGAGGGCAGCGTCCAACCCAACGACAAGATACTGTACATCAGTGGCAGGTGCACTCTGGGAATGACCCTGGAGGACGCCGTCAAGGCTTGTGAGATCGCCCCACGTAAAGTGAAGCTTAAAATTATCAGGTATGCACGCCAAGTTAGCTGAGAGAAACTCACTGTTTGTGTTCATGCTGCTGAGTCTGTTTTCGTTGTGTGTCACAGAGAAGACCAGCCGGTGACGCCCAAGGCAAAGTGGAATGGTGAGAGCGTCTAAAATATCTAGTGGATGGATGGAGTGACTCCTCATTGGAGTGAATTCATAATAATAATCCAAACATCAGTAATGTCAAGCATTTTTGAGAGTCATGTGTGTTAAAATTTTTCTTGGTTAACATAAATGTTAATTTATGCTTATACCAAACTAATTAAGTCCCTCACCGTTAGTTTAGGGAGCGTGAATCATGTTTGATTTACTTTATACCTGTTCAGTTTTATTGTGTTGTATTAAAAATATTACACTTTTTGCTATATTTACAAACAAGAAAAATCAATTTGTTATAATTCAGTTTATTGAGGTTATATAACTGTGAAATGCCATCAACTTTAACTTGTTCAGCTATTCATTTACCATTTTGTCAGTGAATGTTGCCTGTTTGACATGCACTGATGGTCTACCTGGAAACCAGATATGCTCACGCTAAACTAAACAATGATAAAAATCTGCTTAATCATTACCAGAAAACACCTCAGACCTAATTTATGCTTTTAGTGTTGGTTTAGTTCCTGTGAAGCACAAATATGATTTGCTGGAACAACCTGTGAGTGTTTGTTTTTCTGTCATCAGGTCTTTTTGACTGGAAAAAGGACAGGAGGTTTTTTGCTCGATTTGAAGAGCCGGTCTCGCCTGAGAAAGAGTCTCCAACAGAAGATGGTAATTTTTTTTTTTTTTTCCTTGTCGCTCTCATCTGTTCCACCTGCAGTGATCTGCTCCAAACTCTCCATAAGCATTTTCTATCAGTACCGCTTTCACCTGTTGTCCCATTGTCTGGGAAGCCAGAGCTCGCTGCTGACAGATAGTTGTCTGTGGAGCAGTGTGTGTGTGTGTGTGTGTGTGTGTGTGTGTGTGTGTGTGCGTGTGCGTGTGTGTCAGAGATCTGAATGCTGAAAGACAGATCCTGGGCTCTCACAGGGGGATTAATAATTAGCAAGCCTCTAGCCCTCCACTGGTGTATTGGACTGCAGGACCAAAGGCATCACACACACACACACACACACACACACACACACACACACACAGTGCCATACAGCCAGTGGTTCACGGGGCAGGCGGTCCAGTTGCCCGGCGACTGTGCACGGAGTGGTAAGGAACAGTGAGGAGGGTCCGTCTGAAAAGATCAGCCTTGTTCAGCTGTCATAGAGGAGACGCAGCCATCAACACTCTTTCAAAATGTCCGGAGAGGTGGGAGGTTGGTGTGTGTTGTTTTCTTTTTTTTTTCCAATGTCTGTTTCTCTCAGAAATGTTATTGTCTGAAAGTGGTTGTCGGGATGAAACCTGCTACACTGGAGGACCACATTAATTTTCACCGACTCCATCTATACTTTTCTGAAGAAAAAAAAAATACTTTGTATATTTATGTTCTGCTGATTCAATGATAACTTCTCATTTCTGTTTTTCAGCTGAAGCTGTTTGTAGGACTGCTGGAAATTTCAGATGTCTCTCTCTCACCCAGGAACAGGATGTAAGATTTCGAACACATTATTACTTTATTACTATAAATCATTATTGATATTGTTTTACTAAACTTTTTTTCACATCTTCTTTAACACAAGTCTGCTTTGTGTCAATCTCTGAATGCATTTCCTGTAGCGTTAGACCGGCTATGTTGTGTGTGTGTGTGTGTGTGTGTGTGTGTGTGTGTGTGTGTGTGTGTGTGTGTGCCAGGCTTTCCTTACACTTTGTGGACAGACTTTTTATTTAAACACCATAATTAAACCAACAAAGTAAACTGTTACTGGTCCTACTCTGATGTTTCATTAAAATTCTCTCTTTTCTTCAGAGTTGCATCATGCAAGTGGAGTTCACAAAACCCGAAGGCGGGGGTCTTGGCTTCGCTTTGGTCGGGGGAACAAATGGCAGCATGCTCAGAGTGAAGGAAATCTGCTCCGGTGGCGTCGCTGAGCAGGATGGTCGGCTGCGAGTGGGAGATATCTTGTTGGAGGTAGTGACTTATCCTTCATCTTTACCGTTTTGTAACCCTAACGGTGGGAAAGAGGCATTGATATGTCACGGTGTGTGTGTGTGTGTGTGTGTGTGGCAGGTGAACGGTGTGATCGTGTCCGGCCTCAGTCACAGCAAAGTGGTAGATATCCTGCGGAAGGCGGAGGGGACGGTGCAGCTCACCATCTGCAGGGACATCCTGCCCCTGACGTACTCTGAGTCACCTGCGCCACTCAACATGTCTGCTCACACTGAAGCTATTCTAGCCGAGCAGCCGGCTCCCGTGTCCAGCCCCGACGCCTGCTCCTCACCCGACCTCTTGCTGAATAAGCCGGTTGATTGCCCGCCTGGTATGACGTCTGAAATCTTGCGTTATTCTGTATTAAACATTGATTTTAAACAGCTGATAACAGTCTTTAAAAACTTAAATCGCTATTGTAAAACTCTCTCAATCAGAAATATTCGATACAATGACAATAAAGTTGTCTTATTCAGAAGCTCTTTTTCTATCTCGTCAAGTATTGAGTGATATATTTATTGTTTCAGAGGCAACTCTAGACCCTTTAGTGAAAGACGCAGACGTCGTCTTGACGCCGCCGCCTCCCCCTCCTCACAGGCTGACTGTGGTAACAGATGAGACTTCAATTATAGAGGTAACATCTGTACTAACATGCATACTTACATGTGAGCCGCAGTGGGAAACTAAATATACCATGAATTCCTGTTTAAACCCTCCTTCTTTTTTTTTGTACTCACATATACTAACATCCTGCTCCTCCTGTCTGGCTGCTCCTGTGTGGAACAGGAGAGCTGTAACAGCACCCCTTCTCATCAAGCTTGCTGTCCATCCCTCAATGTCACTGACATGTTGCATGGAGCTTCCGACAGGTAGTAACAACCCAAACCACTCCTCTTTTGTACTGTGCACAGCAGTCCCCCTGTCCTCTCCCTTGTCCACTATATGTCTCCCTGCTTTGTGTTTACGTGTGCTGCAGTTCCACTCTAACCCGTAGGGGGGCAGCAAAGAGCAATTAATAAAACTCAACCCGTGAACGCTCATCGAACAGTGTAACAGTTAGGACGTGTTTTAGTGCCATCCTCTGTAGAATCAACGAATAAAGTGCAGCAGAAGCTGAAAGGTATTTTAGCCTCTTGTCTATACTGTATTTTAGGTGGAAAAGTCGCAGGGAAAGGAAGCTCAGCCTTGCATGATTTCATCCCCTCCTACCGAAGAATAAACATGGTCTGGTCTCACCCCTGCCCCCTGACTCCCCCAGGAAACAAATTGTGACCAAACTTTTGGACCAGTCCTGCAAAGACATCCTGAAAACCCAGTCAGATGGCTGGAGCAGCGAGGAAGATGATGTATTTGACGCCACAGGTCAGGAAATGACCTCAATCCCAACAGGTTTCTAATCCTTTGCTCCTCTACCACCGTTGATATGCCGGAGTGATTTCTTTCTTTTCTTTTTCTTCTTTTTTTTAAACTAAGCAGAGCAGTAACAGCAACCTCTGGGCCCTCCTCCTTTGTCTCCACAGGCCCACCCATCGTATCAGAGGAGGAGCTGGCCCGTCTAGCACTCATTACCCCGGCTAAGAGCAGCCAGTACTCAGGCTCCAGGGTCAAAGCTCTCATCCAGATCCTGCAGCATCAGCTTGACGAGCAGGAACTGGTGAAAGAGTTCATGGTGCGTTTCTGTCATGTGCAAAAATAATTCATGCACTCACTCACTGAAGAGTCTAAATGCAGTCAGAGTGGTATTTATTTGTCAAGCATGAAAGATATTACTGAAGCATACTAAGTTTTTTCCTCTCATCTCAGGCTCTGGAGCATCTGAAGCCCTCTGATAACTGTCTGGTGGGAAAAGCCCCCGAGAACCGAGACAAGAACCGATACCGAGACATCCTTCCCTGTAAGAAGCTTATTTTCCACCTCCTTTTATAAGAATCCTTAGCTTCAACTTTCGTGATGTTTTCAAGATTAATGCAGCATTTTTGTTCACTTTTTTGTTTTTTTCAGTTTTTTCCTGACTAGTGTGCTAAAGCTTATAAAAGCTCAGACTTGGCATTGAGAAGCCACCGTCTTTGTCAGCACTTTATTCTAGACTCCGAGGTCTTTACTGAAGGAATGAAAAAAGTCTGTTCACATCACTTGAGTAATTTCCGCTCAACAAATCATTCCCCACATAATTATCAATAACTCACCGAAGCCTCACATGTGATCCTCTCTGCCAAGTGCGCAAGAAATAAGATCCTCTAGAATTTATGCTTTTAATAAACAGAGAAAATGATATCAAAAGCTGTAAATCCTGATGGACTTTATTGTGTCATTCACTGAGATAGAATGAGAAGAAAAAAATATGTCAAAGATGTGTGTGTTATTTTCCAAAATGTTACTTTTAGTCATATTTATATTATAAATTGTGCCTAACCACTTATGTGAAAAAAAAAAACAAGTATTAAAGTGTCAAGTATGGCGTCTCTCTGAAGGACATTTTACCTGTTTCTGTTCCTCAAACAGACAACTTTAGACATGTCACTTGAATAAGGTCATGGATGTGGAAGGTATTGCTGCGCTGAAACTGTTCTGTCATCAGTGATATCAGTTTCACTTTCAGTCATGAGGCCAAAAGGTCTCCCTGTCACAGACATCTCATTCAGTAGCCATTCTTCCAGCATGGTCGAGTCTTCTGTCATGCGCTCCATCGAATAAAGTCTACAACATCATTTTTTTTTGTTTTCCATCTGCCGTAGATGACGTGGGCCGATGGGACGCACAAAGAGAGAACATTCAGTTGCATCTGTTAACGCCGGGGCCAGTTTTTAGGTTCAAAGGCAATCGTGTAAAAATGTCCACATAAAAATAAAACAAACTTGGAAAGCCTGTAAAAATAAATTCTCAAGTCAAGCACGTTGAGACTCTTCTTAAGTGCATCAACAAAGTGTGAAGTATTTTGTTACCCCTGTCCTCTGAGACACAGACACATGTGTGCGTGAGGCGTGAGGAGGAGCCTGTCGGAGCGGCGGCGGCGGGGTAAAGCAGGTCAGCGCTGAGATGAATGAGCGTGATGAAAAAAAAAAGTAGTAATGGAATATCACCGCTCCTCATCTCATGAATTGTGGTCTATTACAACTCCAGTCGGTGTAAGTGATCCATTAAAAAGAGCGTTTCATTTACCAACCCAGTCCCCTGCTTTTAGTCCCGGACTGTTTAATTTAGAAAGCCAGTTTCAGTCTGTGGCTTCTTTGACCTCAGAGGCAGGAGGCGCAAGACGAGCCCAGAAAACATTCCTAATTTCCTTCACTCTATCACTTCTCTCATCACCAATAAACATCTTCACAGCGCGGTCTTGTTGAGCTCCAGACCTCAGAGATGTTTACTCGACTTTATTTACTGTACACATAGTTTGCATGCTTGTGGTGAAACAAGTCAGCAGTGTTTCTTGTCGATGATCAAGAAATGAATTAGTGTATCAAACATTTAGAGAGCATGACGAATGCATGCCGTGAGGGAGGATGGTGGAAAGTGCAACTTTATATTCTGGTTGTGTGTGTTTTTTTTTAAAGTGATGTATGCAGATACTGAGACACACACACAGAGTTCGAGGTGTTTTATTTTGCTTTCCTTCCGCAGATGATAAAACTCGTGTCGCAATCGGACAGAACCAGGACTATATCAATGCCAGCCACATCCGCATGGAAGTCGGAGCCGAGGAGTTTTCCTACATCTCCTGCCAGGGCCCTCTGCCCACCACGGTGCACAGCTTCTGGCAGATGATCTGGGAAAACAAGTCCGACGTCATCTCGATGATGACACAGGAAGTGGAGCGAGGACGGATCAAGTGTCACAAGTACTGGCCGGAGAAGCTGGACGTGCCTTTGGACGCTGGCAGGTACCAGCTTCACCTGGAGAACCAGCAGTACCTCGAATACTTCCACATCAAAATCATCCGCATGCTGGAGACGGAGGTGAGAGAGGAGCACACGTCTTAAGCTGCATCACGGTGCCTCGCGCTGCGATTCAACATGAAATGTCGTTCCAGACGGGAGAGACGCACTTTGTCCGTCACTTGAAGTTCACACGCTGGCCAGACCACGGCGTGCCGCAGTGCTCCGAGCAGCTGGTGTGCTTCATCCGCTACATGAGATCGATCCACCACCAGGGGCCGATCACTGTGCACTGCAGCGCTGGCATCGGACGCACCGGCGTGCTCATCTGTACCGACGTCATTCTCAACCTCATTGAGAACGACTTGCCTGTGAGTGGAAAACAGCTTGACTGTTTTTACTGAAAGCTTCTGCATTACTATCGGTGCCATCAGCACATACCTCAGACGGAAAGCCAAAGAGATTGGACAGAGTTGTGTTGATCTACAAGGCACAAAATATGGCGGTAATCTCTGATTGCCTCAAGCCCTGCTGGCTTTATTTTTAGATTTTTTTGGGGGAAAAATATCTGACATACAAAATTTGTACGGTCACGGTGGTGAACACGGTCACAACATTTTTCACAGTTCCTCCAGGATGCAGTGAATAGCTTCAGTACAGTTTCTTGAACATAGTCGAGGCAGTGTTCTGTTGCTGTGGCCCAAGGTAACATTTATACTCTTTACCTAAGAACGTCTCATATTGCTCCAAGAAGAGTAGATATATTGATCAGGTTTTAATCACAACTGCTCGATACATAATAAGCCAGAGAGAGAAAACACACACACACACACACACCACTGACCAAATCAATCCTGCAACAAGAATATATTTTGGAGCAAGACACAAAGTTGTTGTAAGAATCGTGATTTCTGCATTTTTGTCTTCTGGCATCGTCTTAAATTGATCAATTCAGTTGAAAACACCAAATATTCTCCTGCTGTAGTTTTTATTAAGTGCTTCTTAAGTGATTGAATATTTATGGGATAGCAAATATGCCAACGTGATAAACTTATATTTTTAGGAACTCACTTGATGGAGTACATCATCTTCCAATCCTGAAGTTGATGGTTTAATTCCCCATCATGACCTGTTCATATGTTGCAGTGTTTGGACCAGTATGTTCACAGCCCTGATTTCGTTGGTTCACAAATGTTTACTATGACTGTACTTTTGTCTCTGTCTTTAGATTAATGTTAGCAACATCGTAAAAGAGATGAGGCTTCAGCGGCATGGCATGATTCAAACCAAGGTCAGTACCAACACAAAGAACTGAAGTCCAGAGCGTTTTGTTTTTTCTTTTTTTTAAGAAAATAAAGATGGCCCCAGAGCAAGATGTATCCTTTGTCCTTCTTGTTTCAGGAGCAGTACCTCTTCTGCTACAAAGTCTGGCTGGAGGTTTTACAAGGGATTTTACAGCTTCATGGCAACCAGTGGCAGCCGGAGAGTCCCAGAGAGCACAAAATAGTTTGAGCGTCTCCACATTTCAGTCCACTCACCTGTAAAGCACGGGCTGTGTATGTTCGACCATGAGCAGCCTCATGCGGCATAGCGGTACACCGATGATCAATCTTGCTTTGACTCGTCTACGTTTAGTTAGCTAGAATATGAAATCTATACATCTGTTTTACTGCAATGATTCCAACTTCGACATTTCTTATTTCTGTTGGTTCTCGGTGCTGTAATTCTCTTTATTTTAGATCACTGAGGTTGTTTTGCCTTTACAGGTTAGAGATTCTGCCTTCTGTCCCAAGCATTTTTTTTTAAAGTAAAATATCACAGTTTGATGATAACTTCTTTTATTTTTCTCTGTGTCATCTTAATTTTCAAGTCGCGTTGATTTTTGACAGTCATACTTGCATGGAATTCAAAATCTGACAGTTCATGTTTTATCTGGCAGGAATGTCGTCAGAGTGCACAAGTGTAAGCTCACCATACCAAAGTCAGTGTGTTTGAAACGTTGCATTGTGCTGTCATTTCATTTAAGTGCATTTGTACCCTGGAGAAAAGGGGCATTAGCGGGAAAGGATTGACTTTTTCGATTCATCATCTAAGGAAATGAGAAGAATCAAGTGCCTTGGAGAGACACAGCCCACCTGCTCCGGGGCGAGCCCGGGCCTCCCGCGGTCGGCAGCCCGGAGCGAGGAACTGATCTGAGCGCACCTGATGGTGATTCACTGGACTGCGCAGCTTTCAGTCTGTCGGTGGTACGAGGGGAGCGTTTGGTTGAGCCAAACCAGAAGAGGATTGCATCTCATCATTTATTTACTTAAATTGTACCTTTGAAACCGTGTGATGATTGCACACCGCCTCTTTTGTTTTTTTGGTTTTTTTTTGTTTCTTGATTTATTTTTTTTTGTGGGATCATTTTATACAAAACACTATCACAAGAAAAGTTTTACTACACACATTCACAACTTGCACATCCCAATACAGATAGAGAATGCGGCCACATAATAACAAGTATTTGAATAAATTCACTATTTTACTAAAATTTGGACAAGGTGTTAACGCTAAATTATATATTTTTTCTGTAAAATGTAAAAAAATGGTTTCAATGTAATTAATGTGATTAGTTGCTGGGCTTTTAGCAGTAATTTGTTATGTGACAACATACTTTATCTGTATTTCATAGCTATTTTAATACAAATTCAGCCAAAAATGCAAAAAATATGAAGAGGTTTACAAACTTTCCATTTGCCACTTTAGAAGTTACATCAAGCAACAGAGCTGCATCTCGAAGTCACAGAAAAGCGATGAATTATAAGCTGCTGGTTTGAACCTCAACCTTTGGATGTCACTGCGAGTAAAGTGTTGTTCATTTAGCTGCTAACAGACCCTCACCAGCTCTCCTATTGCATGCCGACTCCTAAAGCGCAGACGCTGGGAGTTTGACCAAGTGACTTGAACATGATCAAAACGTGGAATGTAACACAGCAATACTCTCCGCCGGGAGAGGGGATCAGAATGTCGATCTTTTACCCAAGTAACATCTCCCAAACTGCTTGGAGCACGCTGGTGCGACGTGCGGGACTGTACCTTTGCCATGTGACTGGCTCATGTATGCAACATGTTTTCACTCGGCGCTGGTTGGACAAGCGGACCGTCTGTTGAGAGTGCAAGTTCATGTTCTCTTTGGAAAATCCTCTTGTTTTCTTCCTATAAGGTCTTGGAAAATGACACTTGTGGGGATGGGTGGGGGGGAGCAACAAAAGCACATTCTGCTTTCATCTGTGAAAAATGCATCTTGTACAGCCGAGCAAGTGCTTCTGCGATAGCATTGTGAAATGTAATAATCCTTAATTGCACAACTGCTTATTTATGCTGAATTAATATCTTGTCACTGTACCAGCCACTATGTAACCAATAACTGAGAACAATGTAATACCTCTATCTTTAATTAAAACCTATTCTGAAACTCGTCGGTGTGTTCTACAACACATTTACCCCCGTGACACTGCAACGCAAAATAATTCAACTTGAACAACAGAGTGGGTTTTTCCCCGACGGCACACACACACACACACACACACACAGCACAGAGAGCCGGAGGTGGCTCTAAATCTAATTCCACAGCGCCCCTGCTCCACTTTTACTGCAGGGTATACTCCCTCTCGGGTTTTACTGCAGGGTAAATAAGCTGGTCTCACAGGGGTCTTTTGTGACAGCATGGAAACCCCTGGAAACACACTGCACGCTCCGCACACACACACACACACACACACACACACACACACACACACACACACACACACACACACACACACACACACACACACATAAACCTGATGCTGAGGAAACCACGGAGCAGATTTACTCGCTCACTTTCTCACTGTCTACTCTCACTGACCTTGTGCACTGCAGCGACACACACACGCACACTCACACACACACACACACATGCACAATCCCCCAATCACCCATCCTCCTTCCTCCTATTTCTCCTTGCTCTTCAACTCGGACCTTGTTATAGCTGTAAGTTATGGCAAAAACAACAGCAAATCACACCATCCAGCTCCTGCTCCCATTAATAGATGGATCGTTTCATCAAACCGTTGACCCCTCGGCTTCAGTCGCAGAAAAGTTGGCCGCCGGCTCATAAAATCATCGGCGAAATTAAAGTAGGAGTTGTTATTGTGGCAAAGCTCCTGAGTCCCAAAGTCATCTGATAGCAACCGTATCAAACCAAAAGGACCACTGTTAGATTTAAATTCCTCTACTCTGTCTTGAAATGTATGTAAGTAAGAACAGGAAAATAAACTTGTGGAGCTGAGAACAAAGTTGGCGGTGGAGTCATTAACATGGAGGATCAATCAATCAGTGTGATTTATAGGTCTGGAAACATGAAGAAATGACATCATGTGCCCTGAATTCTCTGGATCTCTGCTGTTCTAACAAAGACAAAAGCTCACTTTTATTTTCTTTTGGTGCATTTATTGAGAAAATAATTATTTTTGCACAAACATATAATTTGAATCCTTGTATTGTTGGTTCTGTTTTTCCCTCTTGTCAAATTTTGTGCTGAGTTTCTAAAAATCTTTGGAATAAATTAAATATTAAATTTAAAATCAGTTTCGTCAGACAAAGAGTAAACCCTTAAATCAAAGCTTTACTGAGCAGGAGCTTCTCTCTTATACATCACCCAACATTCAAGTGAGCATTTGTGTCTCGGATTGTCTTCACTTTGGAATTCCTGCAGATTTTAGGAGTAAAGTTTTATGATGAGAGATAAGGTTTTGAGTGCACACCATGCATCAGTCATAATGACGCCTCTGACACGTCCTTTAGGGTGGAAGAGGTTAAGTGTGACCCCTTCCCCTGCGGTCGATCTCAAGAGGCCTGAGAATTATTACCCTGCAGGATGTTTTCAAAATAGGCCCCGTCATAGACGATTGGGAGTCTGAGAAAAACAGAGGAATGAATTCCAGCTTGTGTTTCCTCATCAGCCAGAAAGATTAAACGTGCACTGATAAAGGACGACTATCAGGGACCTAAGAGCCTTTATGGGAGCTGGAAGATAAGGCGGCTGAGATTGGGGGGCTGCAGTATTCTCACATGTGACAGAAAGCAAAAACAGGACAAGTTCTCATGCTTTTTAAGATTCTTGTAACTATTCACTATTCAGAACACTTATTTATAAAATGCAACAGTCTTAGCCAGAAATAAAGCCTGTAATCATTTGTTCTAACGATAATGGACAGATCCACCATGTAAATGATGTCAAATTAATGCGACTAGAGCCAAGACTTGTTCACTGTGTATTTTTAAAATTAATATTCAAACCTGCTTTAATTCCTGGGCTTTTAACCAAGCTCAAGCCTTTGCTCCTATCTTATTTTGGCCTTTTTTTCAATTTTTCACTGTTCTCACATTATGTTATTGGGGTTTTATGTCTATTTATGTACAGCAGTTTCTGTTATGGTGGTTTCTTAAGTGCTCTATGAATAAAGCTGTGTTGAGCGACTGGAACGTAAACACCTGGTTACAGATTGTTTCTGTGGTAAAATAGCACAACAGTCTTTTCTGACACAGCCTTACATGCAACCATGCTTTCACTTTTTAGATTAAGTCCTAATAAACAATGCTGGTTTGGTGAGAGACTTCTAACTTCCCATCATACTACTGTCTGTTTTTTTCTCTCGCTAACTCTGATTACCCCTGAAGCAGCTTTATGTTGATTGAGCGCTGATGATGGAAGTAAAACTCATGCAGAAGCACCTGTTTAATGCACAATCCAATATCTCACTTTCTCTCAATACAAAGAAAGAGTTCAATTTTCCCTGATCAGCCGGTAGATTCTCTTCTGAACTGAGCTGAACTGTCTCTGCGCTCAGAAATGTGTCTCGTGATTGAGTTTCAAGCAACAAAATAAACGAGCGCTAATGCGTTTTCTGAGTTGTTGTCGACCGCGGCCTCAGAGAGTCAGCCCCGGACGGCTCCTCTGTGATGACAGCCCACTGACAGAGACACAGAGCGCTATTCATCTGCTCTCTGAGCAGCACGTCACTTTTGTGGCTTTCTAAACATTCAAAAAACCACAGACTTGTCAAAGAAAGGCGATTATGATTAAGCCTCCTCTTGTATGGTCACTTGCAATTATCTTACGCTGGTTATTTGAAGGCTTAGCTGGACTCAGCGCTGAGTTTTCTTCTGTGAGCTTCTCCTGCAAGCGGCGTCTCGAGTTACATCTGACACTGCTTTGTGCAAACGATTTAATTTAGAAAGCCGGGCAGTGAATTCCGTTTCATTTTCTGCTCTGTTCTAATGTGTGTGTTTAGTCTCAAAACGATACACACCGCACCACCGCAAAACCTTGCCTGTACTTCTATTAGCAATACAAAGGTCCATGTACATGTTTCCAGTAAGAAATAAATACCAGCCACATCACAACAGTTTAAGATGTTTTAGACAAGTTTAAGCTCAAAGAAAACACAGAGCGAGTCTAAAACTGTTAAACAGGACAAGGTTGTAAAACAAGAAGTTCACGACCATTTTCCTTTGCCTTTTACTCAAACAGTTCCATTTGGATTCAAATTATATTACGTGATTGACAAAAGACAGACAGGCTGCAGAATGTTTTACGTGAGAAATTCCACAAAAGCAAACAGAAATTATTCTTTGTTATCCAATTTTATAGGTTTATGTCAATGTCCAGTGAAGGGAAGACTTCCATGCTGACGAGTAAAATATGTAAATGTTCTTGTCCAAGTAACGATAGTTTTAGTTTACGTGCGATCTATCATCAATCGATTGAAAATAGAAATGTGCCAGTCGTCCAAGGGCTTGTTTAAATCACTCACGCAAATAGAAACAGATATATTTGTTTATCCTGTTGAAACCTGCCAGAAACTTTGAACAACATTGTATTTCGGCCATTTGGTTTGGAGCACCGAGTATTGAATCCATCAACAGGATTCAGAAAAAGGTCTTTTCCGTGACCATAATTCACTATAATTATCTCGTGACCTCGCCCAGCAGCCAGAGTAAATGAGCACCTGTCAATGGACATAAACTTTGGGTTTTTTGATGGTCTTTACCAGCAGGAACAATGGCACATATGTGCCACAAGACATTAAAACTGCATTATACTTTAATGCTATTTCAGAGAAGTCATTGGGTGAACAAAAATAAATAACTTCAAAAAAATGTGCTGGACACAGATTGCACATCCAAGGCCATTAAAATCTTCCATGATCTAAGCAGCTTTTCAGCAGCAATTTTTCACATTTTAGTTTCATGGTCATCAATGATGGAATATTTGGTTGAAATTTTTGCAAGATGAACAGAACTACGAAAACTGTTAAGGACAGCAAAAAAAATAAAATAAATAAAAAAAAATTCTCTGTAAGCCGAATGGTCTGTGTCACTGAGTGGCAAGGACGATGTTCTCTTTGTCAAACTCCCTCCTAAATCACACGCCACATCGGGGAAAGGTTGATTACCACCTGCTTTCAATTAGGTGACTTTCCCATCAAGCTCTGGACGTAGAGGGGGCTGAGGAGCCTCATGCCTCGTCACGTCGAAGATGTTACTGAATTAGAAAGCTATTAAATCAGAGGAGCAGACGCACGGCGTTGCGAGGGGCGTCGTTTGTCTTCATTTGAGCCGGCCCTCCATGATCATCTCCACGGGGGCGGCTAATTGAAAAAGGGCTCCAGAAATGCGATTGTTAGCGGCGATAATAATTTATTACTTTCAGCTTGTGGAGTCCAGGGAGTCATTTGTATTCATTAGTGTAAATTCAAATTATGTTTGCGATTAAAATGTGACTTTGACAGGCGGAGGGGCCTCAGACAGGGACAGGCGCTGATGAGACCTTTGCTCCGGGTCACTGCCTCCCGCATTTGCCGCTCGCTAAATACGGGGCGGAGGAGCCTTTTCAGCCTCACCACCATCAATCTGTGTCTGATTCAAGTTGAGACGTTAGCTTTGATGGCCTCGACTTGAGCATCTCCGTGCACGCCGACTGCATTTAGTAGGGAAATTACCCTATACCTTCAGAAAGACAGCACCGATCACACACGAACGCTGGTGAGAGTCATTCTCCTCTTTTCTCTCTCATTTAGCCAGTAGCTGCTTATTGTTTGTCATTCCTGACTAATATTGACCAAGCTTTTTCTCTAAATGTCAGGCTGTGATTTCTTTGACGTCCAAGAGGAGATGGCAGCTAAGTAGGTCAGTGTCAGTGTGATGAACATCAACCGTGGCGGGTCAGTGACTGGGCTGCTCCTCCACTTGCCCGCCGCGCCGCCTGTCACAGACCGCCGAGCCAGAGGAGGCAACGGAGCCGAGTGCTCCTTTATTGAAGCCCGGTAAATTACTCCAGCATACAGGCTGTCACCGCGTAAAGTGAGGAACTTTATCAGATGCGTACCGCCAAAGGTCATATTTTATTGACCTGACAGGTCTGCGGCGGGGAGGGGGCGGGGCTTCTGGAAAGGGTGACCAGACTGGAGCGAACGCTTACGGTTAAAGGCCGTTCATGTTGGACACGGAAATGTCAAGTGCAGCAGTTCAGAAGGAAAAACACCCAAGATATTTCACACCATATGTTCTGCTTTTATAAACTCAAACTCATAGTTATTTAGAAGTGAAGGTTTAACTAAACGTGATTTTTCTTCATATTTGAAATATGTCAAAAACCATTCCCTATGGAATATACAATTCCAGTATCAAATGTGCACATTTGTCAGCTTGATCTGCACTGTGGAGACCCTTCTGGGTGGGCTTTGCTCGTTCTCCCTAAAAAGCCATATGTTTAGGTTTTCTCAATTTACTTTCACAATCCAAAGACAGGAGTCCAGTCAGTGAGGAAATCTGTGACTTTTATTGTGTTTTACTGTAGAAATTCTTCCCAGCATCAACACACACACTATAAAATCATCTTTATTTCCCTCATGAATGATGCCACATTTTCAGGAAACATGTATTTGTGGGATCAGTACCAGAGTGGAGTTTTTATGTGGCAAAAGCTGATTGCAGAATTATGTCTGATCCACACAGCAGAGATGATCCTGGAAACCAGAAGGTCTCAGACTGCTGTGGATCGATGTGTTTCTTCCACACAGTACTGAGGCTCCTGTTTTTAGAGTGAATAAATAAATTACAAACATGTCTTGTTTCCTCATACTCCATCAATTAACAGTCAACACCACAATGAGCTGTTTGGCACTGGCTGTGAAGCTTTGACCAATTTTTCATGGGAGCAACTCACATACAAATGCATGTTCCTTACAGAAGTGGCAGGAGATGAAGAGGGTTTGCAACCGTAAAAGGTTTGTTATGAACAAGCACGCTCACAACTAAAACATATAAAAACACTATTTTTTTTTTTGTGCAGCCTATGTTGAGTGAGATGATGACTTTCATCTTTCTGCAGGTGAACCTATACTGTGCTTTCTCAGGTTTCAGTGTGACTGGATGAAATCTGCCTGCAGATTTACAGATAGCAGAAGTACTTTCAGTAACGATCCAAAAAGATGAATGAAAAAATGAAATACAATGATGTTTGATGATGTTTGATGATGTTTGATGATGATGATGATGATGATGATGATGATGATGGCGATGATGATGATGAGCAGTAATTGTCCAAAGACCTATTTTAAAGCTGACAACTACAGTAAGTGCCTTTAAAGTGCCAGTGATTGAGTTACAAGGAAAACAATGAGTGACTGTCTTTTTTTTTAAAGAACGGATTCCATATGTTTAACTTTACAAGAAAAAAAAAAAAAAGAAGAAGAAACAAAATGAAATGTCACTTCCTGTCATATGTCATCACAAGCGTCCCAGTACATTTTAGTACTGAATAATTTTTGCTCTTTTGAAACTGCCATGACTGATACAGGAGTTGAACCTTTTCAAAGCGTTCGTGGAGCTCTGGGCCTCAGGGTCTGCTGCTCTGCAGCGTCCTCCTCCCTCACAGGATTTCCAGTATGCGTTCTCCCCCTTCCTCAAACTCTACTGTACAAAAACAGATTTCCCCTCTCAGTTACGCATGAAACACATGCTTCAACAACGTCATACCTTTCTATGCAAACATGGGAAACATGCAAACACACACACACACACACACACACACACAGCTGTATACCTGTGGAAAATCCCAGAGTTTCCTTCTGACCCAAGGCCGCACTCGACACGGGAACAGGAGCGCCATCGTGCATCAATGGAGCTTTTCTCCTCGGCTGAGGGAAACCTCATACACGCACAGGCGTCCACACGGTCTGCCCGGGTACACACTCACAGGGCAACCCCCTCACACACTCCCACGCTCCAGGATTCGGTAAATGTCAGACCGTGGGAGAGACGGTTTATCTTGGAGCCTTATGGTATTTTTACACCTTGACTTACTGCCTCACACACGCTCCCTCGTGTGTGTACACATGCACACAATGCACGGGCCAGCTGCATGCACACTCTGGCCATTTCATGATTATTTTAACTGCATAATTCAAAATACCAAAGCCAATGATATTAATATTGTGATCCTCACATGTATTTTGGAAAATGAAAGTCAAAATTTGAGTCAGTATCTGTAACAAAAAAGCACAAAAGGATAAATCACAGCGATAGAAGAAAAATAGAAGTCAATTCTCATGATTCTGATACAAATTTAAATAGTACAAAATAGTTGCACATACTGAACTCAAACCAGAAACAATAAAAAAAAAAAGAAAAAGAAAACTCAAGCATTCTGACAGATCATTACGCAGAGAGGTGGGTGGAGTCCACAGTCTCCACCCACCTCTCTTCTCTCTGATTGGGCAAAAAAAAAAAAGATTAGAGTGAGGCCAAACCCCGTCAGTCTCAAACAACTATTACTGATTTCAAAATTTAGAAACATTTCATATAAAACAGACCTGTTGTTTCCTGGGTCTGTTCAAGATCAACATTGCTCCTCCCTCTCCTCAAGATAATTTGGGAAAATCTGGTCTTGTGAAAACAGACTATGGAAGACATACAGCTGTGATGCAGCTATTGAGTGTGTTTGATCATCAGTATCAATTCTGAGATGCATTTTCTGACCAGATCCTTAAGATTAATATTTCTAAAGCACAGTAAAAAAAAAAAAAAGAGGTATTTCAAATCACCCAGTGAGGGATGAGTCAGTCCATATTCAGTAAACATCAATACAAAACTGCAACTGGCCTCGGTAGCTCCTGTCAAGGCGAACAGAAATCTCACTAAATGCAGCTGCTGATTTCAGTGCGAAGTCGCGTGTTCGTGGAGTTTGTTCCAGCGCCCGGGCGGCTGTTGTTTGTTTCTCTAACATCCTAAAAATGGCTGTGTGTGCCACAGGAATGGCAGTGGCTGCAAGTGATAGGGGTGACGGAGCCGTGACAATGCCTGTCTCACTTCCTGCTGTTCCACACAGGAGCCTAAACTACTAATGGCCCCCTAATGTATAAATGCCATTCTGTAGGCATTAGTCACACTTTGTCTTTCTCTAACACACACACACACACACACACACACACACTCATGCTTGTATAGCGATACTTGTAGGGGCCCGGGCAATCACCTAATTCATCCCCGAACACTTTCATGGGAACTTAGCCCTCACGGCCCGAACCCGGTCCCGAACCTCAACCTCACTGTAGCTTTCACTCAACAACCGAATCGCAAACCTTAAATAAGCCTTAAGAGTGTGTTTAAAACATTGTGGGGTCCGACGTCTTACCCCACAAATATTGCGAGCTCTCAGGTTTCAGTCCCCTCAAGGAGTGTAAAACATGAGCGTGCACACAAACACGATCACACACACTCACAAGGGGCAGATCTATCTAAGACATTAGTCACAGTGGCAGCCCTGCCTATGGTTGGGTTGCAGATGAGGGCCAAGGCCAGGGGCTGAGGGTCTAAATTTTCTCGTACAAACAATGCATGTCAAAGGGGCCCATCAGAGGCATTCTCTGAGAACGGGAATATGTTATTTAGAGAACAAAGAGAGGGCAGCGGGACTATGCCAGAGATAGAGGAGATAGAGATGTGTATATGTGCAGATTGCCATTGTAATGTATGCATGTTTTTCATGAGTTCACAACGCATTCTGTTCAAGAGATGCTGTCTGTTCTGTATTACGGAGAGGAAAATGATCGAACATGCGATAATTTGAGGGCTGCATGTGAATCTGCAAAAAGGAATTCTTTAGTTGTTTTTCTCTGATGATGTACAGCAAGACCACAAGCAGGGGAAGACAAAAACCATCCCATTGCCCTGGGAGTTCTTGACAGCGAAATATCTTCATTAGTACACACCAGGCGTTACGGATGCAAATTGCCATTTAGGTGCATGTATGCAAGAAAAGGAACGGTCATTAATCCCTATTTAAAGCATCATTTATCAGAGCTCAAATAAGACTGTATGAGAGGCCATTAATCACGCATATAAAGTAAAATCCTTGTGTAACAATGTGTGTTATTGTATGTTTTATTCACATGAGTGTGTGTGAGGGCCCGAGCGCTTGAATGTGACCTTACCCAAACTTGCTGACATTTTCCCACACATGTCAAGAAAACTGCATGAGCTGACAAAAAAAAAAAGAAACACTTTGATAAATTCATCATCTTCTTCTGTCCACCCACATACACAATCAATCAAATTTCTTTTATAGCCTCTTGAGGCACAGTGTACTGGTTGTGGGAGAGGTAGCAGGGGCCCTCGGAAAAGATATATGGTGCATTTTGGCGGGAAACTTTAAATTAGACATAAAATTTCTGTGATATTTTCAAAAGTGGAAACTTTAAAAGAACTCAGCGACACCAACAACTAACAGATGGCCCTGGGGTCAAAAGCCTGTCATGGTGCTGCAAAAGTACAAACCTGTATTTCAGTCTATTTAACAATTAGGGACCCTCGCAGCATGGGACACGGGGATCATTATTGCAGAGCATCAATCAGACCTCTGAAATCAAGCATGGCTCGCTCTTACTGAACTGTGACTTCTCTAAGCCTGTGACCTTATAACAGAGGCTGTAAAACACATAAGAGGGCTTTTATTCTCTTCTCTCGCTTTCACATGATTCTTCTATCATCTTGCTTTACTTTTGTGAGCAAACAATTTAACCGTCTGGTCTGTGCAGACACTCTTCGTCTGCGTCGGCCCTACAGACCGACTACAAGCCAAGACAAAATTGAGAACATTATTTCCTCGTTTTCATCAGAAAAGGTTGTGTATGGTTTGGCACGTGTGTATTTGTGTAGGCTGTGACGTGAACGTGTGTGTGCGCGTTAGAACAACAGCGTTTCTCTTAAGTGGCTGGAAACTGTAACAAGCTTGCGGTTTGTCGGAGGGGGATTCCATAAGAAAACACCTCACAGGGCTTTCCTCGACATCCTTTTCCTCCACCTACGCAGAATCCGGCACTCATACACCCTAATGGACTGTGACACGCATGCATGTAGCAAGTGTGAGGCAATGCTAATTTCTGCTTCTCTTGGACAAATGCAAAACCATTCAGGAACTTTGATTTTTGTTGACTTTCAGAGACGATTTGAAGACATTGCTTGTGCTTGAGCGTCACTCTGACCCGGAGACGTCTTTCATTCTGAGAATCAGAAGTCAGAGATACGAGGTCATGCTTATAGATCAAACTATAGTGAGGAGTTTAACTATCCTGTAAGGAAAAGCTTCTTATTTGACTTTCAAATTCCCTTTTTTGTTGTGCGGTGTATGGTCTCCAGCTGCTTGTAATGTTTCACACCTCTGCAGAGACGGGAGAAGCGGAGCAGCGCTTCCCAAACTCCATGAAACACATTTTCCAGCAATTTACATGTTTCGGCTGTTTACCAGGTAAAGACCCCTGAGAGAACACGGGCTGGAAACTTCAACGAGGAACGCCGTTTAATGAGTGAACTGGTGGGAGTGGGGTTGAGGGGTGGGGTGACGGCTTCTGCTATTTGATTTCACATTTTAGCAAAAAGCTGGCCTCGAAATGACAGTATGGAAACTGCCAGAGTGTGGAAAACAACCAGTTCTGATCTTCCAGGGTAAGAGAAAGAGATTCAAATGTTTTAATCTCTATGATTAGATAGTAGATATCAGTGTTAGCTTGATATTCATTTTTTTATAATTAGTAATAGTTACCAGAGACTTCTTCAAAACAGTAAGTAATTACTAAATGAGTTACAATATTTTTAAAAGTAACTAATTGCAAGGCAACGTAACGATTGTGTTAAATAAAAAGAAGTGTTTAAATATGTTGAAAAATTTGGATCCCCTCAAAATGGAGCTTTAAGATGCATGTTCAATTACAGAACAGAATATATGATTAATAAAATAAATGGACACTTGACAGAATAAACAACAAACAGGAAATGCCACATTAATCGAAATCATTCAAATGCTGCTGTGTAACAATATGAGACAAGACACCAATCAAATTTGATGTGGAGCAGTAGATAGCATTTCTACATTTGTAAAAGAATAATAAAGCAGAGATGTATGTCAATAGATGTCTGTACTTCTATTTTAAATGCTGCCTTTGATTAATCAGGGCTCTCTATGGCTGTAGCTCTGTCATGTCACATGATGCACTTTACAACAAAACAGTTCCTGCTTTCTGTTGATAACATCATAGAACATTCCTGATAGAGGAGTTGGCAACAATGTATCGATTTTAAATGATGTCATCATCTAATATGGCCTAGATATGCAAATGAGAGTCTATGCAAATTAGATGATGATGTCACTAAGAACTTTCCTGACTGAGCTGGCAACAATGTATCGGTTTTAAAGCAATATTGTTTTTTTGTTGTTGTTGTTTTAAACGCAATGCAGTGCATCTTATTTAATGTCATTTTTAAGCTTTTAAAATGTAAATGTTATCATTATTTCACATGATGCACTTTCATTTAAATTATTATGACAATGTAATGTGTATAACACAACTCACCATTCAATTCAATTCAGCTTTATTTATATAGCACCAAGTACAGCACAGTCATTTTCAGGCACTTTTACAGATAAAAACCCAACAGTTCCACATGAGCAAGCATAAGTGACTGTGGAAAGGAAAAACTCCTGTTTGAAAGGAAGAACTCTTCCTTAAGCCATGTTAGATTATGTGAAACAATGTCTTTGAAGCTAATGCATGTCTGTTTATGGTGTCATATTTCATTTATTTCATTGTTTTTTTTTTTATTTTGAACTTAAACAAAAACAAATAAACAGTTAACAAAAATCCACCAAAATATAGCTCATCATCATTAGCAAGAGCAAAGCTATATAATTTGCTTGCACATCAGAAAATCAGTGGGGAGAAATGTACCAACATAATAAATATTATGACAACCATGGGCTGTGGTATTATCCCCTTTTTTTGTTGTTATCGCCTTCACAAGTATTACCAGACACTAACAACAGTAACAGGACCATGTTGCAAATGTCACTTCATTCCAGAGCTGGAAACAAAACTTAGAAAAGTCTGCTTGTTACAGTTATCTTTGACCGTGACACCACCTGAGACGTTGATTTTCTCTGAATTAATCAGCAAACTCCCAAACAGTTCCCTTTAAAATGATGAAAGCCTGTTTCCAATGATATTTTGGACCTCCCATTTCAAATCTTGCTGTATCAAACGGTCTGTCATTCTGGCTTAAACATCACAACTGTCAGTATTGTATTTTTTGGCTGTATCAGTTTACTGGAGGGAATGTTGTTTTTTTTAACTCTTGAAATTACAAGACAGGGACACGAATGCTACACCTGTTTGGATGGTGCTATATATCTGGCAGCCATTACCTTCCAATGCATGTCTCCATCGCCTGATACTGTTACATTTACCTGATACCACCAAAGATGACAGCTTCAGTCATCTTTTCCATCTTGGAACACACACACTCACCAAAAGGACAAGGGTTTCCTCCTCAGCTTGGGCCTCTTCCTGTGGGAGTTTATTATTCTTTCTCCTGTGACATGTCATGTGCTGTTATCTTTGAATAACATACTCGGCCATTTTAAATCCAGTTGATTTTTCTTTTAAATCCATTTGTTGACAAAAGCTGATTTGTTTGGCTTTGTCTTTAGATGTCAAGGTATGTCTCACATAAAAAACTGAGAAACTTTAAACTTTTGTTTGCTTTCTTTTCCTCCTTTTCATGCTCAGAAATGACACATTACCTCCAGAATGCGTTCAACTGACTTTAAGCACAAAACCCCTTTTCTGCAGCAGACGTCTCACCCCGTGTTTCAGCATTTAGAACTCCTGTTACTTACAGTAGGCTTTACTTTTGCATTATGACGGTCTCGCAGCTCTGTTATAGTGTGCTAGCAGCGGGCCCGGGTCACTGGCTGCTGCTTTGAGGCCTCTGTGTTCTCTCAGGCCTCTCCTTTCCCAGCTCCTCTCCCCTGAAGCACCGTGGGTGTGTTTAGAGCATGCTCAGCAGGCTGCCCTCAATCACAAAGCACTGTTCTTCCACAATCCAAGGCTGCCAGCTGGTGAGAGTGTAGGCAGAGAAGGAGTGTGTGTGCGTGTATGTGTGTGTGTGTTTCAAGAAAAAAAAAAAAAACAGAAAATGCCCAAGCTAAAAACAAAAAACAGCAACTTTATCAACTCCTCCCTGCTGACCCAACTGGAGTGGAGGGCAATGAAACTCCAACTTGGATGAGGACTTGGATCTTGAAGTGGAGTAAATCAACAAGCTGGACTCATTAGACTCGGCGCTGCAGGTTTTTTATCTCCCCAGCAGGCAAGTAAGGCTGATAAAGCTCCTCCAGTCAGTAGCCGCTTCACAGTAGAGAAAAAAAGAACATAAAATACAAAGAGAGAATAAAGTGCTGGCTTTGGGGTTTCAGGAATCCAAATTAACTGTGGGTCATGTCATGTGAGAGCCTTGCAGCAGTAAAGCAAGAAAACAAAACGGCTGAACTACATCACCTTTCTGGAGCAGTGGGCAGATCAAGCAGTCTCATGGGAACTCACATGGTCCCGATGACCCGCCCGCCATGAAAGCCTTTACAGAGACATGCAGGTTCTCAAGCAGAAGAGCAGAATGAAGATAAAAGACATGGGAATGTGAAAATGAATGACACAGTTCCTAGTTTTTTGTGCGACCAAATGTCGCACACCCTGTGGACCTGGCTCGGCTGCGTGTCAGCTGGTTGATGAGCATCAACATCCGATCCAGTCTAAGTCTTCAAAGAGCACCAGCAGACACCAAGAGAGATGCATCTGTCATCTGTCATCTCCCATAAAGCCTCAAATTGGAATACAGACAAAAAAAAAAAAACAACTTCCACTTCCTTCCTCCCAGGCATCGTGAAGCAGCCAGGTTTTGGAATAAAGACATTACAGCGCTCATCATACACCCATTTGATTATTTACAATGGTGCTGGAATGTCGTAGAGGCGGAGGGCTGCTTGAGATGTGGCTTTGGCCAGACTGACAGCCAGAGACGCAGTTTTAATGCTGCAGTGCCCAAAGATAATCAAGCAACTTCTTTCAAGAGCTGTCAAAACTGCTGGTCATGTGCCATGTCAGCTCATGGACACATCCTCTGGCCTTTCACTAACATCTGCTGCAGCACAGTGGACACTGACGGATCCCTGAATGATCAACTTTATTCTAAAATGTAACAAGTTTAGAATATGGTTGCACAAACGGGACGCCAAAGGCAGCATTTCAGTCAACTCTTTAATTTCTCTGAAGGTCGGTTGTTGTTGGATTGTTGTAATAAGCATACTGTACCTCTGGGATGTAAAAAAGGGAACCAAGGAGTAATGTAGACTGGTCGCTATAAACACAACTGTATGATTCTATAAAAGGAGAGTTGTATTTTGTTTTTTTGTTGTAAAAAGTCATTTGTAGAGGACCATATCTTCATATGTATGCATATTTATTGCCAGGTGTGCTTGTACACTTGCCTTCAAACCTTTAAACGCACAAAAATCACTCACCCAGAATGCATCACAGTAACCTGTCGTCCTTCTCAGTTGTTCTCTAATCAAAATGGCATGAAATAACTGCATTTAGAGCTTTGAGGATTCATTTAAGTACACTGTTCCACAGCTGCATGCAGTCAGCATGGTTTTTCAGGAGGTTTTGTTTCTTTCTCCCCCACCAAAATAGTTAAAATGCCTTTTTTCTTTTGTGAATCTTGCATTCTCATCGTAAACAGACCACTATTTGGAGCCAAGCAGCATAAATGCAGTCGGCCCATTTTTACTTCCATATGGATCAGCCCCCACATTTGGTTTAAGCTGGTTGTTGTGGTTGGCCAAACTGCAGCGCAATGGACTTGATCCGTTTTCAAAGCCTCTTCCACTGATCTCTGCTATTAAAGCAGACACTTAGAGCGCTATTTCAGGAGCGAGCCTGAGGAGGGGGGCAGTGACGGGGTTTTATTGTTGTGAATGGGGCTTGAAATGAAACAAGCCACTTTTCAGCTTCACTGCAACAATTTCAGTGGAAAAAAAAAAGGAAAGGCGAACTTAATGAGGTGGATTTGGATGGATAATAATATGAACGATATGAATTCAGAAGTCACAGTCAGCCGGCTGAACAATGAAACAGGCCTTTTGACTCGAGAGGCATACGGAAGCACTTCAGAGAGGATCCTGCTTGGCTACGGTTTCAGTTTTCATTCCCCAAAACCATGATTATTCTTTTGAATTTCACCCCATCACAACTGCACTCAGACCTCGTGGCACCACAGCAATCCTCCCTGGTCTGTGATTTGCATTTCAAAATTTCGGGAGCATGTTTGAAGACCTGGAGATCAAATGCAACGGTACAAAATTGAACTATCCCTGTGGGTAAACAAAAACAGAAATAATTGCATAAATACAAACAATCTAAATGATGATATACTCAAAGAGACTAAGTAGACGGTTTTTTTGGTTTTGCTTTGTTTTTTTTCTTAAAGCCAGACAGCAGGACACAGGCAGCAGGTCAGCAAGCACACAAAGGATGCTGTTATTGACTTTTTCTGCAATAAATGAGTCATTTTTGCAACTGATATCATACATTACCAACACTGAGGTGCTAATTTGATACTAGGAAAAAAAAATGATTATTTGAATCCACTGCCAGCCATGACACATGGCACATTTTGCCAAAGGCGTCTATATTAGACTTTTCGCAGTCTTGGTTTGTTTTGGCAAAATAGCGGCTAAAGAAGAAACACGAGCGGGTCCAGACGGATGCTGTACGTCCTTCATTCAACCACCACATCAAGGGCTTTTTTGAAAACAAAGCTCAAATAAGCAATTAATGCTGCTGAACGGGAGCACTGCGCTGCCTCGTGGCGCAGACCTGCTCACTTCCTATACCTTAACATCACCCTCGTAGTGGAATCAACAGCGCAGGCATCAAAGTTTTGTTCCTGTAAGAAAAACTTGCTGATTGCCTGGAGTTTTTTTGGATCAAAAAGTGTAACATCAGGCCAATGGCAGTAAAAAAAACCCTGATTCCCTTCACACAGCGGAAAAAATTCCTGTGTCCTCAGCTGAGGTGACAAGAAGTTCAAACCAAGATTTTCTGAATTTAGGGCAAATCCCCCGCTTGATCTCTTAAAACAGACAGTCTTACAAGAGTATTTGAAAAGAAACATTTTGCCCATCAGATCAGCAAAAGGCTGGCATCATGTTTCCACCACGTTCCGCACACTGATGGAGGCACGGTGGAGAGCAGGCTCCGGGCCGGGGAGAGTGTTTTGCTTGGCTGCAGTCAGAATGAGTACCATGGGTAAAAATCCCAGGAAACATGAAATGCTGCACTTCACAATACAATAAACATGTTTTAATGGCAAACCGGAGAGTTTTTACTTCATCTGCTTCTCAGAGGTTTGGCTTGAAAGATGAGTCGGAGGAATAGTTCTGTGCTTTGCTTGTGACTACGCTCTCTCTCTCACTCTCTCGCTCACAAGCGCACACACACACACACACACACACACACACACGCACACAGAAATGCAGAGCAACATATTTCTTCTGCAGCCCCTATAGACTTTCACTCAATCATTTTACACGTTTTGTGAAAGTTTTTCAAGGCAAATCAAACTACCGTAACCACCTCCACGGGTATCGGAGATCTGAACAGTCAAGTTGAATCTGTGGTTTCATGGCCTATAAATTGCTGTTCATGGTGTTTTTCTTGATTCATATATCTTATGCTGGATGAACGGAGGCCAAAGAGAAGCCCGGTTATCTTCCAAATGAGAGGATGACAGCAGACTAAAGTGTGAGGGCCAGCCTCAACACCGATTCCCCGGGCAGCTCGTCACCTTGTGGCTCCAGAACACCAGCGTGGCGTGGCTCTGGGCCACTGAGCTCTAAAGACAGACGAGATAATCTGGCAATGATGGAGGTCCACTGTGGAGAGTGTATTGTCTGTGATGAAGCTAATAAAGTCCAGCCACACTGTCTGATCCTTGATCCTTGGCCCGGCTCCAGATCGGGCATACTGCTCCTGTCTCTTCACTTATCGTCTCCTCTCCGGCCCCTCCCGACTGTGGCAGGAGGGTTTCCAGGATCAGCTTTGATCAGTGTCTGCCTGTCATTCAGCATTAGTCACCCTGGGATAGGGGAGCACACTCTGGGCTGGGGATGGACCGGAGAAGCGCTGAATGGTTAGGGCCCATGGCTGTGGAACAATCAGCTCTGTGTGGTAAAGCAGATGTCTGGGTGTTAGCAGACATGCCACGGTGTGTGCCACATGCCTCACCCCTGACACTGTCATGAAGCAATCTGCATTGCACATTACAACTTTATCTTCCACACGCAGCCCCGCGCCTCTTCGAAAATGGAAGTCTGGTTGAGATTGTGGCTCTTGCTGCTGCTCGGTCCACACTATTTCATTGTTTCATGAGTTTTCCAGGGCAAAGCTCTGATGATGAGCACAATATTTCTGCTGGCTGCAGAGTGGAATCAGAGGGCGACACATGCAGATTTACATTTTTTTCCCTTCAAAAAAATTGGCGTATTTTATATTTCATGACAACTTGTGTGTGCCAACTGAATGCTGCTGCTGCAGGATCATCTCCTGTTCACGTCTCTCACCTGAATCTGCCTCATGTTTACATACTGCACAATGTGGAAGAGGACCTTGAGTGCAGGAGGATTGAAGAAAAAGCAAAACATCAGCACAACATCTGTATAAGCATTTAAACATGATTCATTATTTTCACTTAGTAATGGGATAATATTCTGCAAAGTAGACAAGTATTGAATGACTCTTGTAAATAATGGAAGGTAAAAAGGTTGAACCAAACGGAGCAGGGAGATCTGACCAGGGAGATCAGGGGAAAATGTGTGTGCTGGATGCTGGATATCAGAAATTCTAGTAGTGGCTCGGCTGAAAGGGAACCAGATAACATTACAACAGCAGGTCAAGAGCTGTCAAACATTTCCATCCACATCCCGATAGCAGTGCCGATGGACACCTGGTCGCCCTCAGGCAGTGTGAAATGTCCAGAGTTCTCCAAATAGAGGTCCGTACAAACAAACTCATTTAATACTATAATCAAAAAGAGTGACATCTTCCTCAGAGAATGTAAACAATAGGTAGAAAAGTTTCCGACAAATGTACTTTTAACACATTAGGGTACATCAAACTTGTGCCTTTTTATTCACTTTAACAACTTTAGAAAATTTGATTTTTTTTTAATTTTCTGTTTACATACATACTGCTGCTAGAGTAAAGAGTATATAGATATAATTCTTTTTTTTTTTTTCAACTCGAGTGGTTTGTTTTCCTTCAATTTAAATTGGAGGGTCTGTGGTGACATAATAATTTAACAACAGACAAAAATGTGAAGACCTCATGGTTCATTGCCAGAGGTTTGAAATCAGGCCAGAGTGCAGCATAAGCGCACAAACACAAATGCACATATGTGCTACATACTGAGACTACACACACAGACCTGAACATCTGACACCACTTCCCTGCTGCTCCCTCCCTGTCATAAGAGGAAGTCCATTCATTTCAGAAAAAGGTCTTGTGAATCAGAAAGGCTGAACCAGAGCTTAGGTGTCAGTTTACACGGCATCTCAACATTAACAGCTCATGTCTGCCACATCCCAAACCATTCATAAATAATATTTATATTTCAGGACTGTGATAAGACGGACAGGCACCGTTGATGACGAAGCTGGACTTAGTGAAGTAACATGAAATTCAGCATTGCTCATTTTATTCACTCAGTTGTCAAATTTATGAAGCTTTTGCGGCCAGAGTTTTATTTGATAAAAATGTGATTCTTTCCAGCTCATGGCCGCTCGGCTGCAATCACATTACCAGAGGACATATCAGATACCACAGCCCTTTCAGCATTTCCTGTTCGTAAGCCAAACGCTGGGCTTTATCCAGCAGCAATCAATCACCAAGGTTTATGTTTTCATTCGACCTCATGCAGACATACACAAACATACCCAGACTCAAAACATAAGTCAGAATGACACCAACAAAGTAAAAGTGGACTTAAAAAAAGTGAAAAAGTATGCCAGGTGAACTCAAAAGAATCAGAAAAAAGATGAAAAATGCATCTGCAAGCAGGAGTATGGGAAGAGAAATGAGACAGAAACACTGAGACATGGATGAGTGAGCTGCCAGCAGCAGATTTAACTCATGTTTTCCTTCAGACTGTCTAAAGACCAGTTCAAGCCAGGCTTATTGTGGTGCGAAAACGCAAGGGATTTCACAATATCTCTATTCTGAAATGGTAAAAAAAAAAAGACTGACCTCAAGGCTTTTATGGGGAACAATGTACCCTATATTGCCCACAACACATTTCGTAAATGTGACTCATTTATTTTATAGCCTCCGTGCAAAACCACAGTTCTCTATGCGCGGATTTCCGAGAATGCCTCGGTGTTCTCCATAATACACTCTGATGCATGTCCCCCCGGTTAAATTAAAACGCCTTCCGTCTGTCCTCTAATCTGATGAACCAATAACAGATTGAAAGCTGAAGGTTCACTTTGTCCAAGACCAGCAAGTTATCAACAAAAGGCCTTTACTGCTATTAATTGAATCAGCGCTCCTGTGAGATCGGACACTGCTGCTCCGGCTTTGACCTTACAGCAGGTTTTCAAAACTTGACAATGTGCTCGAGACTCGCTCTCTCGCTCGCTGTATGTTTAGTCTGTGGGTCGTCCTGCCGGTAATACCACCAGAGGCAAGAGATCCCTGTGGAAGTTTTTGTCCTTGTGTCGACAAGTGCCAAAGTCATGAAATATCAAACTCAATCAACACGAATTAGAAACAGAAAAACATAAAGGGCTCTTCTTTTTTTTCTCTCTCAGCTTTCTTGGCTTCTCAGCAATCAGTCAGTTACCTCCATCGGTCTGTTTTACTTCCTGAAAACCCACCAACATGGCATCGCTGGAGCAACGGTCATGTTCAGTCAGAGCCCCGAGCACAACAGGAGGTCTGAACCCCCGCTAATGGGAACTAGATATCACAGTTATTACTCTGCATGGAGTGTAAATTTATTGGGAAATATCATACGCTGACTTACTGAATCATGGTGACAGAAGCAAATTAGTGCACAGGTTGATCTGACAGTTTCCGTCAAGCTATGAAAAGGCCCCAGTCTGTGTTACATATCTGCTTTCTTCAGAGAGACACAGCTCTGGGATAACAAACTTTTTTTCAAAAAACCCTGAGACCGCCGGGCAAAAGTCAGCCCAACAGAAACAAACCGCATGTAAATCTCAGCAGGATGTTGTACTGAATGTGTGTGGGCATATCACATTCTGCTAAAACATCAGAGCGCTTGAGTGCGCAAGATTATCACATCACACAGAAGAAATACAGATCCTCCATTCTTCCCATCCAAGAGCTGAAATTAAAAAAAAAACATAAAACGTGAAGTGAAAAGGAAGTGACAAATATGCACCCTTTGATTTGTTACAGTTTAAATACTCAAGTTAATTCCCATGTGTCCCAGTTCTGTTTTCTGTCAATATTATTAAACCTGCAGCAATTCCCACTCCTCAAATTAAACCTAATATTTCACACGAATTTTAGAATCAGCTAAGAAAAACATGGCATAATTTGTCATAAAGGTTCACCCTTCCCATTTCTGTCTGACACGGCCGTCCACCAAAGTCACTCAGGCCCCATTGTGAAATCCTAATAATTAAAGGATTTAGCCAATCAATCTCACAGTGCAATTTCCTCCATCCTGGCTGCAGCCCAATGGGGTTTCAGGGCCGCCTGTGGAGGTGAAGGTCACGGACCTATGGGACGTGTTCAGGAAGTAGCAGCACACAGCGCAGTCTGTAATGAATATCATGGGCGTCAGAGTAAACACAACACCGCTAGTCACAGTTCAAATCACACGCTCACCAGAATATTTGGCATTCTCAGCAAACACTGCTCTCTCAGTTACTTCAGTATATGAGCACAGAGCCGCCCACTTAGCCCTGTCACTAAGTGGAGACTGTTGTATGTGAATGAATATAGAATAACCTGTAATAGAATACCTATGTTTTTAAATGTAGCGGTGCAGTTGATGTTTGTGCACAGACATTAAAATACAAGTTGAGGTTTGAAGCAAGGCATTAATGTTTCTTTCCCCACGGGTCATTCTGATGTCCCCACTAGTACAGAAGAGCAAGAAGAAAGACACACACGCACATACTTTCATTTATTTTTCTTAATCACTGATCAGCCCTCCTGTCAAGTGGTTTGAGTCGCTGTCAGGGAATTCACACAATCCGTCTCCCTATACCGCGCCACAGGCTGTGGAGACAGGGCCGAGCCAGAGTGAATCAGAATCAGTCAGATGCCAATTAAACACGAAGCAATATTCCCAAAGAGAGTTGGTGAACCACGGGTTCGTTTTCCTGCACAAAAGTCAATACGTCATATTAGGTGAAATGGTGAGAAGTCAGTGGCTGTCCTCTTGTTTTCATCCAAGGGTAAACCAAGATGTCCCCTTTCAGACTGTTACAAGGCCACCTGTGAGTCCAGGAGTCTTCGATCAAAAGCAAAGAGCCAGAGGAGAAAGAAAACCCCAAAACACAAATCTATTTATTGAGACAAATTCAGAGCAGAAAGGGAAATATTTGGTTAGCTCGGCGGCGAACGGTCGGCGGTGCTGGAGCGGTCCACAGTTGAAGCGGGGAGAAACAGCCGGCTCTTTGTTTGCAGACAGAATGGTGCACTCCGTGGGGTCACTGCAGGAGGCCCAACATCACAGACACAAGGAGACATACGCACACACTCACACACACACACACACACACACACACACACACACACGATTGCCTGCACATGCGTGCACACACACACACACACACACACACACACACACACAAACCATAACATTCCTCTGCTTCTATGAATGTTTTATTAACCATGTGAATGGGTCACAGAGTTACACCCCCCCAGCATAACTACAGTCTCCATGGTCACACGTGCACGTATGTGCAAGCGCACACACGCACACTCACACATACACTTACACAAACACATACACACACCCTTCTGCTATTTCTCACACATGTACTTAAGCAGAGTGGATGACATTCATACATGATGGATTTTATTTCTTGTTATAACCCTTCAACTTTTGTCCTCTTTGAGGTCACACGGTCCGATTTCAGTCAGAAATCACTAATTCCATTCGCATCCAGTCTGTGTTTCACTGGAGATGTGTATCCTGTGTCCCAGCATCAGTCTGACTATCAATGGATTAAAATCACACATCAACATATTTTGTCTATTAACTCTAATGGTAGAAAGTGTCAGAGGAATGAATCTGAAATAACACTCCTGCAAAGTCTTAAGGTGTTTACACTACTATGAATACAAATTATTCTAAGTTGATAATATTCTTCAGATACAAAGCGCTTTGTGTCATATCAGGTTTAATGTTGCACAGATCATTGCTACTTTTAGTTTGAAGCAGTTGTCATTTACACTTATAGTCTACTCTGCACAAACAGCAAGTTGATCTGCTTACATCTATATACAAGTGGATGTACTGGTCTTAAAATTCTTTGCGGTCAAGCACATTGGGGGTACTTTTCACACTTTGTGCCCAGATTATCTGCTGTTGAAATACCAAAGTGAAAAATACCACTTTATCCCATTCCGGGATCCAATCCCAGCTAACGATGGATGAAGGCGGAGTGAATAGAGCATCTTGTTGTCAACTTTCCATAAATCCTGGGTCTTGCCATTAGATATTAAAATCTTAAAACTGCTGAACATTTATTAAGATTATCCTGCTGAAGCAACGATATAAGAATCATTAGCTTTTATTTGTCACAGAGTTTCCAAGAGTCTCCAAAAACCAATGGAAAAATCTCACAGGCTCTCCGTCAAGGGAAACATGCTCTGTTTAACTGAACTAATGGTTTTGGTTTCACTCGCTGCCACTGAGATTTCTGCTTCCAGCTCTGTTGAATGGACTTTTGTTTTGATCAGAGCGTGGAACCAAATTATCCAATGCTGGCCAAACAAAACCAAAAACCTGCATGGCTAGATACCACCAGAGTTAAAGACACTGTAGATATTTTACAATGAGGCCTATTTGGTATTTGGTTTCCGTCCAAGAGAGAAGATCAATGCCATTCCAATGGTATAAATAACACAGCATGGAAGCGTTTGACTTACACCACCTCCTCGGCAATTTTATGAGCACAAGACATTTCCAGCCAGTCCGTCCTACTCGCATGTTCTGCTCTGTTCTTTTTGACACATCACTTACTGGAGGATGACTGATCCATATCGAAATGTGTCTGCCCACAAAAAAACAACCAGGCGCCCAACACAATGCCCCGGACACGCAAAGTCTCACCCAATATTGTGCAAAGGTGTGAAACTAGGAGTATTTCCAAAGCCATCAGTCCTTACACCACACACACACACACACACACACACACACACACACACACACACACACACACACACACACACACACACACACACACACAGCATGTTAATTCCTCACACTCCTGCACACCCCCACAGAGAGTGGAGCACAACTCTTGTTTGGTTTGGACAGGCCTATGAGGGGACCTCCATGCTGAACAAACTATAACACAGTGTGGCCCTGTAACACAGCCTGAGTAGTCAGATACAACAGGCTTCACAGTTCAGTGCTGCTGGAAGGATCAGTGGGCAGCAACAACCCACATCTCCCAAGAACTGAATCAAAAAATAATTATTCAAGCAATGGATTGAGAAATGCTGTTCTCTCCGAGAAACCTTGGCTCTTTTCGTGCGTGTCCATACTTGACCCAAAGGTGGCATTTATACATCTGACATGACTTTCATGATTCAAATTAGGATGCCAATTGTGTTCAGTGATGAACAAAATAATCAAAATATGTGTCTTTAAAGATTTAAAAGTGTTGTGAGCACAATTATCCTGTATGTCATTTAACTTGTCACTTCATATGTCCATTCTTCAGACGGAAATATTGATTTTATTTTATTACCAATGATTCATCTGCCTTTATGTATTTCTTTTTTTTGAAATGTTGCTACAGGGATGCTGTGGGAGCCAAGTGATGTAAATTCATGTTTAAGTTAATAAGTAAGCACAATTCACATTTTTGTTTGAGAGTTAAGTTCATTGAATAAATAATTTAAGAAAATATTGTTAAAATGCTGTTTAAGATTGATTTGGTTTAATTCATGTTTATTTGAAAGATAATTACATCTAAAGACAGTGTTTTGTAATTGTATTTGGTTGTAGTAAAATAGGTTACTGTCGCTTTAAGAAGGATGAAAAAACGCATGCAGGGAGCAGGCGTAGAAGAGAATTGAGGAAGTTGGAACTGAAGTAATTAAGGACTGAGCCACATGGTTTTCTTATCGTAGAATTGTTTATTGTTTAGGAAGACTTAGATTGGAATACTCCTGTAAGAAGAAATAACGAACTGTGGATTAAAGACTTTGTTTTTTCATTTTTACACCGGAGTACTGTGGAAGTTTTTTCCTACTCATATAGACATTCACGAGTAAGCCAAGGCTATTGGATTCTGAACCCAACATATTTGTAAGAAAACCCAGCTCATTTCACGTGTATGGATGTTCACGGATGGACTTTTACGCCACAAGGAAAGGATTTCATCTGATTCACGTGGAAGTGGTCGTGAGTACAATGGAAATTCATCACTCTTTGCATCAATCAGCTGGATGTCCATGGCGTTTTTGTTAAACAAGCTGCTTTGTGGATGAAAATGATAAAGCTTTGGAATACAGTGCTTGTTATCACATAAAATCATGGAGGCTGAAGAGGAAGAAACAGCTACAATTGTCGATGCTAGAGAGGTTAAAGTCACACCTAAGGCAATGGAAGAAAAGTTAAAGCGTGCTGTAAGCATACGCAAGGCCAAACTTGGAAAGTTAACAGGCAAAATGAATCAGATATGTCAATTAATGGACAGTGGAGATGATAATAATGTCACAGAAGTTCAGACTGTGTTAATGGTGGATTTCAACAAGCTGTTTGGAGAGTTCTGTGAATTGCACACCAAAGTTAAAGAGCTTTTCCAAGTTATTTCTGAAGAGGAAATGAACAGAGACCAAGTGAGCTGGTTTGAACCTAAGGCTGATGCTTTTAAGGATTTTGCTGAGAGAGCTAAGACTTGGATTGAAGAGGCCAGTGTACGTGTTGCAGAAGCCGCAAAATGTAATGAGGAGGTGCAGCCATCAGACAGTGTATCGAATGCATCTGTTTCATTATCAAAGCGTGGTTCCAAAGCACTTTCTGGACGATCCTCTCACAGGTCATCCTCTGCTTCATCTACTCGGCTCAAAACAGAATTGGAACGAGCTGCATTGTTGGTTAAAGCATCTGCTCTAAAACAGAAACAAATATTGGAAGAAAAGGAAGCTAAACTCAAAAGAGAAAAGGAAGAGCTTGAGATGCAAACTGCTTTAGCAGAAACTGATGCTAAGATTAAGATCTTGAACGAGTTTGAAGAGCTTGCATCCAAAACATCACCTTGTGACGGAATGAACTCCTATTTGGCTTCGAACAAGACCAGAGATGTACTGGCACCCAAGCAAACAAAGACTCCTGTGCTCACCACAAATGGACAAAAGGCTCTGCACATCAGTGACATGACACAAATTAACCAGACATTGCCTGATGCACCCAGACAGCAGAAGCTACAGTCACCTGAGACCTTACAGGGTGTCGCTGAAATGTTAACTAAGCAACAGAAATTGGCAACCCTTCCACCTCAGAGCATTCCAGTGTTCAAGGGAGATCCCCTGGAATATCGACTGTTCATCAGAGCATTTGAACATGGAGTAGAAGACAAGACAGAGAGCAGCAAAGACAGATTGTACTATATGGAACAGTACACTAGTGGACAGCCAAGGGAACTGATCAGGAGTTGTCTTCATATGGAACCTGAGCGTGGATATTATGAAGCCAAAAGACTTCTGGAGGAACATTTCGGAAATACCTACAAGATTTCAGTGGCGTATATCAACAAGGCTCTGAACTGGCCAACAATCAAATCTGATGATGGGGAGGCTCTCCATTCATTTGGGCTCTATCTAACAGGATGCCGCAATGCTATGACTGATATGGAGTACATGGACGAGCTAGACAATACAGCCAACATGCGTGCTATTATTGCTAAGCTGCCATACAAACTGAGGGAAAGGTGGAGGACTTTTGTCTGTGGAATCCAGGACAGAGAAGATCGTAGAGCCAAGTTTAATGACCTCGTGGACTTCATCAACAAGCAAGCGAAGGAAGCCTTGCACCCACTGTTTGGTGACATAAAGGATGTTGCTTACAAGGGTCAGACTAAAGGTCAGCCAGATGAAAAGTCGCACAGAAGAAGTGTCAGCAGCAGAGGCTTCACCACAGCTGCAATTATCACTAGTCACCAGCAGGTGTCTCCAAAGCCCAGGTCAGAAATGACAATCAATGGTAATCAACTATGTGCATTTTCAAAACCCTGTCTTTTCTGTTATGGGAGTGAACACACAATGGAACAATGCAAGAAGATGAAGAAATGTCTTCACAAGGAGAAGATTGACTTCATGCGGGCAAAGGGTCTGTGTTTCAGTTGTCTAAAACAGGGTCACATGAGTAATTCATGTAAGGAGAAACTGAGTTGCCAAGTTTGTGCACAATTACATCCTACAGTTTTACACATAAAGTCAAAGACCAATGCTGCAAACAAAGAAGTAAAATCTGAAATACAACCATGTGATGATGAAGAAAAACTGCCTGAATCCATTGTGAGTGGTTTCATAGGTATGACTACGCCAACTCGCAGTACAAAGAATTCAGAGAGCATCTTGGCAATAGTTCCAGTTCAAGTCAAGACCAAAAAGGGCCAAGCAGTCACAACCACCTATGCCTTTCTCGACCCTGGAAGCACTGCATGCTTCTGCACTGAGGCCTTAATGAGAGAGCTTAATGTCACAGGCAGAAAAACAAACATCTTACTGAAGACCATGGGAGAGAAAAAGATTGTTAGTAGTCACATAGTGGCCGGTCTGGAAGTAAGCAGCTTAGGTTGTAATGATTTTCTGACCCTCCCAGATACATACAGCCAAAAGGCCATCCCAGCATGTGCTGACAACATTCCCTTACAACAAGACGTTGACAAGTGGTCCCACCTTCAACAGGTTCAAATCCCAAAAATTGATGCAGAAATTGGGCTGCTTATTGGTACTAATGCACCCAAAGCTATTGAACCATGGCAGGTCATCTCCAGCGTAAATGAGGGCCCATATGCTGTAAAAACACGTCTTGGCTGGACCATCAATGGACTTCTCCGTGAAGATGCTCCCCACAGCACAAGTGCACTGACCCAAGTATCAGCAAATCGCATTTCGGTCAGCAGACTGGATGAACTCTGGAGTCAGCAGTTTAAGAGTGACTTTCCGGAGTACGAACAAGACGAGATTGGAGATGTCCAGGGAAGATCTTCAATTCATGGACATGGCTTCAAAATCAGCAAAGCTTGTGGATGGACATTACAGCATTGCCTTGCCTCTCAGAAATGGTGATGTGAAGATGCCCAACAATCGTGAAGTGGCTGAACAACGTGTTTTGAACTTGAGGCGGAAGTTTCTGAAAAACCCAAACTTCCACACAGAGTATTCTTCATTTATGGATGGCATCATTGAAAGGGGCTATGCCGTGAAAGTACCAGTGAAAGACCTCAACCGTGAGGATGGTAAAGTTTGGTACCTGCCACACCATGGGGTTTATCATCCCAAGAAGCACAAGCTCCGAGTGGTTTTTGACTGTGGCGCGTCATACCAGGGCATCACACTGAACAATCAGCTGCTACAGGGACCGAATCTCACCAGCACCCTCCTTGGTGTAATCAACCGGTTCAGGCAAGAGGAAGTAGCTGTCATGTCAGACGTCGAAGCTATGTTCCACCAGGTTAAGGTGCCTGACGAAGACTCTGACCTTCTACGGTTCCTCTGGTGGACATCAGGCGACATCAGTCAGGAGTTAGTGGAGTACAAAATGGTGGTGCATCTGTTCGGAGCGACCTCATCTCCAAGCTGTGCCAGCTTTGCATTGCGCAAGTGTGCTGAAGACAACAGAGATGAATGCAACAACGAAGCAGTAGAAACGGTGCTCAACAATTTCTACGTGGATGACTGCTTGAAGTCAGTACACACAGAAAAAGAAGCTGCTCAGTTGTACCACACATTACGAGCTGTATGTGAAAAAGGCGGATTCAGACTTACCAAATGGATAAGCAATAGCAGAGCACTGCTGTCAATGATTCCAGAAGAAGAGAGGGCAACAGAGGTTAAAGACCTTGACTTGGATAGGGATGTCCTTCCAACAGAGAGAGCCCTGGGAGTTTGCTGGTGTATCCAGTCTGACAGTTTCAGGTTCAAAATCATCATGCCAAATAAGACTCCAACCAGGAGAAACATCCTGTCCATTGTAAGCTCTGTTTATGACCCATTGGGTATTTTGGCCCCAGTCACACTCACAGCAAAGAAAATCCTGCAAGAGCTTTGCAGAATGAAGTTAAGCTGGGATACCCTCATACCTGATGAACTCGCTCGTGAGTGGTCCATGTGGAAAACTCAACTGTGCCAGTTGGAGAACATCAGTGTCCCAAGATGCTTCAAGCCTAAAGGCTTTGGTGAGTCCGTTTTTAACCAACTCCACCACTTTGCAGATGCGAGCGAAGAAGGTTATGGGACGGTTAGTTACCTGGTACAAAGGAACAGCAACAATGAAACCCATTGTGCCTTTGTCATGGGAAAATCAAGAGTGGCTCCTCTCAAGCACATGACAGTCCCTCGACTGGAGCTCACTGCAGCTACCATGGCGGCTCGCATGGATAAGACATTGAGAACGGAACTGCAACTTGAACTACAGGAATCAGTGTTTTGGTCAGACAGTGCAACTGTGCTGAAATACATTCAAAACAAAACAAGCAGATTTCGCACTTTTGTTGCTAATCGTGTGGACACCATCTTGAAAATCTCTGAGCCACATCAGTGGAGGTACGTTAATACTTCACAGAACCCAGCTGACTGTGCGTCAAGGGGACTCGATGCGAAGAAATTCGTCCAAAGCCACACTTGGTTACAGGGGCCGGACTTTCTCTCTAAACCCACGGAAGAGTGGCCTGAAAACCTGGAACACCCTGGGGATCTAACCATGGAGGACCCAGAGGTAAGGAACGCCATGGTTTGTGCAACTGCTACCGAAGAACAACGAGATGCTGTACGAGAGCTCATGCAGTACTTCTCATCTTGGATGTGCCTCAAGAAAGCGGTTGCCTGGCTGATGAAAGTAAAGAGCATTTTGCTGAGACTGAGTCGAAAGAGGAAAGAATTAAGTGCAATCAAAAGTACACCAGAAGTTGAGATGGAAATGAGGACCTTCAAGTCAGATGTCATGAGCGCTGACACTCAGAGACTCACTGTGGAGGATCTTACAGAAGCTGAACAAGAGATCATTCGATACTGCCAGAGAAAAACATTTTCCAAGGAGATCTCTGCACTTCAAAGATGTGAAGGCATAAAGAGAAGCAGTAGCCTGTTCAAGCTGAATCCTGTTCTTCATGATGGCATTCTCAGAGTTGGTGGGAGACTAAACAGGTCTGCTTTGCCTGAAGAGTCCAAGCGACCAGCAATTCTGGACAAGAATCTTCACGTCACAAACCTGATCCTAAAAGAGATCCATGAAAACTTAGGTCACAGCGGCCGCAATCATGTGCTATCCAAACTACGGACCAAGTACTGGATCCCAGGTGCAAATTCAGCAATAAGGAGGATCTTATCCAAGTGCATCATCTGTCGACGCTCACATGGTGCTGCAGGACAACAGCAAATGGCTGACTTACCTCGAGACAGAGTCATGCCAGATGACCCTCCATTTACCAACACTGGAGTGGACTACTTTGGCCCATTTGAAGTAAAACGTGGAAGAAGCACAGTCAAGAGATATGGTGTTATCTTTACGTGTCTGGCAGTTCGTGCTGTGCACTTAGAGGTTGCATCATCACTCGACACGGATTCCTTTATAAACGCTCTGCGTCGCTTTGTGGCAAGAAGAGGTCAGGTCAAAATCCTGCGCTCTGACAATGGAACCAATTTTGTTGGAGCCGAACGTGAGCTAAAGAAAGCCATTGAGGAATGGAACGTCTCCAAGATTGAAAGCACCTTGCATCAAAATGGCATCCAGTGGATATTTAATCCTCCCACTGGTTCCCACCATGGAGGTGTTTGGGAGAGACTGATCAAGTCAGTAAAAAAGATTCTGAGTACCACACTGAAGGAACAGGTGCTTGATGAAGAGAGCTTACACACCCTGCTATGTGAGGCAGAAGCGATTCTGAATAGCAGGCCGATAACTAAAGCTACCAGCGATCCAAATGACCTAGAAGCGCTGACGCCCAATCACCTGTTGCTGCTCAAGCCCAAGCCATCTCTGCCCCCAGGTCTTTTTGACAAACAAGATCTGTATGCACGAAAAAGATGGAAACAGATCCAGTATATGGCAGACCTATTCTGGAAGCGATGGGCAAGAGAATATCTTCCAGAGCTGCAAGAGCGCCAAAAATGGAACTATCCATCCCGCAACTTCACCACTGGAGACATTGTGGTAATCGTTGATGACTCAGCTCCACGCAACTCATGGGTTACCGGAAGGGTCATCCACACAGTGCCAGACAAATTTGGGCTGGTACGCCAGGTCCGGATTAAAACAAAGACCAACACTTTGGACAGACCCATCACAAAAATTTGCCTCTTACAAGAAGCTGAGTGAGGCATGAAGCCCACTACCTAAAAGACTGTGAACAGGGACTGTTTTCACCTGAGGATTTTAAGATCTTGGCTCCATTTAAATTGTTGTTTGGTAATTGTGTCTAGTTAAGAGCACAATTAGGGGCCGGTATGTGGGAGCCAAGTGATGTAAATTCATGTTTAAGTTAATAAGTAAGCACAATTCACATTTTTGTTTGAGAGTTAAGTTCATTGAATAAATAATTTAAGAAAATATTGTTAAAATGCTGTTTAAGATTGATTTGGTTTAATTCATGTTTATTTGAAAGATAATTACATCTAAAGACAGTGTTTTGTAATTGTATTTGGTTGTAGTAAAATAGGTTACTGTCGCTTTAAGAAGGATGAAAAAACGCATGCAGGGAGCAGGCGTAGAAGAGAATTGAGGAAGTTGGAACTGAAGTAATTAAGGACTGAGCCACATGGTTTTCTTATCGTAGAATTGTTTATTGTTTAGGAAGACTTAGATTGGAATACTCCTGTAAGAAGAAATAACGAACTGTGGATTAAAGACTTTGTTTTTTTCATTTTTACACCGGAGTACTGTGGAAGTTTTTTCCTACTCATATAGACATTCACGAGTAAGCCAAGGCTATTGGATTCTGAACCCAACAGATGCTGTCGCCCATGTTGTCATGATGGAAAGAGGAGTGTTGTTGTAGATAATGCATGATGTTAATCGCACACTGCCCTACATATTCAAAGTCACAGGTCAAAGCTATTTCATGTTATCTTCTCACGCTCAAACTTGTATTAAGCTGTCTCTCCCCCACTATTTGTTTTGACCTTAATGCTCTGGTTTTAATGCTTCCTCCCTGTGATGGCTGTTCGGTGTTATAGGTTGTTTTGTTTTGCTTTGCTCTTTTACTTTGTAGAAGAGATAATGACTAAAGCATCTTAGATTGAGCAAAATGCAAAGAGTTCCTTGTTTCTCTCTGCATTACGTCAGATCACTGAAACGAGACACAGGTTGCTGTAATGACAAGGGATGTTTAATACCTTGTTAATGACAGAGGACAACAGTTCACTGTAGGGAAACTATTATTTTGTTTTCGAATGTTGCTGCTTCCATAGAAACAACGGTATCATTTTATTTAACAAGTGCTGAAAAATATTAAATCCATTCAAATAAATAACCTTAATAATGCAGGGACATTTTTCTAAATTCACTGAGAGAAAATCCAACATAGAATAGAAAATAAAGCATATATGCATTACAAAGTCACTTCAGCTCCAGCTGTTCTCTCTCTTTCCCTCTCTCTCTCTCTCTCTCTCTCA